>NC_064857.1:21251380-21593089 GCF_024139225.1 Suncus etruscus | reverse complement strand
ATATATGTGATCAAATCCTGCATGCTCGAAGAGTACCAACCAAAAGAGACCCAAGAAAAACCACCCCAAGACACATCCTAGTCACAATGACAAATCCCACAGATAGAGACAGAATTCTGAAAACAGCAAGATCAAAAGGGGAAATTACATTCAAGCAAGCATCCTTGAGATTTACAGCAGACCTGTCACCAGAAACACTCAATGCCAGAAAGCAGTGGTGGGATATTGTGACAAGACTGAATGAAATGAATGCTTCACCTAGAATACTGTACCCAGCAAAACTCACTTTCCGGTTTGACGGAAGAATACATGGTTTCACAGACAAAAAACAGCTCAGAAACTTTACAGACTCAAAACCAGTCTTAAGAGAAAAACTGAAAGACCTAATTTAAAACAAGACTAACCAAAAGACACACCAAATTTCGATATAGAGATGGCATTAAATCCCTGTACAATTCTTTCTCTCAATGTCAATGGACTAAATGCACCAGTTAAGAGACACCGAGTGGCTAAATGGATCAAAAAACTCAATCCAACCTTCTGCTGCCTACAAGAAACGCACCTGAATAGTCAGAACAAACATAGACTCAAAATAAAAGGCTGGAGAAAAGTTATCCAAGCAAACAACACCCATAAAAAAGCTGGAGTAGCCATACTAATATCAGATAATGCAAACTTTATACTCAGGAAGGTTGTAAGGGACAAAGATGGACATTTTATATTAATCAAGGGGTATGTAGAGCAGGAAGAAATAACTCTCCTAAACATATATGCACCAAATGAGGGGCCAGCAAAATATTTAAAACAACTGTTGACAAATCTGAAAAGCAATATCAATAACAACACAATAATTGTGGGGGACCTCAACACTGCTTTGTCAACACTGGATAGGTCAACCAGACTGAAACCCAACAAGAATATACTAGACCTGAGGAGAGAAATGGAAGAAAGAGGCCTAGTGGATATATATAGGACACTCCATCCCCAGAAACCTGGATACACATTCTTCTCCAATGTACATGGGACATTCTCCAGGATAGACTACATGCTGGCACATAAAACATACCTCCATAATATCAAGAGGATAGAAATTTTGCAGACTACCTTCACTGACCACAAGGCTCTGAAATTATTTGTGAATTCCAAAGGGACGCAGAAGAAAACCTTTAACACCTGGAAGTTAAACAGCCTCATACTCAATAACCAGTGGGTCCAAGATGAAATCAAGAAGGAAATCAAAAGGTTCCTGGAAACAAATGACAATCAAGACACAAACTATCAGAACTTATGGGACACAGCAAAAGTAGTACTGAGAGGAAAATTTATAGCTTTGCAAGCACACATCAGGAAGGAAGAAGGAGCTTACCTGAGTAGCTTAATGACACAGCTAATAGAACTAGAAAGTACTCAACAAAAGGACCCAAAAATAGGAAGACAGAAGGAAATAACAAAGCTGAGAGCAGAAATCAACAAAGTGGAAACCCAAAAAACAATCCGAAAGATCAACGAAAGCAGAAGTTGGTTCTTCGAAAAAATAAACAAGATTGATAGACCACTGGCAAACCTAACAAAGAAAGAGAGAGAGAGAAACTTGATAACTCGTATTAGGAATGAAAAAGGAGAGATCACTACTGATATGACAGATTCAAAGGGTAATCAGAAAGTACTTTGAAAAACTCTATGCCACTAAAAATGAGAACCTGGAAGAAATGGATAAATTCTTGAACTCTTATAATCTTCCACGATTGAAGGAAGAGGATGTAGCATATCTAAACACCCCCATCACCATTGATGAAATAAAAATGGTAATCAAAAGTCTGCCCAAAAACAAAAGCCCAGGCCCAGATGGATTCACTAATGAATTCTTTCAAACTTTCCAAGAGGAACTACTACCAATCCTGGCAAGACTCTTTCATGAAATTGAACAAACAGAAACACTCCCAAACAGCTTTTATGAAGCCAACATCACCCTAATACCTAAACCAGACAGAGATGCTACGAAAAAAGAAAATTGCAGACCAATATCGCTGATGAATGCAGATGCAAAGATCCTCAACAAAATCCTGGCAAATAGGATTCAATACCTCATTAAGAAGATCATCCACTACGATCAAGTAGGTTTCATCCCAGGAATGCAAGGATGGTTTAACATCCGTAAGTCTATCAACATAATACACAACATCAACAACAAGAAAAATAAAAACCACATGATTATATCAATAGATGCAGAGAAAGCATTTGACAAGGTCCAACACCCATTCTTGATCAAAACTCTCAGCAAGATGGGAATGGAAGGAACCTTTCTCAATATAGTTAAGGCCATCTACCACAAGCCAGTGGCAAATATTATCCTCAATGGAGTAAAACTAAAAGCGTTCCCTCTAAATTCTGGCACAAGACAAGGCTGTCCTCTCTCACCACTCCTATTCAACATAGCACTGGAAGTACTTGCTATAGCGATTAGGCAAGAAAAAGATATCAAGGGAATCCAGATAGGAAAGGAAGAAGTCAAGCTCTCACTGTTTGCAGATGACATGATGCTCTACTTAGAAAACCCTAAACACTCTACCAAAAAGCTTCTAGAAACAATAGACTCATATAGCAAGGTGGCAGGCTACAAAATTAACACACAAAAATCAATGGCCTTTCTATACACCAACAGTAATAAGGAAGAAATGGAGATTAAGAAAACAACCCAATTCACAATAGTGCCACACAAACTCAAATATCTTGGAATCAACCTGACTAAAAATGTGAAGGACCTATACAAAGAAAACTATAAAAGTCTGCTCCAAGAAATACGAGAGGACACGCGGAAATGGAAACACATACCCTGCTCATGGATTGGCAGGATTAACATCATCAAAATGGCAATACTCCCCAAGGCATTATACAGATTCAACGCTATCCCTCTAAAGATACCTATTACATTATTCAAAGAAGTGTATCAGGCACTTTTGAAATTTGTTTGGAACAATAAACACCCTAGAATTGCCAAAGCAATCATTGGGAAAAAGAATATGGGAGGAATTACTTTCCCCAACTTTAAACTTTACTACAAAGCAATAGTTATCAAAACAGCATGATATTGGAATAAGGACAGACCCTCAGATCAGTGGAATAGGCTTGAATACTCAGAAAATGTTCCCCAGACATACAATCACCCAATTTTTGATAAAGGAGCAGGAAATCCTAAATGGAGCAAGGAAAGCCTCTTCAACAAGTGGTGTTGGCACAACTGGCTAGCCACTTGCAAAAAATTGAACTTAGACCCCCAGCTAACATCATGTACGAAGGTAAAATCCAAATGGATTAAAGACCTCGATATCAGACCCCAAACCATAAGATATATAGAACAACACATAGGCCAAACTCTCCAGGACATTGAGACTACAGGCATCTTCAAGGAGGAAACTGCACTCTCCAAGGAAGTGAAAACAGAGATTAACAGATGGGAATATATTAAGTTGAGAAGCTTCTGCACCTCAAAGGAAATAGTGCCCAGGATACAAGAGCCACCCACTGAGTGGGAGAATCTATTTATCCAATACCCATCAGACAAGGGGCTAATCTCCAAAATATACAAGGCACTGACAGAAATTTACAAGAAAAAAAACATCTAATCCCATCAAAAAATGGGAAGAAGAAATGAACAGACACTTTGACAAAGAAGAAATACAAATGGCCAAAAGACACATGAAGAAATGCTCCACATCACTAATCATCAGGGAGATGCAAATCAAAACAACAATGAGATACCACCTCACACCACAGAGAATGGCACACATCACAAAGAATGAGAACAAACAGTGCTGGCGGGGATGTGGAGAGAAAGGAACCCTTATCCACTGCTGGTGGGAATGCTGTCCAGTTCAAACTTTATGGAAAGCAATATGGAGATTCCTCCAAAAACTGGAAATCGAGCTCCCATACGACCCAGCTATACCACTCCTAGGAATATACCCTAAGAACACAAAAATACAATACAAAAATCCCTTCCTTACACCTATATTCATTGCAGCACTATTTACCATAGCAAGAGTCTGGAAACAACCAAGATGCCCTTCAAAAGACGAATGGCTAAAGAAACTGTGGTACATATACACAATGGAATATTATGCAGCTGTCAGGAGAGATGAAGTCATGAAATTTTCCTATACATGGATGTACACAGAATCTAGTATGCTGAGTGAAATAATTCAGAGAGAGAGAGAGAAAAACGCAGAATGGTCTCACTCATCTATGGGTTTTAAAAAAATGAAAGACATTCTTGCAATAATAAATTTCAGACACAAAAGAGAAAAGAGCTGGAAGTTCCAGCTCACCTCAGGAAGCTCACCACAAAGAGTGATGAGTTTAGTTAGAGAAATAACTACATTTTGAACTGTCCTAATATTGAGAATGTATGAGGGAAATGTAGAGCCTGTTTAGAGTACAGGCGGGGGTTGGGTGGGGAGGAGGGAGATTTGGGACTTGGGTGATGGGAATGTTGCACTGGTGATGGGTGGTGTTCCTTTTATGACTGAAACCCAAACACAATCATGTATGTAATCAAGGTGTTTAAATAAAAAAAATTGTCTCTATAAAACTTTTTAACACACCCTTTATCTCTAGGGCATACCTTCTTTTAGGACCTGAAGCATGTGACCAGCCAGACCACCGAAGCAGAAACTGTGACCTGCAGACGTGTACTATGGGGCCTTCTCATTGAACATATTTAAGCAAAATTATATGCCCCTGCTCTTTTCACCTCTCTTCTCACTACTCCTTCTTCTCTTTTTTTCCTATTTAATCTTATTTTCCCCTTTCTTCCTTTCTGCCCCTTCCAAACACTCTCTTCTATCTCCCTTCCAGGAATCTGACTACCCCTTCACCCCTCAATCCCATCCAGATTTTCCAACTTATTAAAACTCTTCACCATCAGTTCTTAATCTATTAGGCATCAAGACTGACCTCCTACGCCAATGAACCAGTTCTCAGCACCCAAGCAAAGGGACATCCACTCAAACCCACACCTCGTCCCTGCAGGAAAAGACAAACAACATCCCTACTGACTCATGCTGTGTGGCGCTCTCTACCAACGTATCCTAACGTGGACTGTTGCTGGATATCGTACTTAGCCCTAAAAGAATTTCCAATGCAACAACTTTACACAAGACCCCCCCTCAAATCTTTTACCAATCTCAGGAAGGGCAGGGTGTGCGACAAAAAGGCACCTGGGAACCCACGCCCCACAAGAAAATCTCAAAAGGCAATGGGGGAAACCTATACTTCCACCATAAGTATAAGACCTGTATAACACTACCTCTTTATTTTTTATTTTATTTCACTTAAAATCATTTTTCACTATACACATGTGAGCAAATATATATTTTATTTCTATTTTTATGTTTTTTGGGTGTGTAACTTGTTTCTCTGTTCTTTTCACCCTCAAATACACTGGCAATATAATGAAGCACCATTTCTTCCTGCAAAGGCACACTAAAAAAGGGGAAATCCAACGTATATAAACAAGCTCTTACCTACTAGGGATAAAAACTCATACTTATTTACAATACAGAGGAATCTCCCATCTTGAAAATATGTCATGTGGATCCATCTTAGACTCCAGAAGATTAGACACCGACCGTCCAGACTTGAATCCTGAACCCCAGACATAGAATCGACACAGTTCTTCACAACAGCTACAGCTACAGGAACCAAAGCCCATCTGAATACTACTCGAACTCCATCATGTGCCAGTTCTAATATGACATCCTGACAACGAGGAAATTGGGAACAAGTGGACGTAAGAACAGGTTATTCTACCTTACCAACTAATGATAAAACAAAATCAGAAGACTTACCACACTATGGGCTGTGCAAAAGCCAAGAATGTGATCTACAGATGACTGGCTAATAGAACCATGACCGGGCAATATGTATTCTGGGGCCAACAAGAGAGCCCTAGTCTAGTGTTTGGTCAACATCCTGCACAACAATCATGACCTCTAATTCCAGAGTCCTGACTGAGGCAATTGCAACTGAACAGGTCTTCTGGAAACATAACGAAAGATAATATCCCAGGCTCCATCCGAGTTTCAGCACAAGGGCCAAGACCACTAACCACAGAAGACAGATTAAAATGACATCGAGGAAACAGAACTTCTAAAATCACAAAAAAAGTCTTCATCATAAGTTCCACTCCTTGACCTGTGTGCACAGACTGAGACCTCTAGATTTAGAGGTCTGTTTTTATCATCCAGATCGGAGCAGAAGTCTTCCATATGCCACAAAAACACCAAGAGGAGAGTAAATGAACGTGAAAGGAGTCTATAGATAATCCCATGACAATATATTCTAAGGGTAGAGAAACCCTGTATCTCTTAGGCCAAGGGGATTCCCGTTGCGAATGACCACAATATTTACTGTGCCTATGCGGGGGGTGGGGGGGAAGAGAGAAAAACACTAAATAACCCTTCCTTTTTTATTTTTTTATTTTTTTATCTAGTTTTTGACGATTTCTTTGTTTTGGGGTAGACATTGAAGTAGTTGTCCATTTATTTTATTTATATATTTACTTTTTCTTTCTCCTTTTCTCTTCTTCCTCTTTGCGCCTTGTCATATTTTCTATCTCACGACCATGGCAACTATGTGGTGCATATTTTTATTGCTGCAGCGCACACTGGATATCTTATTTGATTCCTCTTTTTGAACTGTTGTGGTGTTTCACCTTTTTTTTCCCCTTCGTCCCTCAAACCAAGGTTGAGAGCCTCTAGAATGACTCTGTCCATAGTCAGCGTAGTCGATTTTTATCCCATTATATTGCTTTTCTCCTCCTCAAACAAAACCACATAACTTGAACTTTCTAGTCCCTCCTCCCAATTAGAGGGGGGCAGTAATGGAGGCACCAAGACTAAACAGTTATAAGACCACTAAGTAATAAACTAGACACAGAAGGGACCACGCATTCTAGCAGCCTCTGGGGGGAGAGTGGAGGATATGGGAGGCAGGATGGGAGCGATGTGGGAGGACAATTCGGTGGTGGAAATTCCCCTGATTCAATGTAAATATGTACCTGGAATATTACTGTAAATGATATGTAAGCCACTATAATTAAAATAAAAATTATATTAAAAATTTATATCAACACAGGTCAATTTGAAATGGTCTTTTACATCACCCCATGTTGTTACTAAAGTAAGTCCAAAAACTTAATGGACTTTTGTTGGTGATAGATGAGCCTTCTGTGCTATTGTTTATGCTCACTGAGTTTGGTAGATTACTATGTAATTTTTCCCATCAGACCTCCTGTTATACTACTGATATGACTTTATTGTATAATACTGAGGTGTTGAATGGCTGTAAGGTATAGATTTATAGACCTAAGACAAATTTCTAAAACAAGTGGCTTGGCAGTTTGATAAGATTAAGATGCAGAACTGGGCTATTTCTGTCAGAAAATGTATAATGTAACTGGGTTACTGTAGTTGATGTAGAAAGTGAAACATGCTCCCATCCCTTCTTTCTGAGAATGCTACAGATGTATCAGCCAGGATCAGACTACTTGGGAAGGATTGGTTGCCATTATTTTCTTTTGGCGCTTGGTGGAAAAGAGACATTTTTACTGCAGGAAGATGGCATTGGTGTGTAGGGACTGCTGGGTTTTCAGTAGCTGTTAGGTTTTTTAGTGGTAGGATAGTCTTAAGGGGTATCAATCCAAACCCTTCCAAAAAGAAAGACCCAGGGTTTTCAGTTCTGTGTCCTATCTCACCTGAGAGCATTTAGCTATTCATATTTTTTAATTTCAGTTGCAGAGCTATTTTTGTCAGAGGGTGTAGAGTGTGGCAATGAGCTGTTATTGTTCATGAAGAAAGGAGAATTGTCTCCCCCCTTTTATGAGATTGCCACAGAGATATCAACCAAAACCCAACTATCTGGAAAGTATCACTGGCTGTTATTGTATGGGGAAGTTGTTGAAGGAGCGGGGTTGTTTCTATCTTGAAGATGGTGGTATTGAGCAAATCTCTTGCAAATTCTTTCTTCTATCAACATATTTGACATTATGACTTGTTGTTTATCTATTTTGATTTATTTTCTTTGAAGCACTAGACCTTCTGGAATCAGGATATGTGTCATCTTTCAATGACCAGTGTCCTAGTTTCATGCTGTGGCCTCCTATTTATGTAATTTCACATATGACTCCCTTTGAATAGCTTGAGGGTACATAAAGGTTCATATTGCCTCAGGTTGAGATGATTTTGCATAGTGATTCAGACTTTTAAGTTTTCCTGTTTTGTTTTGTTTTTTGTTACTGATGAAGTTATTTAGCACCGAGTCCCTGTTTCAGTAAACATTAAGATTGTTGCTTTGAAACATTCCAAAGTGAAAACTTTTACATTCTAAACTTTAAGTGACCATTAAAAGAAATAGAATAGACACTTTGACAAAGAAGAAATACAAATGGCCAAAAGACACATGAAAAAATGCTCCACATCACTAATCATCAGGGAGATGCAAATCAAAACAACAATGAGATACCACCTCACACCCCAGAGAATGGCACACATCACAAAGAATGAGAATAAACAGTGTTGGCGGGGATGTGGAGAGAAAGGAACTCTTATCCACTGCTGGTGGGAATGCCCTCTAGTTCAACCTTTATAGAAAGCGATATGGAGATTCCTCCAAAAACTGGAAATCGAGCTCCCATATGATCCAGCTATACCACTCCTAGGAAGATATCCTAGGAACACAAAAATACAATACAAAAACCCCTTCCTTACACCTATATTCATTGCAGCACTATTTACCATAGCAAGACTCTGGAAACAACCAAGATGCCCTTCAACAGACGAATGGCTAAAGAAACTGTGGTACATATACACAATGGAATATTATGCAGCTGTTAGGAGAGATGAAGTCATGAAATTTTCCTATACATGGATGTACATGGAATCTATTATGCTGAGTGAAATAAGTCAGAGAGAGAGAGAAAAACACAGAATGGTCTCACTCATCTATGGGTCTTAAGAAAATGAAAAACATTCTTGCAATAATAATTTTCAGACACAAAAGAGAAAAGAGCTGGAAGTTCCAGCTCACCTCAGGAAGCTCACCACAAAGAGTAATGAGTTTAGTTAGAGAAATAACTACATTTTGAACTGTCCTAATAATGAGAATGTATAAGGGAAATGGAGAGCCTGTTTAGAGTACAGGCGGGGGTCGGGCGGTGAGGAGGGAGATTTGGGACTTGGGTGATGGGAATGTTGCACTGATGATGGGTGGTATCTTTACATGACTGAAACCCAAACACAGTCATGTATGTAATCAAGGTGTTTAAATTAAAAAAAAAAGAAATAGAATAGAAAACAAAGATATAACTAAATGGAAAAAAATTATGTTTGTGAATTGAAAGTATTAACATTATAAAAATGACTCTCCTATCAGAAACATTATAATAATTGATGCAATTTATTTCAAATTCAGTGACATTTTTTCTGGGACATGGAAAAAATGCTGTGAAATTTTGTTTAGAAAAGTAAAGCCCTTGGGGCCAGAGTGGTAGGGCATTTCCTTGCACTTGGCTGACCCAGGACAGACCTAGATTCGATCTCCAGTGTCCCATATGGTCCCTTGAGCCAGGAGCGATTTCTGAGTGCAGAGCCAGAAGTATCCCCTGAGCATCACCAGGTGTGACTCAAAACAACAACAACGAAAAAACAAACAAAAAAAAGATAAGCAAAAAGGAAAGCAAGCCCTTGAATAGACAAAGTATTCCTGAATTAGAATGGGAGAATTTTAAAAATCAGATACCACAACTTTAAACTCAACTATAAAATTATGCTCTAGGCTGTGTGGTATTGTGATATAAAAAATGCACTCAGACAAATAAAATATACTTTAATAAACTCTATAAATAATAATAATAAAATAATAAACTCTATAAATAATGCTATATACACCTACGGTTAATTTATGACAAATAACATTAAACAGGTAGATTAAAAAAGCCGGTTAAATAAATGGTGGGAATATTGACTAGTCCCAAATATAAGATTGAAATTAAATCATTAGCTCATGCTGCCTACAAACAAAGACTAAATTGATGTAAATCAATATTATACCTGAGTCTATAATATATAAAAATATTTAGTAATGTTATCTTCATTAATATCTTCAGAAATTTAACTAATTTTAAAAGGAAATTATAAAAATAAATGATATTGTATAAAAGTTAACGTGCTTTTGACTGTGAAAATATCACAACTAAAACAAAAATACTTTCTGATGATTGAAAAACTATTCACACTGCATCTTTTATCTTTGAATATAAATGTAAAATTAATATATCATATTCAAGATATATAAAGCACTCATAAAATTTATTAACATATAGTTAATCAAAAAGGGGGCTAAAAATTAGAGAAATACCTATCTATAAAAGACACATAGATATCCCAAAAACATATAAAAAACTGCTCAGTATCACTCAAAGAAATAACTATGAGACATTACCTCACACATGTGCGGTGTCCTGAAGCCCCCCCAGGGGGGACCCGGCCAGCAGGAATTAGCTGGAAAGGCTTCTCAGACAACCGCACTCCTATTTTGCTGAGTAGAAGAGCAACCACACCTGTAAAAAATCTGAAAGAGGTTAATAATAAAGACCCAAGGCAGCGTCTCACTGTTCAAGGGTACCTTTATTGGCTACAGTTCCTTCTTATATAATGAAGGAGAAGGGGGCAGTACAAAGGTGATGTCAGTCATACTTTTGGCGCGAAGGCCCATACAAGGCAAGAATATATTTCAGGTTTCAAGGAACAAAGAAAGTTAGGCATTCTCTAAATAAGGAAGTGGGCAGCGGGCTAGGGGGGCTGGATGACCTTCAAGCTATGATGAACGTGCTGTTTCCATGGAAATTTCTAGTGTCCTTCTAGCTGCATTCCTAATTGCTTGACCATCAGGAGCTGGTGCAAGATGTGCTTGCCTCAGTGATCTTGAACAGACAATGTAGCATACATTTATTGATAATAGCCTAGTTCACTCCGAAATGTGGTCTTAAGGAGTGAGGCCTAGTTTCTGATAACGGTACCGGACAGTGTTGCTCTCCTCCGGGCTAGAGTTAATTATATCTACAGTTGCACATTCCTTTCTCTATAGCTCAAAAACTTACAGCAAGACTGCAAAATAGCTTTTAGGTGAAAAGCTGGAATATGGCAGAAAGAACAGCAAAATGGCCTCAAACAAGTCAGTCCCCAACATCTCCCCCTTTCTCTTCTAATAAAAGAAGGAAAGTCGTGAGCGGGTGGAAGAACCGTGTCTTAGGCATACAAGGTTTGACCAGGTCGGACACGGCCAAAGCCGCAATTAAAAGGTGGCTACAAACGCCGTGGGTGTGCACAGGGATCCGAATTATGCGCTGTAGCCTTTTTGGGCCGTGCCCTAACTGGGACCTTGCTAATCCCGTCGTAGGTGTCTCCACAGCCAAGAGCACAAGTGCCGGAGCGAGCTCCGCTTGTTAGCTATGCACTCTATCTCCTGGAAACTTAGTGGCTGGAAAGGCGGCTTGGTGACTAAAGCCAAGTTTTCACAGGAGTCACGCGGGGTTAGATGCTGGTAGTTAACCTGAATAGAGGTTTTTGCCTGTTCATCTACCTGGTTCTTAATAAAGGCAGTGATTTTGCGGAAAATCCATGGGCTAAGAGAAAGGAGCAGCATGAGGCTAATGAGTGGGCCCAAAATAGTGGACAAGATAGTGTGAAGCCAAGGAGAAGAGAAAAACCAGCCCTGGTACCAGCCTTGTTCTTCATCGAAATGTTTTTCAAAATCTTTTATACCGTCACCAATGTGTTGAACGCTATTCCTAACTAATCCAGGTTTATCTTTGAAAATACAACATTGTTCCTTAAGGGCTACACAGACTCCCCCCTCTTACATAAGGGCAAAATATAGAGCACGACGATTTTGGAGAACAACATCAGCAAGGGAACTAATAGTATCTGTGAGAAATTGCAGACTAGTTTTGATTTCATTAATGTCTTGTTCCACTGCTTGAGTAAGAGTGCGGAAATTGGATTGAGAGGATACAAGAGAGTAGATACCAGTGCCAGCGCCAGTAGCGCCAACAGCAAGGAGCACTGCAAGTGTAATGGAGGTGAAGGGCTCACGGCATTGTCGAGAAAGGGATTGAGAAGAATAGGAATAGGGTGAGGCGGCAGGAGAGGGAAAGATATGTTCTGAGTGAATGGTGATTTTTGGAATGAGAATAACGAGAATACAGTAATCATGTGAAAGGAGGAAAGAAGAACGAATGATAAAAGGAGTAAGACCAGAAGCACAGGCAAAATAAGTACCATTGGGAGCTAACAGATAGGGTTGTGAGGAGGAAGAATTGTAGATGTCAATAGTTTCGTTGCACACGTCAAGTAATTGGCTAGGAAGCAGGGAGTCGTTAGGCTTAATGCAGAGGCCAGAGCCTACGACTTGACCGACTGTAATGCCATGTTGAGGTTGTGTGTTCCAACGGAGGTCAGAGGGGTTGGAGGTAGAGGAAAGGTTGCCAAACACTGCAACACCTTCATAGAAAGGAGGTTGAGGAGAAAAACAAAGCCAACATCTTTCATAGGCAGGATCTGTAAGGGCAAGAGCAGAAGCATTTATGAGATTGAGAATAACCTGAGAGGACGGAGAAGGACCTGAAGGCATAGTGAGCTGTCTGAGAGAAGGAGAGGCAGATGGAAGAGGATAAGGAGGAGAAGGCATGTGTGATGGACCTGAATGAGGATGAAGAAAGGTGTTAGGACCAACGGCGAGGGGGTGAGAATTCGGCAACTGTTTAAGTAAACGGAGGGAAAAAAGAAGTCCAGGGTCGGTACGCCTAACGTAAAGTCTGAGTCCCCATTGTACGGGTTGAGTCCAGTGATGCTGACGTCCAGCAGCAGTAAATTCGATGATGAGGGGGTTACACCAACCACGGGTAGCAGAGGATGCATCACAGTTCAGAAAAGGAGGAGTTGGGGGGCGTGAAACGGTGATGAAGTCCCAGGAGGAAGAGGGTTTCCAATAAGCAGTTCCGGTGGTTTCACAGCCCCAGGAGGCGCAAAAGTGTTGGTTATGAGCGCCACACTTATAGTCGCTGGAACGGGGCCGGTGGTGACCAGGGCAGACGTAGAAGGTGGTGAAGGGGTGGCGTAGTACATCACGGCGAATAACAGAGTTGCAGCCACCGCTAGCAGGGGAGTAATAGTCATCGGGGTCAACAGCACGAGGTTGAGGCAGGCGGAAATTGGAGGTGCCCCAGTATAGGCTTGCACCCATGGTTAGGGCACAAAGGTCGACTTGCAAGACCGGCCAAGGGATGGAGGTAGAGAGGATGGAGGTTGTTGGTGGCATCGGTGGGCATCCAAGGCAGCTAGGCAGAGTGTCTAATTCAGCATTGTCAAAGGTGGAGTCAGTTAGAAACAGGTTTGCAGGAATGGCGTCTAGCAGGAGGTTTATAAGAAAACAGCTTGGCAGAAGGCAAAATGGTTACTTCATATAAAAATTAAGAATTTGCAGAAAACATTAGCAATTTACATTACACTAGTTATTTTTGAATACCACGGGAATGCTATTTGACCTCTGTTAGACTTTGGCATAAAAGAAAATTTATAATTAACAATTGCTAATTAAAAAAATTTTTTAAACTGAATATAAAGGATTTTTCTTAAACTTCTAGTTATTATGTTAAAGCTGGATGCTATTTTTTAGCCATAAATACATATTCTATAGGCTTGAACTTACACATAGCAGGAAAGCCAGGTGACTGCAAAGTCCAGAAATTCTCCAGGGAAAAGTTATCCCCGATGGCCATTGAGAAATCTGGGGTTTGCCATCCCTCACACTTTCCGCCATGTTCTTAGAAGGACAAAGCTAGCTTAATACATAATTTTTAACACATGATTTTTAATTGTAAGATGCCAGTTTGTGAACTGACCAGACTGAACCAGGTTGAAAAAATTAATTGAAATTTAAAAAATGGATAAGGCTTTAAAAATTGTATTATTATAAAATGTAGAGATAACAAATAAACAGACAAAACAAAACAACACTAAACACAACATTTTACACTTGTGGCCACTTTCATTCATCACAACAGACACATAAACAGACAAAAGGATTGATTTAAGACTTATTTATAAAAAATTGACAAGCGCTTTTAAATATTTAGCTAGCATGTTTGTGAGAAGAAAAAAAAAATTTTGTAGAAAAACTTTTTTAGTTTTGAGAAGTACTTAATGTAGATGGAGTGGAACTTTGCTGAAAATAAATTTTAAGGTTTAGATTTAACACAAAACATTTTTAAAACAATTTTAATTTGAAGTTTAAAACATTAAGTAAAATGGTTAATGAGCACTGTAGAAGGAGTCTCTACTTGGAAGTATGAAATGATTTGCTGTAAATGAATAGGTTTTCTTTAAATTGGTTTTGCAGTAGAACAGTAAGACAGCTGCAATAAAGTGTTAAAATTTTTATGATTAAACACAATAGCATGAACTATGATTATTAAAGGTATAAAAAACTGATTTTAAAAATACAAACAACTGTTTTTACTATGAAGACTTTATGTGAATAATTTGTAAAAAATATTATATACTAAATTAACTAAATGCTTAGATTATTATAAAATATAGTTAAAGACATCTGATACATTTACACACTTAGAACTTAAGACTAAAATTATATTTAATACTAGTTAATTTGCTTATAAAGTTTAGTTACTTTTATATATTACTTATAAAATTATATATAATATATTTTTCATTTATATTATTTTTTTTTACTGCGACACAAATATACAGATTTGTATAATGTGCTGATATTTTGAATGCACTTAAAATAATAGTTCTTTCAATGCAGAAATAAAGAACAACCATTGCTGTAGCACAAAGTTAAAACTAAGGGTACTATAAAGCACACCTAGGTGTTTACTGTGCATTAAATTAACTATATTGTTTAAAAAGGCTAACCACATTATTTTTCACATAATTTTGTAAATACTTTAAAAATTAAAATAAAACTTTTAATAGAAATATAAGATTTAAATTTAACACTTTTGTGTTCGTTTGGATTTTAAAACACAAAGAAGTTTTTCTTTTACCAATATTTTGTTATCTGTAAAGTGACAGAATTATGACCTTGCTTTAAAATTTTCTGAGAGGCATGAAAAAAAAAAGTTTATTGCTCTTATCTTTCTGTTGCTTTTTAATGTTTTAATAATTACTTTACACCACTTAATGCACTAAACCTAATAACACATATTTGACGAAGTGTAGGGCTGACAAGGTGAAGCAGAGTCTTTCACTGATAGCTCGGGGAGGGGCTAGCACAGTTAACAGCAGGAAGGCTAGAGGCAAATTATTTACAGTTAGCAGGGTGTAATGATATAGAGAAAAAAAAAAGCAATCTTTTAAGATTAATTACTAATTTATTGGAATTAGAGGGAGTGGCAACCGAAGAGGGGAGTCTGGGTTGCAAAAGCACCATGAGAATCATGGTTTTATTAATTGATTTGAGAATATGCAAGAGATGCTACTTTTCAGATTTTTTTTTTGAATAACAAAGATTGGGTATTTCAAGGTGAATTGGAAGGCTTAAAGTGGGAGTGTCAGGGCTTGAGCTGGCTGTTCTCCAAGGCTGGCAGGAAAGAGGCTGAAGGAGGCTGAGGATTGGTTTGAGCAAAGTAAAGGGTACATTAGGCTCAGAAGTTTTAACAGCAAAGTGTAGATATCGCAAGGTTTTATGGCTTAGCAGATGATACTTTGTAATTATCCTGCTTACTGTGCCCTTAGAATTTTTTGTAGGCACTGCAGCAGTTTCTGTTTTATGGCACTTAGCCTCACTTTCATTAGTTTGTCTCTTTGAGTTCTCAAGAGGGGGGGCCTGGCCGTGGAATTCAGTGGGCAGAGGACAGACAACTATAGATTTAGGAGGGGGGGGGGAAACGCCTGAAGGGCAGAAACCTGTGAATTAAGAGAAGCAGCCTGTTTTTGAAGGCTTAAGATTTGTTTAAGATTTTCAATTTGGCCAAGTAGTTTCATTTCTATAGCTTTAAGAGGGGGAGCGGTGAGAGGAGGGAATCTGCCATGGTTAGGGACTGAGCGTTCTCCGCGGTGGAGGCTGCTGAGCAGGCGGGGGAAGACTTTCTCCATTAGGGAGAAAGACAGGAAAGGTAGCGCTGGTTTTTGAGCCAAGAGCATTATCAAGTTTGTTAGAGAGGTGAGAGACCATGGATGTAATTGTGGTGAGTTGGGAACTCAAGTCAGAAAAAAGGGGGGGGGGGAAGAAAGCAGCAACAGTTTGTTGCCGCGTGTGGGGGAGCTGCTGGAATGCTGGCTCTGGGGAGCGACTTCCAGGCATAGAGGGCAGCAAGAGCCATGTTGGCAAGCTGGGACCTGGAAAGTGTGTGCTGTACCTTTAAGGTATGAAAAGAGGCGAGGCCAGCTATAAGAGCTTAGAGATCAGGATTCCTGCCTATCTGCAAGGGCTTTGCAGCGGAAAAAAAAGTTAACTTCCCAAGAGACAAAGAGTTCAGCTTTTAGATTCTAAGCAGGAGAGCGTGTAAGGGGCTTGGGGGCCATAGGAGGTTACGGCTTGAAATGGCTCTTTGAGGCTTTTCCAATTAAAGGCTTTGTATTGTTGCAATTGCTGGCTAAGGAGGGGAGGGTGGTGAAACAGGGACGGAGCTGAAGCTAGGGAAGTGAAGGGCTGTTTAGGATTTTGCACAGAGGGTGCAGCGGCCTCTTCTGTAGGGGTCTGGGTGCATAGAGCAGAAGCATGGACAGAAGTAAGGGAGGGATATAAATGAGAAGCATTAGAGAGATCTTTAAGAGCATTAGTTACTTTGGAGACAAAGGTCAGTGGTGGAGGGAGGACAAGGGGAAGTATTCTCAGAGGGAGAAGGGAGATGAGAGACAGAATTAGAACGAGAGGGAGTCCTGGAACACTCACGGGAGACTTGTTGTACATGAGATTCAACGGCATGGATGATGTCTTTGGCGGTTCCGGCATTTTTAGTTACAATGATATCTCTTAACAGGCTCCAATATTGGAACATAATTTTTTCCTTCTGTGAATCATCATTATTTACAAAATAATCACTCATTTCATGTCCTACTTTGTCCCAAGTGGACGCAACAATTTCTGGACAGGTAATAATAAACCAATGACATACATTATGAATAAACATAAGAAAATTACAAATATTCTTTTTTGGTAACCTCTACATGTCTGGCTTTCAACTCAGACTGTATATATTTAATGAATTTAAGTTCAGTACTCAATGAAAACACCCATGGAAGTGAAGCCAACGGGCGAAGCCCCAAGAGCCAATCAGGGGCGGTGATCAGAACTACTGAAAAAACTGCAGTTTAAATATTTGATTAAGGCTAACTCGTTTCAACGCCTACCCGGATGGGGTATATCCTGCGATTTACGAAACAGCTCCGGACTCGCCGACCCGTAGTCGTTCGGAGTGTGGCGGTGGTCTTCGAGCCCAGCGTTGGGCGCCAAAATGCGGTGTCCTGAAGCCCCCCCAGGGGGGACCCGGCCAGCAGGAATTAGCTGGAAAGGCTTCTCAGACAACCGCACTCCTATTTTGCTGAGTAGAAGAGCAACCACACCTGTAAAAAATCTGAAAGAGGTTAATAATAAAGACCCAAGGCAGCGTCTCACTGTTCAAGGGTACCTTTATTGGCTACAGTTCCTTCTTATATAATGAAGGAGAAGGGGGCAGTACAAAGGTGATGTCAGTCATACTTTTGGCGCGAAGGCCCATACAAGGCAAGAATATATTTCAGGTTTCAAGGAACAAAGAAAGTTAGGCATTCTCTAAATAAGGAAGTGGGCAGCGGGCTAGGGGGGCTGGATGACCTTCAAGCTATGATGAACGTGCTGTTTCCATGGAAATTTCTAGTGTCCTTCTAGCTGCATTCCTAATTGCTTGACCATCAGGAGCTGGTGCAAGATGTGCTTGCCTCAGTGATCTTGAACAGACAATGTAGCATACATTTATTGATAATAGCCTAGTTCACTCCGAAATGTGGTCTTAAGGAGTGAGGCCTAGTTTCTGATAACGGTACCGGACAGTGTTGCTCTCCTCCGGGCTAGAGTTAATTATATCTACAGTTGCACATTCCTTTCTCTATAGCTCAAAAACTTACAGCAAGACTGCAAAATAGCTTTTAGGTGAAAAGCTGGAATATGGCAGAAAGAACAGCAAAATGGCCTCAAACAAGTCAGTCCCCAACACACATGTTCGTATGTTTTATATATGAAAGGAAAGAAACAAAATGTGCTGGAATATGGTAACTAAAGAATCTTCTTTTGTTGTTGTGGAAATGTGAACTAATTCAACTTCTGTTGAAAACAATATGGCTTTTTATTAAAACTTAAAAATATGAGTACTATCACACTCAGCATACACCCTTGATATCTGTTTCAAAGAAACAAAAACTCTAAACCAGTGGTCCTCAAACTATGGCCCGCGGGCCACATATTGTATTTGTTTTGTTTTGTTTCTTCATTGCAAAATAAGATATATGCAGTGTGCATAAGAATTTGTTTATAAGTTTTGTTTTTACTATAGTCAGACCCTCCAATGGTCTGAGGGACAGTGAACTGGCCCCCTGTTTAAAAAATTTGAGGACCCTGCTCTAAATCAAAATTATATAAACCCGTGCATGATCATTGCAAAGCTATGTACAGTAGTCAAGATTGCAAAACAACCTGATTCTCAGTGACAGATGAATGGCTAAAGAAACCATTGTATATTTTTATAGATTGGAATACTACTCAACCAAAGAAAATGTAAAAGCTGTCTTACACTATGATATGTGTGAAACTAGAGGGAGTTATACTAATCAAAAAAAAGTAAGAAAGAGAAATTACTAGATGACTTGGTACTTCTTTTCAGAAATATTTAT
Source organism: Suncus etruscus (assembly GCF_024139225.1). Classification (NCBI taxonomy): domain Eukaryota; kingdom Metazoa; phylum Chordata; class Mammalia; order Eulipotyphla; family Soricidae; genus Suncus; species Suncus etruscus. Next base: position 21,574,145 of record NC_064857.1, on the reverse strand, counting down.
AATATTTTTGTGTTTAAGAAATAATACAAGGGATCATACCAGCAATTTCCAAGTTACTGGTCCGCAATCTACTTTTCAGGTAATGAAAGTACTGCTCCATTGGAAATTTACCTTCTTTAAATGAGTAAATATTTAAATGTTTAGCTGCAGTGGCCCTTAAAGTTACTACTTCCTTTCCCCTGAATAATACCAACACTTCCTTGGGGGTTGTAGCACCCACTTTGGGAATCATTGGTAATATCCAATTAAAATGAACCCCTTGACTTTGATAACAGAGTTGAAATGGTGTTAGAGAGATAGAGTCGTGTGGAAAGAAAAGATCTTATGAATTATAGTATAGGGTTATTGACATTTTAATAGTACACAGAAAGTTAAATATTATTCCTCTAAAATAAACTTGTATACCTGTAATGTTGTCTTAATACAATTTTAATTTATATATAATTAGATAAAATTATGACCTTAATATGATTATGTTTTTCTAAATGGTTCTCCTTTTCTCAAAGCAATTTTAGACACAAAACTATGCCACTTCACTGGAAAGTGAACACATAAATTATTTGTTTAAAATTCTCATATTACTTTCTGTTATATTGACAATTAGACTTAAAGTTTTTAGATGCAGTGATACTTATAGAATATAAATAACATTTCAACTATGTGACTTTGACATATGTATGTTACAGCTAGGCTATAAGAACCACAATTTCTTGAAAACTTTCTAATGGAAACTATTCTACATGCAAGTTCCTCATAGTCTTTTTTCTGATTTCTATTGGTTTGGTGACTTTAATCAGGTACAACATTGAATTAATATCTTAAAAGTTTATAACTTTTAGGGGCCAGAAAGATAGTAGTGTATAAAGATGCTTATCTTCTATGATCCAAATCAGTACCCAGTACTCCATATGGTTCCCAGAGCTGGATAGGAGTGATACCTAAAAGCAGATCTTAAAATAAGCCCTTACCACATCTTGTGTGGCCATAAAATAAATATGTACATTTTAGCACACAATGCTTCCTACAAAGGACTTTTCTTTCTTTCTTTTTTATTTTTCTTTTCTTTTTTTAAATTTCATAAAATCTTTATTTAAGCACCATAATTATAAGCATGATTATTGTTGGGTTTCAGTCATAAACAGAACACCCTCCTTCACCAGTGCAACCTTCCCACCACCAATGCTCCCCTCCCTTCTCTCATTTTGCTTTGAAGAAAAGCAGAATTTACCTAAGATACTAAGGTTGATAAATTTTCAGCACAGCTTTTTCCTGTGTATATTATTTATCATTTTCACATTCACCTAAGATCTATCAAAACTTTATCCCATGATTAAAAAAAAGACATGTTTGTAATACTTTCTCCTTTTGTCAGGAAAAGAATCCTCAGACAACTCTCAGAATCTCTGACTACTGAAGCTTTATGTTGTGACTAGAACTCTACTGGAACATATTTTTAAGATCTCTATGACAAGTACTACAGGACACACTTTTCCTAGCTTATCAGAAACTATTTCAGATGAGGTATGGAGTCTACTATGTAGCAATTGTGTTATTGCTCTCATCAGAATAATTCAAGCCTATAGGAATGTTATACAGCTATCATTTAATAATAAAACAACTATTTACAAGCTTGTACAAAGAGGTATTTTAATAATCATTTAATAAATAACCACACTCTCACAAGGAGTGCATTTAATTTGCCAGTGGTAGTACAAATAGAATTTGAATGTAAGAGTTGTATTTTATTAGGCTAAGCAAACTTTCTAAACTTGGTATACTGGGATTGACTTTGGGATCAATTTAGTTCAGTGCAAATTATAAAATAAGATTTATGTTCATTATATTCTTTATACTCTACTATTCCTTCTGTTTATTTGCAAATGAGTATTTACACAGTTTCTTGGACACTTATAATAATGCTTAGTGTAATTAAAGATTTTTTAGGGTTTCCTTTCTTTATACTATTTAGTAATGACTCACCTTAACCTAGCAATTATGTGAAAGTATAAGCATCAGATGCTCAAAATTAATGGGAGTAAATGTTATTTTTTGGTAGACTCATATTTGTCTACTAATTTTCTTTTAAGTCTACTTTGTTAACTTTTGAGTTTCCTGCAGTGTTTTGAATTGAAATTCCAGTTTCTTTTTAAGAAGTTAATCAGAGCCTTTATAAAAGGTCATGAAAACCAAACCGTGATCAGATTTATAGACCATTGACAAAGATAGAAACTTCTTGCTTCACTGTTTTTGTGCTCAGTTCCTGGTACATACATATTTATTTATACATACTTATTGAAACTAAAAATGAATCATTATTTAAATCAATATATACATTTGTCAGACGCCAACATTTTGAAGACTATAAAACATGACACTATTAAGTCCTACTTTATGGTGACTTTGAAAACTCAGGAAGGTATTTGTACTGAAGTTAAAATATGATCACTTATGAAGTAAAATTTACCACATAAATTGTGTAGGCGGCTTAACTCTTGTTTCTGGCTTTCAGAGCAAATACAAGATTTTGCCATTTTCAATTGGAAAGTGAAGTCAAGCAAGAGGAAATCAGGAAAAAGGGTTATTTAGAAAAAAAAACTATTTCCTTCAGTTGGCTTCTCTTTCTCCTTACTCACTACAGCCATAATATTTATAGAATAATTAAAGTAAGGAAAATTGTCACCAAGCAACCTTTCAGATATTTTTGCAAGTGCTAATAGAATCCAGGAAATATACATATTATTATCAACATAATAAAGGCATTGGCTGAAGCTTAGATATACCAACATAAAAGATGGATCACCTACAGAGTTAAAAAATTATTATTATTTTTAGTTAATAAATAAGCATGCCACTCACTAGCAAGTTCACATTTTTATCTGTGTATAGCAAAAGAATCAAAACACAGAACTACTTCTTTCTTTAGTTCCATGTTTCTCCAATTTAGCTGTCAAATCCCAGGAAGCTCTGTATTTATATATCACTTTTGTTAGTGCTGGTAAATGCCTTACCATACTGTATCTCTGGAAATTACTCTTTTTTATTTTAATTTTTTATGTTTAATTATGAAAACAAAGATTCAAAGAAAGAGAACAAGGTAAAGTTACAGTGGAAAGACAATCACCCATAAACAGAATTTTCAGAAATCCCCTTGCAGATATCTGAACTTTGAACTTTCAGCCAAAGAACATTAAGAAAAATAAAACAGAGCCCATGTACAATTACTTTGTCTCACAAGTCCCTAGGTTGTAATACATAACATTTCTTAGCAGCACACAAAGCAATCTAAAACCATAACACTTATGTAACTCTTTAAACATTGAAGGCAAAGTACTTTTTAACATTTCCATGCACATGCATATTAGTTTAAGTTAACCTCAAAAGTTTAAGTGGGTTGTTTTTTTTAAGGATTAGAGTCAAAGGAGCACAGCAAAAATGGCGTTAGAGTGGCAATTATTGTTAGCATAGGCCCACCAAAATATGAGCGATGTGGAAAGAAAAGGCCTTGGCCTAAACACAAGGAGACCCTACCCCTGAAGTTTCCTGGCATAAGACCAACTCTAGGCTCCAGGCAAACTAGTTTGTCCAATCCAGGTCATTGTCTGTAGTGCCAATAGTTTTATTTTTCACACAGTCTTTGTTGTTGGTGTCATGTTTCTGTATTAAAGATCCTGGAATCTGCATATTCTACATTGCAGTCAGGATGGTGCAGAGCGTCCTCTTGTTTCACCTCACAATTAATGAGGTGAGCTGTAACTTCCAGCCCTTCTCTCTTTTGTGTCTGAAAATTATTATTGCAAAAATGTCTTTTATTTTTCTTAAAACCCATAGATGAGTGAGACCATTCTGCATTTTTCTCTCTCTCTCTGACTTATTTCACTCAGCATAATAAATTCCATGTACATCCATGTATAGGAAAATTTCATGACTTCATCTCTCCTTATAGCTGCATAATATTCCATTGTGTATATGCATCACAATTTCTTTAGCCATTCCTCTGTTGAAGGGCATCTTGGTTGTTTCCAGAGTCTGTTATGGTAAATAGTGCTGCAATAAATATAGGTGTAAGGAAGGGATTTTTGTATTGTATTTTTGTGTTGCTAGGGTATATTCCTAGGAGTGGTATAGCTGGATTGTATGGGAACTCGATTTCCAGTTTTTGGAGGAATCTCCATATTGCTTTCCATAAAGGTTGAACTAGACGGCATTCCCACCAGCAGTGGATAAGAGTTCCTTTCTCTCCACATCCCCACCAACACTGTTTGTTCTCATTCTTTGTGATGTGTGCCAATCTCTGTGGTGTGAGGTCTTTTTATAATTTTTAAACCTCTCATATTGGTGCTTAGGGCTTTCTCTTCTCTCTGAACTCAGGGATCACTCTTGGCAGAGCATAGGTGATGTATTGGGTGCTTGAGATAGAACACCAGTTGGCCACCTACAAGGCAATCATCCTAACCACTATACTATTGCTCTTCCTGTGCATAAATGTATTGTACAACATAGTAACATATGAGTGTTTTCCTGTCAATGGACATATAATCATAACCTCAATTGTGATCTTTGAAAAAAAAACACATTGACAAGATTCTTAATATATTGATTCATATTTTCCAATATATCAGCACTGTGTATAAATAAATTATATTAATCCTATATTATTTCTGTAAACATATCTGATAGCAAGAACTATTGTGGGAAGTACAAAGAAAATCACTTAGGTGATATTGAATATTGCCCCTCTACTATGAATATTACCCCTCTGCCATGCTGTCTTTGGCATATACATCACGGAATCTGTCTACAGCACTGAACTCTAAATTATAAGTGAAACTGGGTGATTATGTTTTGAAAAGTTTACAGGACAGCATGGTTTTCATTTAATGTCTTTTTTTTAAAGAAAATTATAAGTTGTATACCTATGATGAAAAGTTTTGTCAAGTACGAAGTGTGTTTGGGGAACAAACTTCTGATAACTTTTACTTTGAAATTACATTTCAAGTCTTCTGGCAAAGGCAATTGTTTTTTTTTCTTTTGTAGTAAAATATGTTCAAATTCTAAATAGCATGTATGTCAGAGAGATACACAGAATGCATGAACCAAATTCATGATAAGATGTCATGTAAAGATTATGGAGGCAAAATAAGTAAATTAAACGTATATTAATATTTATAATATCCAAATTTGGGGTGGATAAGAGACAGAAAATTTTACTATTTGGGGCCAGGCTTTTTGAAAAAAAATTAATTGAACTTTCCTTATTTTAATCAACATAATTAATGTTCTTTGTCATGTGACAAAATTATTAACATATATTCTTATAATGTATACTAACGTCATCATTGTATTTATCTAAATAAAAAAGTATCAAAGAATTAAATGACTTGCTTAAATTCTCATAGATGGTAAATGGGAAAAATGCAGTTTTTCTGGTGAAAAGTCTCATGACTGTGTTTTGAAACACTACATTTGTGAGGTTCATACCATACCATACTGCCTATATCTACCCATTTAACTCCATAAGGGAAAACCACTCATTTGCTTGTTTTCTGGGAATCTTAATGGCTGGCAGATTTTAGCTGTGTTAGCAGGTCTTTTCTGAGACTTTACCTAGCCCAAGAAGAGAACTGACTTCCATAAATACATATTGTTGCAACAATATGAAACCTCACTCTCCCTTGTTCAAAGCCACTCATTAAGACTGTTCTAGTTCAAGATAGAATGAGCTCATGGACTTGTTGCAAATGCTTTACAACCTCACAGTTTAACATATGGCACTGTCTAGAAATCTAATTACTCCAGGAGTAGGGATATCCATTAACATTTATCTGGGGCTTAATGAGCAGAAAAGTGTAATAGGATCAAAGTTCTGTTTTTTCTGAGCATGGTTCTAATCAAACATTTAATCAGTAGTTAATTATAATTGATTTTTAAATCATTACTCTAGAAGTTGGTAAATTCAATTGATTTGGAGACTCAAGGTCCTTTTACTTTTCTTCAGATTGATGAAATTGCTCTTTTTTATTTTATTGCCACAAACCATCAAATTCTGAGATTTATGCTGTTTTCTAGGCATGCTCCTAACATGATAGTCTCATCTAGCTGTGTTCAGAAATTTTTTCTCACTTCCATATATACACATAGAGTTAATATTTTTTTTGTTTTTTGGGTCACACCTGGCAGTGCTCAAGGGTTACTCTTAACTCTATGCTCAGAAATCGCTCTTGGCAGGCTCGGGGGATGATATGGGATGCCGGGATTCAAACCACTGTCCTTTTGCATGCAAGGCAAACACTCTACCTCAATGCTATCTCTCCGGCCCCTACAGTTAATAATTTAAACACTTTCCTGAAAGACACATGAATCAGAATACAGAAGACTGCTCTGAAGTCAATTTTTTCTCACCCATCAGTGTTTTTGGCTTATTCCCAGCTTCGTACTCAAAGACCATTCCTTTTGGACAAACCATTTGTGGTGCCAGGGTTTGAACTTGGGCTGGCTGTGTGCAAAGCAAGTGCCTTACCTGCTAAAGTATAGCTCAGAATCCTGGAGTGAAATTTTTAGGTATTACCAGAAAGGGCTTCTTTGAGTTTGAAGATCATGAACAGAACTTTCATACTTTGTATGTATAGATTATTTAAGAGAATCCTGTGTCTAATTTTCCACAGACAAGAAAATTATTCCATTTCTTTCTCTGTTTAGCATTCCTACAAATGTTACATATTCCTACACATTAAAAATACTCAGGTTGTTTAATGCCAACTAAGTAGTTTTGTGATGTGGATAAACTTATCAATATCTTCCAAATCCTCATAGATGATAAATTGAAAAAAATGCAGTTTTTCTGCTAAAAAGTCTCATGACTGTTTTTTGGAACATTATATTTGTGAGGTTAATGCCATACAATACTGCCTATATCCAGCCCTTTAATTCCAAAAGGGAAAACCACTCATTTGCTTGTTTCCTGAGAATGTTAGTGGCTGACAGTCTTATATCTATATTTTTCTGAATGTGACTATATATCACATATGTATTATATACATATACATATATATATTACATATATACACATGTAGCACCCCTATACCTTGTCTGCCTTTTCAGGCCCTGTTTCCAGTGAGTACTTTGCAGAAGGTCAGCAAAGCAGTTCAGTTCAGGATGTGAGCTATCAGTTTCTGAAGACAGAACAAGATGCACTATCAGTTTGAATATTAAATACAGAAAAACATGTTTGTTATTTTCATATTAGGTAATTTAATTAGTTACCCATTTTGTAGTGGAATCGTTCTTTGTGTCCCAAGCCCCTTCCCCCTCTTACTTGCTTCCTTCCTTTTCTCTCTACAAGTTGTGAGCCTGCTCGATAAAGATGAATCTGCTTTGATAGAACCCTCGTAGTGTCTGAGTGTGTGTTGGCATTGTGGCAAAACCTCTCTCTTCCTATCAACCCTCCCAGGACTCTGGGATTACCAAATTTGCTGAGGAGGCTGCAGCACCCTGATGTTGAGCAGTGACTGCTGGACAGCCTGCTCGGTTCACTACCTGGACTCCAGAAAGATTCTGACATTTTTGGCACCCAACATGGGGCACGGAGATCACCCTTAGCTCACCCACAACTCGTGGCTACTTAAGTTCCTCTGAGGGGGTAATTGGTTGTTTTTTCAGGGAGAATTCTCAGTTCCCTAAGATAATATCATGATTGTCCCTGTTTCCCTGACAATTATCTGTCTTCTTTTTTTCTATATCCTTTTTTGTTTTTATTCTTCCCTCTAAAGCCTCTGACCTGATCCATTTTGCCATAGTCTCAATGTTGTCTTATTTAATCTTCCTTCAAATTTGTATTTGCATTCTTTTCATCTTATTTTTTATTTCATCTACCTCTACCTCACCTCTTCCTGGCTACATTATGGGAACCATCATCAGATTTTTAATGTGATGTGATGTGATGTGATGTGATGTGGAACCCAAAGGCTATTTGAAGGCTCAGGAGACCCTAGTCTGTGGGGAGAGGATAAACAGGACTGAATTGGAAGGAGAGATTAGCCAATGAGAAGGGAAAACTGCAGTTGCCTGGGCTCCCTGGCTAAACAGGATGGCCAGGCCCTGTCAAAGCCAATGGTTCCCCTATAAAGTGGTGCCCTCTGGTACCCATGGTAATATTGTCTTCCCAGCTCAGAGCAGAGTTCAAGACCCCATCAGCCTTGGTAGAAAGAAGGAGGCACCAGGTGAACAGGTCTCCCTGGGCCCAGTCAGGAGAGATGAACCCCCTGGTCTCCTGAGGCTTCCTGGGCCCCTGGAGCCTCAGGTCCTACTGGTAAAGAGGGGACAATGGAAAAGTAGGCACCCCTGGTCACAAGGACAGCAAAGGTGATAAGGAGGATGCAGGTGCACTCTGACCCACAGGAATATAGGGGCCTTAGCCCCAAGGGCTGGAAGAAAAAGGCTGCCTTCTGGCATGGCCTGACAGGGACCTGATGCGGCACAGAGATACCAGGTTAACCTGGCACTTCTGGGGAGGCTGACCACGTGGGACCTGGAAAGAGGATTCTTCTGGCTTCCCAAGCCCCAGAGGTCTGGAAAAGAAGGGCTTCCCCCCAGGGGAACCATGAGCAGGGATTTTTTCTGGAAATTAAATCAGAGTTCATTTAAGCTAAAGTTTCCTTGCTTATTCTCTTTCCATTTACAAAGCCCTGTAAAGAGGATAGAGCTATACATAGCTTTGATTTGCCTTAGCTTTTGGTGCAATTGTTGTTAGTGACCCACTGTGTCTGTTGTCTTCTGAGTCTGTGTATGCATAGTATTTGTCTACTTAGTTTGAAATTCAGCCTGCTCTTAGATTTTATAACCCCCAAGGCCAGTCCATTGTGGAATGATATAACCAAACATTAAAAAACCAGTTTATAAAACAAAAAGCAGGAGTCAGCTTGCATCAGAAATTAGGCATGGCCCCCTTTACATAAAATATTTTAAATTTTTCCAAAATTTTGTTCCAAAAGTGATTGGCTCTCACCATTCCACAAGCATTGGGCAAGTCTTGCCCCCAAATCAGAGGTCCTGGTGAGATTGAAGGACTTCATGATGGCTCCATGGAGAGGGCCTGATCCCCTACTAACTATATAGAGAGGATTTGGATATTTGTTTCCTGCCAATGATCCCAACCCACTGTGAGTCCAGGCTAGGTCACTTAACTATGTAAATTATGTTAACCCCTTGTCCTAGGATGTTGAGAAACAGCCCTGAAGCATTCCAGAATGCTGCTAGTAGTCCTGATCCTGCTTGGATCTGATATCCTGGATATTGCCATGTTATCTAAAGCACACCGCCATGACTGGCTGGAGCTGTGACTGGAGTTGCCACTCTGGGGACCCAGAATATCACCCTTCAGAATTTCTGTGGAGCCATTGACAAACATCTGAGAGAAGTGGAAGCCTTTCTGGCCTATCTAAAAACTTCCCTGAAGTCTAACTTAACAGGGAGGGTTGGATAAAAACACAATGGGAGTAGGAGGCAAAAGGTACTTGGTTTCAAAGTTAAATTTGTCTTCATAACTTACTACTTTGCTGACTGCATTGACTAGTCCCCTGTAATCTTATTGCTCTTTTTAACTTAGGATCCTGTGTTATTAATAGGTTAGTTGGCATGATTAAGAGTAGATTTAATGCAGTTATCATGCTTTCACATGCTGTTGAGACATTGATGACAAAGAGGATAGCAATATTGACTTGGTCAGAGTGGCCATGGCAAAAATTCGAACATAAAACTAAGCCATTGTAGAGACCAAACTTTATCTGGAAGTCATTATAAGTAAGATCTCCAGAGGGAGACAATTTAAGACAGGAGCAGGTCCAGGTTTCCAAGAAGGCTGTGAGGCTAGCTGCTTGCAGCTAATCATTCTTGGCAGTGCTGCAAACATAACCATTAATTTTTTCATATTACAGATATTGCAGAGATTCAAAGGGTAATCAGAGACTACTTTGAGAAACTGTGTCAATGGCCAAAAGGCACATGAAAAAAACGCTCTTCATCACTGATCATCAGAGAGATGTAAATCAAAACAACGATGAGATATCATCTCACACCACAGAGATTGACACACATCACAAAGAATGAGAACAATCAGTGCTGGTGGGGATATGGAGAAAAAGGAACTCTTATCCATTGCTGGTGGGAATGCCATCTAGTCCAACCTCTGTGGAAAGTGATATTGAGATGCCTCCTAAAACTGAAAATCAAGCTCCGATTCGACCCAGGTATTCCACTCCTAGGGATATACCCTAGGAACACAAGAATACAATACAAAAACCCCTTCCTCACACCTATATTTATTGCAGCACTATTCACAATATTCAGACTCTGGAAACAACCAAGATGCCCTTCAACAGACCAATAGCTAAAGAAACTGTGGTACATATATACAATGGAATATTATGCAGCCATCAGGAGAGATAAAGTCATGAAATTTTCCTATACATGGATGTACATGGAGTCTATCATGCTGAGTGAAATAAGTCAGAGTGAGAGAGACACACACAGAATAGTTTCACTCATCTATGGGTTTTAGGAAAAATAAAAGTCATTTTTGCAACAATCCTTAGAGACAATGAGAGGAGGGCTGGAACTTCCAGCTCACTTCATGAAGTTCACCACAAAGAGTGGTGAGTGCAGTTATAGAAATAACTACACTGAGAACTACCATAATCATGTGAATGAATGAGGGAAATGGAAAGCCTGTCTAGAGTACGGGTGGGGGTGGGGTGGAATGGAGGGAGATTTGGGACATTGGTGGTGGGACTGTTGCACTGGTGAAGGGGGTGTTCTTTACATGACTGAAACCTAATTACAATCATATTTGTAATCAAGATGTTTAAATAAATAAAACAATATGAGAATAAAAAAGAAACATGTAAAACTGGAAGAAATAGATAAATTCTTGGGCCCTTATATCTCCCATAGTTAAACCCTGATGATCAAGCATATTAAAATATACCCATAACTACTAAGGAGATTAAAATGGTAATAAAGTCTTCCCAAAACAAAACCCCAGGCCCAGATAGATTCACTAATGAATTCTTTTAAACCTTTTAAAGAGGAACTATTACAAATCCTTTTCAGAATTTTTTATGAAATTGAAGAAACAGGAACACTCCCAAATAGTTTTTATGAAGCTAACATTACTTTGATACCAAAACTAGACAGAGATGCTTCAAAAAAAGAAAATTACAGACCAATATTCCTAATAAACACAGATGCATAGATCCTCAACAAAATCCTGGCAAATAAAATCCAATGCCTCATCATGAAGGTCATATAACATGACCAAATAGGTTTCATTCCAGGAATGCAACAATGGTTTAACATACGTAAATTAATCAACTAATACATCATATCAACAAGAAGAAAAATAAATATATGATCATATTAATAGATTCAGAGAAAACATTCTATAAGTTCCAACATCCATTCTTAATAAAACCTCTCATCAACATGGGAATGGAAGGAACTTTTCTCAATATAGTCTATGCCATCTACCACAAACCAATGGCTAACATTATTCTCAATGGAAATAAACTAAAAGTCTTTCCTCTAAAACCTGGTACAAGACAAGGCAGCCCTCTCTCCCCAGTCCTATTCAATATAGTGCTGGAAGTTCTTGACATCACGATTAGGCAAGAAAAAGGCATCAGGGTATCCAAATAATAAAGGAAGAAGTCAAGCTTTCTCTGTTGGCAGATGACAAGATACTATATTTATAAAACCCTAAAGACTCTACCAAAATGCTTCTAGAAACAATAGACTCATATAGTAAAGTGTCAGGCTACAGAATTAACATACAAAGATCAATGACCAATGATGATAATGATAATGATAATAATAATAATAATAAAGATGAAGAAATGAACATTAAAAAAACAATCCCATTCACATTAGTGCCCCACAAACTCAAATATATTAGAGTAAACTTAACTAAAGACGTGAAGGACCTATACAAAGAAAACTACAAAACCATGTTTCAAGAACTAAATAGAACACACGAAAATGGAGACACATACCCTTCTTATATCATTAAAATGGCAATATTCTCAAAAGCATTGTACAGATTTAATGCAATCCTTCTAAGTATACCCATGACATTCTTCAAAGAAGTGGATCAAAAACTCCTGAAATTCAGTAGGAACAATAAACATACACAATAGCTAAAGAAATTCTTAGGAAAAAGAATTTGGGAGACATCACTTTTCCCAACTTGAAATTATACTACACAGCAATAGTCATTAAAATAGCACAATATTAGATTAAAAAGAGACCCTAAGATCAATGTAATATGCTTGAGCATTCAGAGACTGACCCCCAGACATATAATCAGGTAATATTTGATAAAGGGGCAAGAATCACAAAGTGGATCAAGGAAAGCCTCTTCAACAGTAGTGTTGAGATAACTGGTCAGCCACATGCAAAAAAGAGAATTTAGACCTCCGTCTAACACCATGCACAAAGTACAAAATCAAATGGATTAAAGACCTTGATATCATACTCAAAACCATAAAGTATATAGAATAACATGTAGGTAAAACACTTCATGACATTGAGTCTAAGGCATCTATCTTCAAGGAGAAAATACCATTCTCCAAACAAGTGGAAGAAGAGATAAACAGATGAGACTATATTAAGCTGAGAAACTTCTGCACCTCAAAGGAAATAATGTCTAGGATATAAAAGCCACCTACACAATGGGTGAAGCTATTCACTCAATATCCATCAGATAAGGGGCTAATATCTAAGAAATTCAAGATACTGACAGAACTTCACAAGAAATAAACATCTAACCCTATCAAAAAATATGGAGAAGAAGTTAACAAACACTTTCTCAAAGAAGAAATACAAATGATCAAAAGGCACAGGATACAAATATTTTTGCTTCAGAGTTTTTGTTCTTTATTTTTTTATACTTTATTTTTTAATATAATTTTTATTTTGATTATAGTGGCTTACATATTGTTGACAATAATATTTTAGGTATATATTTACATAAAATCAGGGGGGATTTCCATCACCAATTTGTCCTCCCTACACCTCCGTTTTTGTCCTACCTCCCATATGCTCTTCCCTCACCCCCAGGGATGCCAGAATATGTGGTCCCCTCTGTATCTAGCCTACTACTTAGTAGTCTTGCATCTGTTTGGTCCTGGTGCCTCCCTTATTTCCCCCTCTAACTGGGGGGCAGGACTAGCTAGTTCAAGTTACGTGGTTTTATTTGAAGAAGAGAAAAGTAATAAACTGGGGTAAAAGTCTAATACGCAGAAAATAAGCAGAATTCTTTTAGAGGCTCTCATCATCGGTTTGAGAGACGAAGGAGAAAAAGATGAAACACTCCACCAGTACAAAAAGAAGTGTCAAATATCCAGTGAGGACTCCAACAATAACGCTAAGCACCACCACCACCACCACAACAACAACAAGAAAAAAAAATGCCACGGTCTTGAGATAAGAAACATGGCAAAGCACATAAAGAAAGAAAAGAAAAGGAAAAAAATAAGTGTAAATGGGGGCAACAGCTTCAATAACCACACCAAAACAAAGAAATCAACCAAAAATAGATAGGTAAATAATAATAATAATAATAATATAAATGAAGATAAAAAATAATATATAAAATAATAAATAATATTTCGTTTTTTTCCCCTCCTGCCCTGGCACAGTAAATATTGGGGTCATTCGAAAAGGAATTCACTTGGCTTAAGAGATATGGGTTTTCTCCGCCCTTGGAGTATATTGTCATGGGATCAACTATAGAGTCTGTTCAGGATCCCTTACTCTCCCGGTGGTGCTTTTGTGTTGTTTGGAAGACTTCTGTTCCATCCTAGGTGATACAATCAGACCTCTGTATCTATCGATCTCAGTATCTGCACAGTTCCAGGGGTGGGACTTATGATGAAGTCAGTCTTTGTGGTTCTAGAAGTTCCGTTCCCTCAGTATCATTTTAATCCACCTTCTGTGGTTGGTGGTCTTGGTCTTTGCACTAAACCTAGGATGGCACCTAGGATAACGTCTTTCTTTGTGTTTCCAGAAGCCCCATTCCGTTACAATTGTCTCTGCCGGATCTTTGGAACTGGGGATCATGGTTGTTGTGCAGGTCGTAGTTCAAACCCTAGACTAGGGCTTTTCTTATCTTCACTACTAGTCAGTATTATCAGTGGCTCAAACATTGCCTATTCTAATAGATGTGCACTAGGAATTGGCTAAATTTAAATTTCTCTGATGATATGAATTCTTCCATTTACTTGTTTGCCATCCATAGTTCTCCCTTGGATAAATAACTGTTCAAGGTTTTGTTCCATTTGTTATTTGATGATTCATATTCTTGTTTGTTTGTTTGTTTGGGGGTCACACTTCTCAGCACTCAGGTGTAATTTCTGGCTCTGCACTCAGAAATTGCTCCTGGAAGACTCGGGAGACCATATAACAGGGGTGGCAAACACGTGGCTCTCGAGCGGCATGCCGCTCCACGCCAAAATGAATGTGGCTCTCTGCCTCTTCTCATTATTTTGTATACTGTGGCTCTTTGCCAAGTTTGGGTTTTGTTCTGCTGCTTCTGAAGAGGGACCTTTGAGGAGAGATCTCCGAGCATGGAGTCCTATCTCCCATCTCTCGGAAACAACTGCATGGGCCAGTGAGCGGGGGACCCGTGGGTCACATCTGGGCGTTAGTTCTTAGTGTGGAGGACGCAGCACACCCTCATCATCACTGCAGGATTTTGACCCTCACTCAAAATGGCAAAATGCAATATATCTTAATAGATTATTGTTAAAATTAGATGCTTTTGTGTGAGTGTTTGTCTGATTTGGCAGGTCACTGCCTAGTGTGGCTCTCTGATTCTCACAGTTTAAAATTTTGGCTCTTTGTGTCGAACTTGTTCGCCACCCCTGCCATATAGGATGCCAGGGATAAAACATGGGTCCACCCTGGATCGTCAGCATGCTAGGCAAACTCCTACCACTATTCTATCACTCCAGACTGTTGTAATACTAAGCATATCAGACTGATGATTAATATTCTTATTGTAGCTTTTTAACAGTTATTTATACAGTTTGTATAACATTATTTGATCTGTCTTTTGAAAATATTTTATCCCATTCTGTGGCTTGAATTCAATTCTTATTCTTTCTTCTGAAGTCTTAATTTTCAATAAAACCAAGTTATCAATTCTTTATTTCATAGATTGTACCTTATTCTATTCCACTAATTTATATGTGTTTTCTTTTTCCAGTTCATAACTTAGTCTTGATTATTGTAAATTTAAGGTGCACTTTAAAATCAGATAGTTTGTCTTTCTGAAAGTTCAATATTCTGATCATTCTATTCTTTTGCCTATTCATTAATGTATTTTAGAATTAGATACTAAATATCAACACATATAAAAAAAAAGATGAGAATTTATTGACAGTATGCTGTTGTAACTCCACCCCGGTTTACAGGTAACTACCTGCAAGTTCCTCCCATGGGAGGAGTCTTTGGCGGATATGACCTGTAACTTTACCTGCAAGACCACACCCATTTTCTGGGAGGGGTCTTGGAAAGGTTAGATAAGGGCTTTGACCTAGGGGATTAGGGTCTTTTGGCCTTTTGCCAGCATGTAGAGGTATGAGGGAGAGACATGGCTGGACAAGTTAAGACGCAGGGCAAGCAAAGAATAGCATGCATAAATGGTTGAGATTGATCACACGTGTGGTAGATAGGGTATGAATAAAACTGATACTTCCTAATGCCTGTCTCTGGATGAGTCTGATTTCACTGTTCACCTAAATCTGGGACCCGCCAGCTGAATGGGGGTTGCGGAGCCACGTGGCCTGGGATGGCAGAGAAAGGTCCTTCCATTCGTCCCATCACCATCCAGCTCCATCATTAACTATTTAACTCTACATGCTGTATTTAGAGATCAAGCTGTAAAGAATTGACATTTGGAAGAATTGACATTTGGAAGAATTGACATTTGAAGAATATTGTCTTGCTATCTAAGGCTATAATATATACCATTTATTTATTCATTCATTTCATTAATTATTTATCATGAAAATATATATTTTCAAAATATGTACTAGATCTTTTTATATGTCATATTGTGTTTCTAATGCAATTTACTTGATAACTAATATGTAGTGTACATTTTTCATGAGTTAATGGCCATTATGTTTTCTCTATGAAATATCCATCAACTGTCACAACTAATTCTACAGAATTATATTACATTATATACTATTTTCTGTCTTTTATACACTTTTTCTTTTATTTAAACACTGGTTACAAAGTGGTTCATGATTGAGTTTCAGTCCTACGATTTACATCACCTTTCACCTATAAACATTTCCCATCACCTATGTCCACATTTTCCTTCTTTTCTTCTCTGCATGTCCCCCTCACTCTCTCTCTCTTTTGCCCTTTCTTTCTTTCTTTTTTTTACACACTGTGGTTTGCACTATTGTTAATGAAGGGGCACCATGAATAAAACTTTATCTTCATTCAGAACCCATTTATTGTCCAGAGTGATCAGTTCCAATTATCATGGTCACAGTAGTCACATCTCTAACCTTACCTGCACTGCTCCACTATTTGTGGCATGCTTCCTACCATAGACTGGTTGTTCAGGTCTCATTTCTATTCTCTCTAGACATTATGACCACCTATATGGTTTTTTTTATTCCACAAATGAGTGAGATTTCTATGTCTGTCCCTCTCCCTCTGATTCGTTTCACTCTGCATAATAGTCTCCATATATATCCATGTATAAGGAAATTTCATAACTTCACTTTTCCTAACAGCTGCATGGTAGACCATGCAATAATTAGTAGATTCCGTGCAATGGTTAGGAAATTCAAGGGGCTCTACCAGAGATAACTCAACAAATGAGGCAATGGATTCAGGATGAGGTTGCAAGAATATAACTCTGCTGGTTCCCTTTATTCGAATGAATACTGGGCAACTCCAAGACCCAGCAATATCCATGGCTACTTTCTGTAGTACTCAGGGATTCCAGGGCTGCACCTAGAATGCTCAAGAGACCATGTGACACAGGAATCAAACCCAGCTCAGTTACATATAAAGCCTACATAACAGTCATTATACTATCTCCTTATTTTATTCTTTTTTTTTTTTTTTTGGTTTTTGGGCCACACCCATTTGACACTCAGGGGTTACTCCTGGCTATGTGCTCAGAAATTGCCCCTGGCTTGGGGGGACCATATGGGACGCTGGGGGATCGAACCAGGTCCGTTCCTTGGCTAGTGCTTGCAAGGCAGACACCTTACCTCTAGCGCCACCTTCCCAGCCCCTTATTTTATTCTAATACATAATTTTATAGTTATTATTTTATACTATTTTATATTTTATATATAATTTTATATTTTATATATAATATATATTTTATAGTCATTATTCTTGCTCACTGTATATATTGATTCTGAAAATTTGCAAAAGCTCATATTTGTGTGCATGGTCACACCCTTTGCAAGCAAGGGCATATTCCTTCCCAAATGTTATGCTTTTTTAAGTTTATATTTATGTCATCAGCTAGAGTGACTAGTAAAAATTTGAATGGGTGGTATAACATTTTCTTATCAGATTTTCTCTCTTATCTTGAATGTAAGTTCTGACAACTTTTGTTAATAATTTTTTCTATAATTTTTAAGTATCATCTATCAGATTAAGGGATTGTTCTACTAATCCAAATTTTCTAAAAACTGTTATTATGAAAGTTATTAACTTTTGTCCAGAGATTTCCCACTATATATTAAGGTAATTATGAGATAATTTTATCATTTTTAAGATCTCTATGTGTCAGATTAGAGTAATTCATTTTTTATGTTAAACTTCCTTTACAGGCCTAAAATGAAAGATATTTAATTTTGCTGTTTTATGTTAATTTGCTTATTGTTGTTTTGAGAATTGTCAACTATGTTCCAAAACTTGGCTGTAATTTTTAATTTTCATAATGTCCCTTTCCCCAATTTTAGAGTCAATACTGTATTGATTTTATATAGTGAACTGTAGGCTATTTTTGTTTTATTTTTTATTTTTGGTTTTTGAGCCACTCCCGGTGGCTCTCAGGGATTACTCCTAGCCCTGTGCTCAGAAATAGCTCTGGGCAGACACAGGGGACTGTATGGTATACCTGCAATAGAACTCGGGTCCTTCCAGGGTCGGCTTACTGCTCTGGTATTCTTTAAATGTGTGACGTAAATTTTTATCAATCTAAGTGTGCAGAACTCAGTAGTAAAATCATGTGGGTTAAGATTATATTACTTATGGGGCAGGGAAGATGGCGCTAGAGGTAAGGTGTCTGCCTTGCAAGCGCTAGCATAGGATGAACCGCGGTTCGATCCCCTGGCGTCCCATATGGTCCCCCCAAGCCAGGGGCAATTTCTGAGCGCATAGCCAGGAGTAACCCCTGAGCGTCAAACAGGTGTGGTCCGAAAACCAAAAAAAAAAAAAAAAAGATTATATTACTTATAATATAAAACTTTACATATGTTCAATTATTTTAGTAGACATGCAATGATCTAAATTTCTATTTGTAATGTCACATTATATATATTTGTTTCTGAAGAAAGGTTTTATGTTTCACTCATATTTTTAAAAATATATAATTATATAGCATTGAAAAAATGTAAACCCTTTAGAAACTGGTTTATCAAAGACATTCAATGTTATATCATATTATTATAATATGTTACCTATTACTAAAGATTTACTTGTATATTTTTAAAATAGGATCTTTATTTCCCAGTAAAGTCCTAGCTTAATTAACAAAATATAGTTTAGATCAATATTATCTTATATTCTTCACTTTTTAAATAATAGAAAAGAAATGTAGTCCCAAAATATCTAGGCTTCTGATTTACTATTATATGTTCCAAGAGGCCTTTCTTATTTCTTAGTCAGACTTTTTTTTTAGTAAGTATTGCTATAATAAAATGCTTTATAGCAGCTAGAAGATGACTTAATTATCAAATTCATATGTCATTACTTTGTCCATACTATATTAAAAATAAACTACATTCAAATAATCTATACTCTAGCCAATGTAGGATTCACAGAGATTTCATTTCATGTATTTTTTCTCTAAATTTAGATAAGAAAAACTCAAACATATATTTTATCTTATTTTTTTCAAGGGGAATTAGTACAAATTTTGGTTCTTCCAGAAATATTACTTTTGGTTGTACGGTAAATTTTTTTCAGAACTATTTACCTTTCTTGCCTTAGAAATGGGTCTAGAGTAAAGGAAACCACAGACAAAGTCAGAAGGGAAAGAGTGATGGTAACCTGAGGTGAGAAACAGTAAGGGTGACATTTAGGATCTAGGTCAAGAATATTAGGAAGGGCCCCACCAATTCAAATTTAGGCTAACTTGTAGAAGTCCAGAGTAGAGGACTACACAGGCTGCCTTTATAGAGATTTTGGTTATACAAGCTCTGGGCAGGCTCCCATTCTTTGTGGCTATGCAGTCAAGCCATCTTACCTATTAAGTGTGGTCAAGTACAGCAAGAAAAGCACTGACAATTAGGTGCTTTTCATTGCTAATCCTGGCCTTGACTCACTCCATGACCTCTCTCTTGGTGTGTTTCCTCAGCTGTAAAGTGTAGATGATAATAATGACCTGTTTAACAAGGGATGTTGTGTGGGTAAACAGTTAATAACATGTTTCCTGAGACAAGGCAGCATTGAGCTTGTAAATACTAATAGAAACTTTCTCCACATTACAAAGTAAATTAATGCTTCTCTTGAAGAAAACTCAATATGCCAGAACATGAACACACAAAGCAGTTGAAATAAAGTGAATTTTCACTTGACAGAAGAAATTCTAATTCTAATGGAATACTCCACAATTTCCCAGTGATAAATTTTCCCCATGATAAATCATTATGTAGTATAAATAGTATAACATGCACCAATTATTATTGTGCTTTGATATTTAGAATAGATTTTTATATTATTCAATGTTACTGTAATGATAGTATTGAAATAAGAATATCATCTATATACACAAAACATTGATGTGTTAATGTTACATATGTAGTAAATATGCTACTTCCAAAAGACACAAAATTGTCAGGTATATAACTAAAAAATAATAAAATAAAGTTAGTGAGTGCATGTCACCTAGATCTAAGACTCCAATGCTAGGATAATATTGGTCATGGACCAGGTTTAAAACTGGGTTTAACAGGTTTAATGAATCATGTATACTTCAACAAAATGCTTATGTAATTTATGAAAACTATAAAATAATACATGAAACTGTAAGCCACAATACACACTTATCAGGTGTTTGTAGGATTCTTAGAGAAATGAAGAGTCATTACATTTTAAAGTATTAAACATGCCATCTTCTGGCATAAATCATTATTTTTTTGTTTTTGTTTTTGGGTCACACTCGGCAGTGCTCAGGGGTCACTCCTGGCTGTCTGCTCAGAAATAGCTCCTGGCAGGCATGGGGGGCCATATGGGACACCGGGATTCAAATCAACCACCTTTGGTCCTGGATCGGCTGCTTGCAAGGCAAACGCCGCTGTGCTATCTCTCCGGGCCCATAAATCATTATTTTATGTGAACTGAGATTCTTTAAATATCTATGAAAATGTCAAAATCTTGGGGCTGGAGCAGTGGTGCAGTGGTAGGATGTTTGCCTTGCATGCAGCTTGACCTAGGACAGTGTTTCGATCCCCAGGCATCCCATATGGTCCCCCAAGTCAGGAGCAATTTCTGAGCACATAACCAGCAGTAACTCTTGAGTGTCACCAGCTGTGCATCCCCTCCAAAAAATAGCAAAAACAAAAAATATTGCCAAGCTATCTGGAGGTGAATACAAAGCAGAGTAGAGAGTTCATTCTGATTAGACAAGATCATTTATTTAATAACTATACTTAAAAATAAGGACTTCCAAATATAACAAAATAAATGGGATTCTTATTTTTAAATGCCATGCAAAAATCAAAAGGACACGGTGATACAAAGAGCCTCATCAACATGTGAATCGGGAGCATAAAGTCACCATCGCTGAGTATAGCCATTCCCTTGAGATGGAAAGCAATAAGGCAAGGCCCTCATTTCTGGGTGAACAACTAGTGCAGCTCCACCACCACCAAGCATGGAAACACCACCATGAAGGGATGCAGCAGGGCAGATGCCCTAGTCACCACTAGGAATTACAAGCATAGCACTGCCACCACACTGGGATGCAGCAAGAAAGAGAATGATACAAAAGGAAGAGTAAGACCACTCTGCTCCATGGCTTCTGATCAATGAACTCTGGTATAATACATAAAATTCACCACACTGCAAAGGTGACAATGGGAAAACAACACAGAACTACCTCACATTTCAAGAATGAAAATGATAGCTCTGAAAACAAGTTCTAGCCACCTATATAGCCTCTCTGACAAGGATTTTATAAAAGAAATGTGGAAGATATTGAAAGAACTCAAAATAATTTTGAATGAACTGAATGAACCACAACCAAGATACAAGAAGATAAGATAGTAGAAGTGAGAAAACGTCAAACTGAAGTATTAGAACTGAAAAATTTGTTGATGAAATAAAAAAACTCATTGAAAGGCCTGATCAGTGCAGTAAGAGTTGCTGAGGCAGAATCAGTGAACTGGAGATGAGCTGCATAGCATTTCCATACATCAGAAAAGGCTGGCAACAATCCCTAAAATAAACAATCAGAAGATGAAAAAAAAATCCTCAAAAAAGCAAACAATAGAACTGTGAGAAAACTCAACAGAAACAATATAAAAATCATTGAAATACCAGAGATCCAATAAAAAAATCTTCATGAAGAATCAACAGTCAAGGACATCATTGTTGAGAAGTTTCCAGAGCAAAAGAGTGCATGTGACTACATCCTGGATGCCCCCACCCCAAACGCTAAAAGAGATCCAAAGAAAAGCACCTCAAGGGTCATCCTAGTCACAACGATGAAAACCATTCTAAAACTGAAAGCAGCAAGATCAAAAAGGGAAGTTATATACAAAGGAGCATTCTTAAGATATATAGCAGATTTATCACAAGCAAACCTCAAGTACAAAGGCAGTGGTATAATATAGTGACAAAATTCAATGAATGAATGCTTTGCCAAGAATACCTCATCAGCCAGACTCTCATTCAGGTTTGAAGGAAGGATACACAGCTTCACGGATAAAAAGCAACTCAAAATCTTTACAGAATCAAACCAATCTTAAAAGATGAACCACGGGGTCAATATTAAGGCAAGACAAAATTTCAATTAATACACCACACACCTCCAAAATATGACAATTCCATGGCAATCATCTCTGTCAATGGCAATGGACTAAATTAATCAGTTCATAGACACAGAATGGCAAAATGATCAAAAATTGAATCTAATGTTTTGCTGCCTGAAAGAAACATATCTGAATAGTCAGAACAAATATAGATTCAAAGTCAAAGATTTGAGGACAGCTCTATTAAAAGGCTGGGTTGAACATACTAATAGCAAATAAAACAGACTTTAAGCTCAAGAAGGTTACAAGGTACAGAGATGGCATTTTTTAATAATAAAGGGATATGTACACTAGTAATAAATCACATTTTTAAACATATATTCTCAATGAAGGGCCAGAAAAATATTTTAAACAATTTTTTGATAGGTTTGAAGAACGACATCAATAGCAACACAATAACAGAGGGAGACTTCAATAATGCCATGTCACACCTTGATGGGTCAACAAGGCTAAAACTTAACAAGCATATACTAACTCTGAAGGAAATGACCCAAAACTGGGCATAAAAAGTAATAATTATTATTTTAATTAAGTGATTTAGATTAATTTAATTAAGTAATAATAATGCTTTTTAGCAGAAAGTAGAAATGGAAACCCCTCAAAATCCAAAAGATCAATGAAAGCAAGAATTGATGTTTTGAAAATCAAACAATATCAATAAACCATTAATAAGATTCAAAAATAAGAGGAAATAATGAAACTTAACAAAATCAAAAATAAAAATGGGGATGTTACTGCAGATACTACATAAATTCAAATGGTAGTAAGAGACTACTTTGAGAAACTTTATGCCACTAAACAAGAAAACCTGGCAGAAATGAATGAATTATTGGACTACTATAACCTACTAGTTTAAATCAAGATGATCTGGAATACCTGAACAGTCCTATAACTAATAAAAAAAATTAAAATGATAATCAAGAGGTTTTCCTAAAACAAAAACCTAGGCCCAGATGATTATTTTCAAAACTAGCAAATTCTTTCAAACCTTTCAAGAGGACCTACCATCAATCCTTTTCAGGATCTTCCAGAAAATTGAAGAAATAGAAACACTGCCAAATAGTTTCTATGCAGCTAACATAATCTGATAAACATAGCAGACAAATATTCACAAAAAGAGAACTATAACCTAATATTCTTTATGGATACAGATGCAAAAGTCCTCAACAAAATATTAGCAAATAGAAACCAACAGCTCTTCAAGAATTATTCATCCAATATCCTTCTAATAAGGGCTTAGCCTCTGATATATATATATATATATATATATATATATATAAGGCACTGACAGAATTTAAGGAAAAAATCCCGTCTTACCCATCCAAAAATGGGGAGATGTAATGAAAAGACATCTCTTCAAAGAAGATGGCCAAAATGCACATGAAAAAAATGTTCCACATCATTTGTCTTCAGGGACCATTTCACAACAAAGAGAATGGCAAACATCACCCTCCCCACCCCCACACACAAACACACACAAAAAACACAAGAATAACACTGCTTGCATTGATTTGGGAGATAGGAACTCTCATTCAATATTGGCAAAATGCCTTCTAGAGTAGACTTTCTGGAAAGCAATATGGATACTTATCAGAAAACTGTAAATTGAGGTTTCTATGATCCAGCAATACCACTCCTAAGGATATACCCTAAGAATACAATACAAAAATGACCTCTGCCCTTCTATGTTAATCACATCACTATTTACAATAGTCAGAATTTGAGGATAACCTAGGTGGCTTAAGAAAATATTCTGTATCCACAATGGATTTCTATGCAGTTCTTAGGAAAAATGTAGTCTTGAAGTTTATACATGGATGAACATGAATATTATTGTGATTAGTGAAATGAGTCAGAGGGAGAGGAATAGATATATAATAATTTCAATAATATATGCATATAAGAAAAAAAGACAGTATGGTAATAATATCTAGAAACAATAGATATGAGGATCAGAAGAAGTCCATGGTAGAAAGTCTGCCACAAACAGCTATGAATGCGATTGAAGTAGAGAAGGATCTGATCATTATGGACAAGAACTGAATGCGAAAAATGGGTAAAGTGAGATGCATTCATCCTTTTATTAACAAGGATGCAAACCACAGTGCCAAAAATAGGAGAGAGAGAGAGAGAGAGAGAGAGAGAGAGAGAGAGAGAGAGAGAGAGACAGACAGACAGACAGACAGACAGACAGACAGAGAGACAGACAGACAGACAGACAGGCGGTTGTTGGGGGTGGAATGTATACTAAAAACATTGATGGGGCTGGCGAGGTGGTGCTAGAGATAAGGTGTCTGCCTTGCAAGCGCTAGCCAAGGAAGGACCGTGGTTCGATTCCTCGGCATCCCATATGGTCCCCTCGAGCCAGGGGCAATTTCTGAGCGCTTAGCCAGGAGTAACCCCTGAGCATCAAACGGGTGTGGCCCTAAAAAAAAAAAAAAAAAACATTGATGGCAGGAAAGTTGCACTCATGAGGTATTCTGTGACTGAAATCCAACCATGAACAATTCTGTAACCATGGTACATAGTTTTTTAAATAAAAAGAAAGCAATACTCCAAATCAACTTTATTATAAGGACTAATACCAATATTTGTGTTAAAGAGGTGGTTAAAATAAAGGATTTCAAGAATCAATTCTTAGTTCTTCAAATATTTCTTTAAAATGAAAGCAAATTGAAGGTAACAAAAGACAAAAAAAATGCCAGAAGAGAATTAAATCTAAATATCTTCAAATTACAGATTCTTTTGGGTTCAACATCTTCAGATATTTTAAAGAGCACCACACTTTTGTCCAAGTATAGTTACTTATAATTTCTCAAGAGTAAATCAAGTTCTCCATTTATAGTTTACATGGTACTTATAAAATGAATATGAATACATAATCTTGAAATTCACTAGAAAAACTTGCAGGTAAATTTAGAAAATCATTGTCCGAAATTAGAAATATTTAGGATTCATTCCAGTTTACAAGTTGAAAGCAAAAACTTCCTAAAATGATATCAAGGACTGAAATATTATCAGAAAAATGGGCATGCTATTAAATCAGGTTTCTTTTCTCTATCCCCAATCCTACCAAACAGTGAATATAACAAATATTGTTCACATCTAATACTCTTAGTCAATTATTTGCATAAGTACAGTAAGAGGACAGAAAAAAATTTTTTGGTCTTTTGAGCCACACCTGTTTGATGCTCAGGTGTTACTCCTGGCTAAGCACTCAGAAATCACCCCTGGCTTGGGGAGACCATATGGGACGCGGGGGGGGGATCGAACTGTGGTCCTTCCTTGGCTAGCGCTTGCAAGGCAGACACCTTACCTCTAGTGCCACCTCTCCAGCCCAGAGGACAGAAAATTTTACAGAATCTTTTGATTTGTTTTCCTGGAATTTTTTAATCAATGAATTTTAAAATGAGCTCTTAAAGGTCTTCCAGGAATCAGAAGGGATGCCACTCATTTTTCTTGACAGTTTCCAACTAACTGATACTATTTAGAAAAGACTCTGTAATCCTTATCAACATATATTTTTTTACCTTTAATTTCACTTGGTATTTAACAATCACTATAATTAATAAACCAATGGAAAAATATTACACCCCCACCCCACAGAGAGAGAGCTTTTCACTTTATTCAAATAACAAGCCTCAGAAAGATCTTTTCAAACTTTCTTGGCTTCAGAGACTCCTTAGAAAGGAAAGGGGGGCGGCGAGAGTCTATTGGAGTTTATTGAGGTTTATTGGGTGTTGCAAAGTGATTGTTGGGAAAGGGTATTGTTGAATACCATTTTTCCCAGTTTACCACATCCCAGGTGTCATATAATAACACTCTTGACCAGCTATAACTAGATTAGTTTGGGTTGTAGACTCTACAGTGCAGAATTTGGAATGATATAACAGTCTTGCCTAGTCCATCTCTCATGGATCTCATTTCTAGGTAATAAAAGATAAAGCAAATTTAAGCAACTGATGTGTGATATAGTCTTGGTTCCGACAAAGACCCAGAACTTTATAAAAATTTTTTCATCATCAAAATTTACCTGTAAGATATGTATTTGAGGTTTTATTCCTTAATTTTTAAGGCTCCCAAAATTTCCCAGGGTTTTTGGTCCTGCAAATAGGCTATTTTGTTCTCTTAGTAGACTGATAGTCTGTAAATAAGGGATCTGTTGTTTCCTTTCCATAACTTCTATAGGTCAATCTCAACTCCTGAAGCATTTTTTCTCTGAAATTTCAGTTAAAACCTCAATAACACAAGGACTTTCCAAATTCTATGTTATAGGGGTTAAGTCACTTCTCTTGCACACCTCTAATTCTAGTTAAATCTTGCACCACATACATTCCCCTGAGTACTGCCAGAATTATCAATGAGACATCAGTAAGCTCAGAACACTTCTGGATGTGCCTCCTACCCTCATTGTACCCCCAAGAAAGACAAATACACCAAATTCTATGTTATGAAATATTTTTTGCAGATTTATGCCAAAAATACTCATTTCCATAATACTACTTTATACATAAAAATATAATACAAATGAAAGAGAAATGGATAAAAGGTATGAATCAAAGAAAAAGCAGATGTTTTAATTCTAGTCACAATAAGATGCAGTGGACAAAGTTAGTGCAGGTTATCTCTAATGAAAAACAGATTCAATCTAAAAAAAGATTAAGTTTTAAGCACAATTTTTCAAAATTATACTAATTGCACAATAGTTCATTCAGTTCCATCTAGAAAAACCTTAATCTCTATCATGTTTTTGTGTTGCTATTTGTTGTGTTTTTGTTTTTGCCATTTTATAAAGACTTTATTTCCATTTCTTTGTTATCTCCTATAGACTCCGAGACACCATTCTTTACTCCAATTTGGTATCCTCACAACACTTTGTAGAGATTGTCCTTAAACAAGAAAACTTGTCAGGCTTTAAGACTCCAATTTTTCCATAAGCTTGACAATTTGTTTTAGATTTTAGTGATCAGGTCTTAACTCTTGGCTCTGTACTCAGCAATCACTCTAGCTAGACTCAAAAGATGATCTAGGAGGCTAGGGATAAAATCGTGAAAAGCCACATATTCTTACTGAATAGACACTTAAATGGCCAAAAAGCTCTATAACTTTTATGCCCAGGATATGAAAAATATGAACTTTAGAGTATTTGTTTAAGTCTTTTCTCATAACTTTCTCTGTATATAAAACATCATAAAAATTGTGTAAATGGCAAAAAATTTTCACATTAAGGAACTCCTATTTTTTAAGATTATTTGTTTAATTTCAGAATCCTTAATGCTAGTTTCTCTCCAACATTGACTCTGCATTTCCTGTTTTCCTACCAGTTAAACAAGTTAACTCCAGTTCACTAATTTCTACTTTAGACTATGGTTCTCATAATGTGTTGAAGTACTTTTTGAGATCAAAACTTTCCTTTCCCAAGGTACCTTTTGTTTTGAGACATAACAGACACAGAAATGGCCACACACAAAGAGTTGAATTGATTCACAGTTTCTGGGTAAAAGTCCCACAACGATTCCACTTCAAGAAATTACTTGCAAGAGCTTATTACATGTACCATGGGAACAGGAGCCCTGAATAAAGGGAAGGAAGTTTTGGGGAATGTTACCAAATGTAACTTTTCCCACTACAGATGCAGAAATGGCCACAGAGACATAGTCAATTGACTTACCCACAGCTATTACTATTGGAGGTGTCATAAAAAAGCTTCAGGAAAAAAAGGGCACAGTATACAGTGCAAAAATCCTGTTGGTTGCAGGATTTGCCTAAAAGTTTCCAAGTCAATGTTGGCTCAGCTGAACTCCACTCCTGGATGACCCTCCAAATTATAACTTTAAATTTTCAGTTCCCTGTTGTTGGAGGGGCAATCAACCAAAAAACCCAAGTAGTGAGGTAGGACCAAGACAGACTTTTACTGACAATAATCTGGCAGACTGTGACCTCAAAGTTTCATCTTGTCAGTGAACACAAGAAGTTGTAGAGGAAAAAGAAAAAGAAAAGGGAAGCATATTTTCAGAAAATCCAGGCTTCAAGCTGCTGTTTGCAAATAAATTCTCTCATGGACTTATCACTGACATATACGCCATTATGCAAACCATCATATTTGTAAATGTAAATGAAAGTTCCTGAGTAAGGGTTCATCCTGTCCTTATCTTCTGCTCCAATAAAAGAACAAGATAAGGGTAACTACCAGTACCCAGAGATTTCTGGGTAGAGATTTTTATTTTTTAATTATTTAAATTTATTGAAAGGAAATTCATCACATAGTTAACATAATTGAACATAATGCATTTAATTCCAGATAGAGGAAAGAAGTTATTGAATTAAAAAATAAAAAAGGAATAGAATAAAGTTAAAAAAGAAAGAAAAAAGAAAAAGCACAGGACATTTGTAAAAATTATTGTATCTCTAATGAAGTAATTAATACAATGGAGGAAGATTTAGCAAGAACTTGCTAGCTCTCTGTTCTGTTAAAATGAGTGTTCCTATAGGGAGAAAAGTATAAAACAAAAAGCCCTGTTCCAAAATCATCATACATGAAGTTTATTCAGATTTAGGTTCCCAAAGGGAATTACAGGGGGTAATGAGGCAGGGCCATTGGCAAAAGGGTGATTCTGGGTGATGGACACAGCCGTCATGACTTTGGCAGAGCAGGGTTTTTGCCTGCCCTCTTCTGTCAAGAAGGTCAGATTTTTGCTGTGTGGGCTGATGTACCCATGATCTTTCATGACTGTTTTTTATCCCATTTGAGAATAGAGTGAGTCTATGTAGCTGGCCCAGTTCGAATATGGCAACTGTGTTCATGAATATGTTACATCTTTGAAATATTTTTATAATTAAAATAAACTCAGGTTTATTTGTTTATCTCTGTGATAGTAATTTTTTGTTGTTGTTTTGGGCCATCCCAGTGATGCTCAGGGGTTACTCCTGGTTACATGCTCAGAAATCACTCCTGGCTTGGGGGACCATATGGGATGCTGGGAATGGAACTGACATCCATCCTGGGTCAGCCACTTGTAAGGCAAAAGCTCCACCACCGAGCTACCACTAAGACCCCATTTTATTGAAAATTTTTTTGAAGGAATTGGGCCACACCTGTGGCACTCAGGTGTAATTCCTGGCTCTGCACTCAGAAATCTCTCCTCGGAGGGTAGACTAGGAGATTGATCTGTTTTGGCCTTGTACAAGGCAAACAGTCTATTCTCTGCGCTATCACTCTGGCCCCTCTTGGAAGTTCTTCAATAGCAAGTCAACAAAAAAATTTTCCCACCTATCATGAAGTAGCCAACAACAAAATATTAAAAATAGAATTTTATTCATTGAAATAATTTGATAGCACATATAAATAATATTCCATATTCTATTAAATGCTCACAAGTATCCAAAGTCCTGTATGTGATCAAAAATGACCATAATGAATGTGAAGTCAAATAAAAAGATAGGAAGATGGTCAAATAAATCAGTGTAAAATTGAATTATTGGGTTGATTATTTTATTTACTCTTTTATATTTTGTGAAATATTAAAAGTAATATAAGTATTTTAATTGATTAAGCATTTATAATAAAAGTAGGATTGTTTATGTTGTATTTCTTCAGTGGTTTTAAAATTAGATTAAAAAAAATTTGTTCGATTTTTAAAAATTCTAAATTCTTCACTGAATGGTAAGGAATGTAATAAACTTCCAAGTTGTATCTTCTTAAAGATAGCATAATGAGTTAGAAGTGAAGGAAAAAAGTGATGACATAATAAACGAATCAAATATTTAAATAGCATAGAAACAAATGAAGAGAATTTATGCAACTTAACTGGTAGATTATCTTTTTGTCTTTTTACTGATATCTAATATTTTATATTGTCATTAAAATTCATTCTCTCAACTCTCATCTTTAAATTTTGGCATCTATTTTCTCTAAATGACATTATGGCACTTCAGATAAAAGCTCAACATTTCTAAATTTATATGGTATATTTGTTTACTTTGTTGATTTTTTATTTTATAGGGAATGTAACTGTGTCTTAAAGCTAGCATCAATAAAAGAGAACCATTGCAATTAAATGTACCATATGTATGAGAAGGATAAAGCTTAAGAACAGTGTATTATATAATGCCTGCAAAATAATAATAATAATAATAATAATAAAATAAAATAATAAAACTTCATACTCTAATAACATTTAGAATTTTCCTCCACATTTCTAATTTGAGTTCATAAATGTATTCATATGTAACTCAACATCCTCAAACACATTTCTGAGAAAGAATATAATCTTTTAAAGAATATATATGCTTTAGTAGTTTCAGTGACTTTAAAAGTTATGTCAAAATAGTGTGATGATATGCATTTAATATTTCTACTTGAAATTCTTAGAAATAATGCAGCTTTACATATTAAAGAAATACTTAGTTACATGGTTCTCTGACACTATCAAGAGTATTACATGGGGCCGGCGAGGTGGCGCTAGAGGTAAGTGTCTGCCTTGCAAGCGCTAGCCAAGGATCAGGACCGTGGTTCGATCCCCCGGTGTCCCATATGGTCCCCCCAAGCCAGGGGCAATTTCTGAGCCTTAGCCAGGAGTAACCCCTAAGCATTAAATGTGTGTGGCCCGAAAAACCAAAAAAAAAAAAAAAGAGTGTTACATAAGCATAAGTTATGAGTAAGCCCTGAGTATCATTGACTGTGGTCCCCAAACACTGAATAAATGCCACAAAATGTTTTTGTTATTATTATTTTATTATTATTATTATTATTATTATTATTATTATTATTAATGAAGTCTCTTTTAAGCAGTTGAAATATTTCCCCCTCTAAGAATCTGACTCAATAGATTACCTCGGAACCTTAATTTTCTTCGCAAAAATTCAGTACTTCTAGGTGTTTGTAGCCTACATAAACTAAAATCCTACACAGAAAAAAAACTATCAATATTTATTTTATAAAATTTTCTAATTATATGTCACAAAAGTGAATCAGGTGAGAAAGTGAAGGAGTTAAATATCAACAGTATTAATTATTAAATATCCAAGAATAGAGAAGAAAAAAATTTCTAAATGCCACATTTTCATTGGCCCTAAAACCCTTAATTTTTAGATTCAACGTTTCTGAATATCTTTATCCACCCAAGAAAACTCTCTATAACAGATAAATTGGCATTACTTTAGCTTCCAAGTGAATCTGAAATGGAATTCCAAAGTAAAAATAAATCAACCAATGGGGCCGGAGTGGTGGCATAAGCAGTAGGGGTTTTGCCTTGCATGAGCTGACCTAGGACATACCATAGTTCAATCCCTGGCGTCCCATATGGTCCCCCCAAAAAGGGGGCAATTACTGAGCACATAGTCAGGAATAATCTCTGAGCATCACCGGGTGTGCCCCCTCCCAAAAAAAATCAGCCAAAACCTTGTATCTGGTTAAGCATTGAAGTTCATGTTGCATTTATTCTAAAGCTTTCTGAAATATGTTATACATTTAAAGTACAAATATGTAATATGCAAATAAATCTAATATAAAGGAATTCAATAGTTGATTTTCTGAGTTTCTCTTACTTTATAGTTTCTAAAAGATATGTATCAAAACAACTTGAAATTGAGTGAATGCTTTGCTCAATTTTAGTTAAACATAGGTGGCTTATTTCAGACAAAAGGACTTCTATAAAGGTTTAGATAGAAAAAAAATCAAGTACTCTAATTCAAGATTTATTTTTTATATAAATCTTTACTTAAACACCATGATTACAAGCATGTTCATAGTTCTGTTTTAGTCATAAACAAAATACACCCCTTCACCAGTGCAACATTCCCACCACCAATGCCATTCCTCCTCCCTTGTTCCTACCCATATTGTGACAGGCATCTTACTTCTCTCATTCTTTAACATTGCCATGCTAGTTATTAGTGTAGTTATTTCCCTAACAGCATTCACCACTCTTTATGGTGAGCTTCTAATTGTGAGCCGGTCCTTCCAGCCCTCCTAGGCCTAACTCTATTGTCTCTGGTCCTTATTACAGTAATGTCTTTAATTTTTATTAAAACTCATAGATGGAAGACAGAAGGATATAACAAAGCTGAGAGCAGAAATCAATGAAGTGGAAACCCAAAAAACAATCCGAAAGATCAATGAAAGCAGAAGTTGGTTCTTTGAAAAAATAAACAAGATTGATAGACCACTGGCAAACCTAACAAAGAAAGAGAGAGAGAGAGAAACTTGATGACTCGTATTAGGAATGAAAAAGGAGAGATCACTACTGATATGACAGAGATTCAAAGGGTAATCAGAAACTACTTTGAGAAACTCTACGCCACTAAAAATGAGAACCTGGAAGAAATGGATAAATTCTTGGACTCTTATAATCTTCCACGGTTGAAGGAAGAGGATGTAGCATATCTAAACACCCCCATCACCATTGATGAAATTAAAACGGTAATCAAAGGTCTGCCGAAAAACAAAAGCCCAGGCCCAGATGAATTCACTAATGAATTCTTTCAAACTTTCCCAGAGGAAGTACTACCAATACTGGCAGACTCTTTCATGAAATTGAACAAACGAAACACTTCCAAATAGCTTTTATGAAGCCAACATCACCTTGATACCTAAACCAGACAGAGATGCTACAAAAAAAAAAAAAACTTACAGACCAATATCGCTGATGAATGCAGATGCAAAGATCCTCAACAAAATCCTGGCAAATAGGATTCAATGTCTCATTAAGAAGATCATCCACTACGATCAAGTAGGTTTCATCCCAGGAATGCAAGGATGGTTTAACATCCGTAAGTCTATCAACATAATACACAACATCAATAACAAAAAAAATAAAAACCACATGATCATATCAATAGATGCAGAGAAAGCATTTGATAAGGTCCAACACCCATTCTTGATCAAAACTCTCAGCAAGATGGGAATGGAAGGAACCTTTCTCAATATAGTGAAGGCCATCTACCACAAGACAGTGGCAAATATTATCCTCAACGGAGAAAAACTAAAAGCCTTCCCTCTAAATTCTGGCACAAGACAAGGCTGTCCTCTCTCACCACTCCTATTCAACA
The DNA here is from genome assembly GCF_024139225.1 of Suncus etruscus. Classification (NCBI taxonomy): domain Eukaryota; kingdom Metazoa; phylum Chordata; class Mammalia; order Eulipotyphla; family Soricidae; genus Suncus; species Suncus etruscus. Next base: position 21,540,804 of record NC_064857.1, on the reverse strand, counting down.
TAGCACTGGAAGTACTTGCTATAGCGATTAGGCAAGAAAAAGATATCAAGGGAATCCAGATAGGAAAGGAAGAAGTCAAGCTCTCACTGTTTGCAGATGACATGATACTCTACTTAGAAAACCCTAAAGACTCTACCAAAAAGCTTCTAGAAACAATAGGCTCATATAGCAAGGTGGCAGGCTACAAAATTAACACACAAAAATCAATGGCCTTTCTATACAGCAATAGTAATAAGGAAGAAATGGACATTAAGAAAACAACCCCATTCACAATAGTGTCACACAAACTCAAATATCTTGGAATCAACTTTACTAAAAATGTGAAGGACCTATACAAAGAAAATTATAAAACTCTGCTCCAAGAAATAAGAGAGGACACGCAGAAATGGAAATGCATACCCTGCTCGTGGATTGGCAGGATTAACATCATCAAAATGGCAATACTCCCCAAGGCATTATATAGATTTAATGGTATCCCTCTAAAGATACCCATGACATTCTTCAAAGAAGTGGATCAGGCACTTTTGAAATTCATTTGGAACAATAAACACCCTCGAATAGCTAAAGCAATCATTGGGAAAAAGAATATGGGAGGAATTACTTTCCCCAACTTTAAACTGTACTACAAAGCAATAGTTATCAAAACAGCATGGTATTGGAATAAGGACAGGCCCTCTGATCAGTGGAATAGGCTTGAATACTCAGAAAATATTCCCCAGACATACAATCACCTAATTTTTGATAAAGGAGCAGGAAACCCTAAATGGAGCAGGGAAAGCCTCTTCAAAAAGTGGTGTTGGCACAATTGGATAGCCACTTGCAAAAAATTGAACTTAGACCCCCAGTTAACATCATGTACGAAGGTAAAATCCAAATGGATTAAAGACCTCGATATCAGCCCCCAAACCATAAGATATATAGAACAGCACATAGGCAAGACACTCCAGGACATTACAGGCATCTTCCAGGAGGAAACTGCACTCTCAAGCAAGTGAAAGCAGAGATTAACAGATGGGAATATATTAAGCTGAGAAGCTTCTGCACCTCAAAGGAAATAGTGCCCAGGATACAAGAGCCACCCACTGAGTGGGAGAAACTATTCACCCAATACCCATCGGATAAGGGGCTAATCTCCAAAATATACAAGGCACTGACAGAACTTTACAAGAAAAAAAACATCTAATCTCATCAAAAAATGGGGAGAAGAAATGAACAGATACTTTGACAAAGAAGAAATACAAATGGCCAAAAGACACATGAAAAAGTGCTCCACATCACTAATCATCAGGGAGATGCAAAATCAAAACAACAATGAGATACCACCTCACACCCCAGAGAATGGCACAAATCACAAAGAATGAGAATAAACAGTGTTGGCGGGGATGTGGAGAGAAAGGAACTCTTATCCACTGCTGGTGGGAATGCCGTCTAGTTCAACCTTTATGGAAAGCGATATGGAGATTCCTCCAAAAACTTGAAATCGAGCTCCCATATGATCCAGCTATACCACTCCTAGGAATATACCCTAGGAACACAAAAATACAATCCAAAAACCCCTTCCTTCCACCTATATTCATTGCAGCACTATTTACCATAGCAAGACTCTGGAAACAACCAAGATGCCCTTCAAAAGACGAATGGCTAAAGAAACTGTGGTACATATACACAATGGAATATTATGCAGCTGTCAGGAGAGATGAAGTCATGAAATTTTCCTATACATGGATGTACACGGAATCTATTATGCTGAGTGAAATAAGTCAGAGAGTGAGAGAAAAACGCAGAATGGTCTCACTCATCTATGGGTTTTAAGAAAAATGAAAGACATTCTTGCAATAATAATTTTCAGACACAAAAGAGAAAAGAGCTGGAAGTTCCAGCTCACCACAGGAAGCTCACCACAAAGAGTGATATGTTTAGTTAGAGAAATAACTACATTTTGAACTTTCCTAATAATGAGAATGTATGAGGGAAATGGAGAGCCTTTTTAGAGTACACGCGGGGGTCGGGTGGGGAGGAGGGATTCTTGGGACATTGGTGATGGGCATGTTGCACTGTTGATGGGTGGTGTTCTTTACATGACTGAAACCCAAACACAATCATGTATGTAATCAAGGTGTTTAAATAAAAAATTATCTATCACCACATAAAAAAATAAATAAAAATTTTAAAAAATTAAAAAAAACCATAGATGAATGATACTATTTTGTGATTCTCTCCCTCTGACTTATTCACTCACCTTAATAGATTCCATGTACATCCATGTATAGAAAATTCCATGACTTCATCTTTCCTGGCAGCTGCATAATATTCCATTGTGTATATGTACCACAGTTCCTTTAGCCATTCATCTGTTAAAGGGCATCTTGGTTATTTCCGAGTCTGGATATTATAAATAGTGCTGCAATGAATATAGGTGTGAGGAAGAGATTTTTGTAATGTATTTTTGTGTTTCTTCCGGAAACATTTGTCTCAGTATAAGTATGACTGTGTGTTCTTATATAAATTCTCTGTCATTTTTTCAGCTTAGTTAAAAAGAGCTTTTCTTATTCATGTCATTATTTGGTTAAGGTGTTTGAAAGCCATACATTAGGATGACTATCACTATTATAGTTCTGTTCATGTTTTCTCTCTAAATTTCCTTCAAATATGTGAAATGTCTAACCTATTTTATCTCTCAAAAAGTTCCTCATCTGTTTTTTAGTCATTGAACAATAATTATTTTGTCTTTTTTACAAACTGATGGAAGTACACCAAGTTAATTTTAGAAGTGTCTTAGAAAATAACTTAGACACCAATATGACCAAACTTTAAGTACACTGCCTTTGGGGTGATGATGCCACCAGGGCTTTTAGGAGCTAGTGTAGGTACCCTCCCTCTATATATTCCTTCTTCCAGGAGGCCTGTCAGATAAGTACATTTCCCTAATAGTTGTAATATCAGTAATAATGCTTTGAATCTCTGGAAAACTTAATTTGCTTAATGTTGTATATATGTATATAGATATACACAAATTTAAAGAATGGGTAGATAACAAAAAGAGCTTACTAAACCTTCTGCCATTTTATAAGACTTCATTGGAGATACAATAATTTTCACAAATGTACTGTACATTTTCAGTCTTCTCTTTAAAATTATTTTCTTCTGTTTTTTTTCTTTCTTCTTTCTGTACAATAGCACTGCTTTCACTTACCTGGCAACAAAACAAAACAAATGATCAACTATATCAAAACAGCAATAAAGGAATTACTGACTTTGACAACCATGACTGGGCAGAACCTATCCTGGGACCAATAAGGAAGACCCTTGCCCAAGCTTTAGCCTATGATTTGTACAATATCCAAGAGCTCTAATTCCAGAGGTCTGACTTCCACAATTGCGACTGAGCAGAACTTCTGGAAACATAATGAAAGACTGTATGCTAGGCTTCATCCTAGGATTGGTGCAAAAATCAAGACCATCAATTACAGAAGACTGATTAAAATAACAGTGATGGAACACATTTTCTAGAATGGTAAAAAGAAAGATTCTATCCTAGGCTTCATCCTATGACTTGTGCAAATACCAAGATCTCTAGTTACAGAGGCCTGATTTTATCATTCACAACTAAGAGGAAAGTTTCCTGGCACCAAAGAAAGACCTGGGGGTGTGAAATGTACAGAGCCTGTAGTTAATTTCCATGACAGCATGTGTCAAGGGTAGAAAAACCCTGTATCTCTTAGGCCAAGGGAATTTCCTTATTTATTGTGTCTATGCAAAAAAAAAGCATATATTTTTCTTTTGTCTTCTTTTTTTTCTTTTTATTTCATGCTTGTGGTTATTGTTTGGTTGTTATCTTTATTACTGTGGGGCTTTTCTGTAGTCTCTGGTTTCAGTTTTTAGTTTAATTTTGTTGTTTTTTTTGTCTTTTTTTGTATACTTTTATCTTTTTGTTATATTTTTCTTCTTTTTTCTCTTTCTTCTTTTAAATTTATATTTATGACCTCTAGACGGACTCCTCCTATTTTTGTTTCTTTTTTCTTTCATTTTTAATCTTTTTTTAAATTTTTTTTCAAAAATAACCACATACTTGAATCATTTTATTCTGCCTCATAAATTGAGGGAAAAAATGGATGGTCGCAAGATCAGTCTTATGAACATTGAGTAGGAATAAAAAAAATGATCAGACTTAAACCCCAAATCCAAAGACAACGATATCAGAATCAATACCCAATCTACAACAAGCTAAACACAGAGGGGACCAGTTACATTAGCAGCCTGGGGGTCAAAAGAGGGGATTTGGGATGCATGCTGGGAACTAGGGTGGACAACATTGGTGGTGGGAAGAGTCTACTTTAAATATTACTGTGAAAGATTTGTAATTAACTTTGGTCATATAAACATTATTTTAAAAAATAGAATAATAGTGAGAATCTTCAGGACAATAAAAAGACTGCCTGGACTTGTGCCAGGTCATGAAGGAGTTTTGGTCCTTATTCATTCCACTTCTTAGTACTTATCTCAAACAAAATTATTTATTCCGTATATATATATACACATATACATACACACACAAACACACACACATACACTAATGTGTGTTGCAGTTATTTAAAAAGAAAAGACTGCCATGGACTATGCCAGATTGTGAAGGAGCTTTGGTAGATCCCTAAATCTCTTTATTCTTCCCTCTTTCTCTGGGCCAACCCCAGAAAATTATCCCAATATCAATGATTTTGATTAAAACCACTATTCTAAAAGAAACTTAAAAAGAACTGACTGCATTATTGGAAAATCAGGATGTGGTAGAAACTTGGTATGGATAATAATGTAGTGAGTTTTAGGAAGTTCGGCCTTCTCCCTATGCCTGAAATCTGCTCCTGCACCACATTCAGGAGTCCCAAAGCCTCACCCACACTCATGGTGCCATTTGAGACTGGATGGAAGCTACACTATCCAGAATCAAAGTCATTCCTGATGGGTCTATCAAAATCCTTCCACTGTAGAAACTTCTCTGGAACTCTAGGCCAGGTCTAATCTATGTCCAGCAGGAATAGGGGAGAGTAGATAATAGAAAGCACCTCAATTTGCCTTCCTGATACCCTTCCTCAGGTGGGGAGATACTAATATCTCCAGAATGTCTATGAACAGCCCACTGCAGATAAAGGTCTGTCTGTGATTATTTGATCCATTTTTATATTTAAAGCAGTTTTGATTTACATGGGGAAGATGAATCAAACTACTGCTGAAATTGGGAAGACTTTATAAAGGAAAATTAGGCCCTAAGAATGCAGTTGTCATGGCTGCATTTAGCCGCTTTCATAGATTCAGTTTATTCTTGAAAGAGATATAAACCAAGTTGTAAAAAATTATGTGTCCACTGGTCACACAGCTGAATTGCAAGCCGGCCAAAAATAGTGACTATCCTAAAGTCAGGGCTGCTGCGTCTGTCATCCACAATGCTGCTTTGCAAATGACCCTGCTTCACCACTCCTCTAAGTCTCTCTGAAAAGACACCAATTAGACTAAAAATCCGGGTATGCTGATATTTGGATTGACTTCGTTGAAGTAATTGAGGGCACCATCAACTCATCCCCACTCTCACACCTTCTATTACTTTCCGAAGTCCTGGTTGCCACAAAGACATTCCACAGAAGCCACAGTATCAACAATAATGCTCTGAATTATTGAACCACACACCCATGGAGCAACTTTAATTTTTGGGTTTTTTTTTGGGGGGGGGTCACACCCTGTAGTGCTCAGGGGTTACTCCTGGCTCTATGCTCAGAAATCGCTCCTGGCAGGCTCAGGGGACCATATGTGATGCCGGGATTCGAACCACCAACATGCTGCATGAAAGGCAAACACCTTACCTCCATGCTATCTCTCCGGCCCCTGCAACTTTAATTTTTGATACTATCTTCCCCATAGGAACCTACCAATATGTATTTGAAGTCACCTAATGTTCAGAAACAAAAGAAGTAACAGAATGATCAGCTAGCAACAAGAACTTAGTAAACCTTTTGATAATGACTTAAAGACCTCATTGTGACATACAATACTTTTCACAAATCTTGTTGTTGTACTCTTTTTATCTTCATTTCCCCTTCTTTTCCTTTCTTAATCATTTCATTGACACCTGGAAGCACATTATGATCAACTATATCAGTCATATAATACATGGTCTTTATAGAAAGAAATGTATACAAAAATATCTGCTGTTTGGTAATGTGATGTTTATTGTATATGGAATGAGTTTTGTCATTTTGTTGATGTTAACTTCCTTTACTTAATAAAATAACAAGTTTATAATAACTTTAAAAAGTTTGTTAGAGAAATTTAACCATCTGGGAAACAAGCTAAATTAATTCTCTAGAGAAGTTGGTCATAATAAAGTAATACTAATAAAAGAGTGTATTTACTTGGGAAATGAAAAAGAAAAACATTTATGAGATGAAAATGAGAGAAAAGTACTTTGGCAGTAATATGATAGCTAAACAGTTTTCATGAAAGATGCCTTAAGGTAGAATTATCAGTAGCACTTTAATATGTGGTTTACAAAATCTTCATACTTTTACTTATAAATTAATTTATAATTAAAGATGGCAATATGTTGAAATACAACCTGTTCAGTTACTTTACAATTAACAATAAATATCAGAAATAATTTTCTAAATAAACTTAAGTAATTCCATGCTCTTAAACAGAGATGCTCATAAACAACCTTTTTTTCTAGTTTATTTTTTATTTCGGGGTCCTATTCAGCTGTACTCAGGGTATCTCCTCGCACTGTGCTCAAGGATCACTACTGTCATATCAGGAAATCAAATAGAATATTGGAGATTGAATAGGTGGTCACTGAATCCAAAGTAAATCTCTTGTCAGGAAACTACATATGACAAGAAAAGAAAAATATTTTAAAATGTGTTTTGGTAAAATTAGCATGAGCTTATTAGTTAGAGTTATTAGTTAGGTGTTTTCTGTGCCACAGTGAGCAATGTTCAGGAGTTATTCCAGTCTCTGAACTCAGGAATCATCCTGGTGAGCTCTGGGGAGCATATGGGATACCAGGGATCCAACCCAGTTTGACTACAGATAAGACAAGTTCCCTTCTGCCTATACTATTGCTCCAGTTGCAATTATATATATATATATATATATATATATATATACACAAAATTATATATTATATATTTTTTATATATTTATATATGGGGATATATTAGTTAACACAGAGCAGTATGTAGAAGAGAGGTGAAAATTGTGTGGATTACAATCCTGTACAGATAAATAATTTTTTAACATTTAAGAATACTTTAAGTTTTATTTTCAAAAAAATTTTTAAGAATTTGAAAAAGAAATTGATCTGGATAGTCAATATGAAATGCTTTTGGCAGCTGCATATGTCAGTAAATTATCAAAACCCAAAAAATATAGAAGGGAGCTGAAATTACCTATTGGAAGCTGTACACTACATGTACTTATATGAATCAACCAGATGTACAGAAACAGAAAAGAGAATGCTAGTAAGAAAGAAATATTGACAACACTTTCCCCCTTCTGGTCCAAAGTAATATTAAGTGATTTATTTTAGGATGTGGAGCATTTGAAATGAAAACACTGTGAAGGAAAATCCAAGAATAGAAAAATACAAGTGCAAATTTGGAAACAGACAAGAAATAGTTTAAATACATTGGATACTTATACAAGGGTGGGAGGGCAGGTGACAGATACATCATTGGAAGGTGCAGTGCTGGAATAAATTGTGTCTGAAATACTGATAATAAGTTTTAAGCCATGGTGCCCAAAATAAAAAATAAATTAACAAAAACAGGCAATTTAATACTTTAATATAAAAAATAATATTTACCTCTTCTTTATCAAATAAAGATTTTTAGAGCAGTGCCAGAGAGATGGCACAGGAAATAGGTGCTTTCTTTGTATGAGGCCTACCTTGTTTTAATAATTGGCACTGGATATTGTCCTCAAGCACTGCCAGGAGTCATTCCTGAGCAAGGAGCCAGGAAATAGCTTCTGAGCACATTTGGATGTGGCCCATAACAAAATAAAATAAGATAACTAGACTAGGGGCAGGAGAGGTGGCTCTAGAGGTAAGGTGTCTGCCTTGCAAGCGCTAGCCAAGGAAAGACCGTGGTTCGATCCCCTGGTTTCCCATATGGTCCCCCCAAGCCAGGGGCAATTTCTGAGCACTTAGCCTGGAGTAACCCCTGAGCATCAAATGGGTGTGCCCCCCCAAAAAAAGATATCTAGACAATTAATTTTTGTCATATATACCTTCACACACATAACAAACACACAAAATTTATGCATGAATGTATAATACATATATTTTATATACATTTAGCCATATATTGAATATTTAACATATTAAATATTCTATATTTTTATTTATTTTTCTTTCCAAAATATTTTACAATTTGTCACATAATTTTTTGAGTTTTGTTTCATGAAACCTTACTAGATTGTAAAATAGGTTTTTATAAGCAAATTATAATTAAAAGATTTCTTATTCTTTTTGTTTTCTTGTTTTGGGGCCAAACTGGCTGTGCTCAGGGCTTATTCCTGGGTTTACACAGGGATGCCTAGATCACCTGGTTACAAAGTAAGCATCTTACCTACTGTACTATTTTTCTGGCCCCATTCTTCTTAATATGTTTTAGATATATATATTTGAAGTCTCTCTAAACCTCCTATAGAATGAAAATCAACAGATTCTTCTTAATATGATTTAGATATATATATTTGAAGTCTCTCTAAACCTCCTATAGAATGAAAATCAACAGATTTAGAATACATACACATCTGAGATAAGCATTAATTGACTATAGTTTTATTTATTTTTACAGGTTAAAATATATATTTTATATACTACATTTCAAGGACTAGTATTTATTTATGCAAGTTTGTGAAAGGTTAATTATCACAATTTAATGCCAAATTTATTTCACTTTATTCATGTAAATTATTCGACCAATCCACTAAAGTTAATTTTAATCACTTTAATTTTTTATCTAATAATTGGGAGTATCCTTTTCTTCATAACTTTTAACAAGAGTATTTTTTAATTCACTTACAGTTCTATCAGTGTAATTGTTAGAGAAAGAGTATTAAAGCAACCATAGCTTTAAAATTACATTAACTATTAACACTACTTGCATATTTTCAAATTGAATATTAATTTTGAATTGACTTTGAGAAACACACACTTGCTTATATTTATGGAATAGATGTGACTGTTTTAAATTTAATTTTAAATCAGTGGTCACTTTAAAAATTACATTTTGTTTTAGTAATGAAAATCATGGAAATCTTATTAATGATTTTAATTTGAACTAAAAGAGATTTACCTTTAGTCACTTAAACTATGGAGCAAATTTCAGATGCTCTTTAATGCACAAAACTATTTACCCCCAGGAAAGAATTTCCAGCAAGAACAGGGGAAAATGCAAAATCCTACTTTTATTATATTTTTATCTACTTAAATAACTATTTAGGTTGCTTTATTTTTTCTAATTACACATAAATTATTATAATTTTTCTGAATCATTTAAATATTAGCTGGAAATGATAATTAAATGTAACTTGATATTTATTTAACAGTAATACATTGAAAGTGCTTTTTTTTCCTAAAAAAAAACATAATGTTGGCAAGATGTTTCAATTTTATAAAAGAAAACTTATTTTATTATGTATAGGGAAAAGAGTTATGTTGACTCTTCATAATATACAATTATGAATGAATTGAAAAAAGTAACATTTTAATGTTTAAATATTTATTTTTATTTAATCACCATGATTACAAAGTTGTTCATAAAATGTTCCCATTTTCCCTCTCACCCTGCCAGCCTTTTTTCTCCTCTCTCCCTCTCCTTATCTTTTCTCTCTCTCCATTATTTTTTCTACCTTTTTAGATACTATGATTGAGTCACACCATTATAAATGAAGAGATATCATGCATATCTTTTTATCTTCATCCAATACCCAGTTATTGTCCCAAATTGAACAAGTTATCATTGCCATATTGGTCCATTCTTTTTTAATTTTATTTTTTTTTAATTCTGGCATTTTTTAAAATAATTTTTATTGTGAGCAAAAGTGAATAACAAATCTTTCACAGTAGTATTTAAGGTACATAGTGATAATGAATCAGAGCCATTTCCACCACCAGGGTTGTCCTCCCTCCACCCCTTTTTCCAGCATGTGTCCCATATCTCCTTCCTATACCCCACAGAGTGTTACTGTATCTGTTCCCCTCTGTGTATAGCTTGTTGTAGATAAAGTATTGATTCTGTTGTTGATTTGGGGTTTGGTGTTTAAGTTTGATCATTTTTTATTTCCTCTCAATGTTCATACAGTTGTTTGATCCTGGCACCATTCATTTTTATTTCCCCCCTCAATTCATGTGGCAGAACAAGATGATTCAAGTTGTGTGGTTCTGCTAGAAGAAGCCAAAAAAAAAAAAAAAAAAGAAAGAAAAGGAAAACAACAACAACAATAACAACAACAAAATACCAATGAACAACAGTTAAAATAAAAAAAAGGTAAAGCACCCAGCAACAACAACAACAAAAAAATCACCAAAAAAATCACCACAAAAGTGAAAAAGAAAGAAAAGAAAGAAAAAAGGAAGAAAAATAGAAAAAGAAAAAAATATATGAAAAGAAAAAATAATAAAGGAAGGAGTGCTGCTGGTGTGGCAAGGTTTTGCACTTCCTTTTTTTTTTTTTTTTTAACATAAGTACCGTAAGTATTGGGGAAATAAGAAGGCCTCAGAGATACAGGGCCTCTCCACCCTTGAAGCATACTGCCATGGGAACAACTACTGGTCCCATACATGCTCATTACCACACCCCAAGGTCTTTTTATGATGCCAGGAATCTTGCCACTCAGCTGTGGATGATAAAATCAGGCCTTTGTAGCTAGATGTTGGTATTTGCACAGGTCATAGGACCAAGTTTAGGATAGAGTCTTTCTTTATGATTCTAGAAATTCTGTTCCATCATTGTTGTTGAAATCAGTCGTCTGTAATAAGTGATCTTAGATTTTGCTCAGATCTTAGGTCAAAGCCTAAGATAAAGTCTTCATTATGGTTCCAGAAGTTCTGCTGAGACTAAGTGTATTGATCCACTCTTTATCCTATTTGCATGGATCTTTTGTGTCAAGTTATCTGTGTCAAGCTTCCTACCATGTTCAGACCCAGGTCCTGCTTTCTGTGGTCTCTGAATAAAATTACCACATTACCTTTTATTTTTCTTATATCCCATGAACGAGTAAAATTATTTTATGTCTGGCCCTCTCCTTCTGTCTTATATCACGCAGCATAATGCTCCCCATGTCCATGCATGTAAAAAGCAATTTTCATGACTTGTGTAGATGTATATTGTTTTTTAATTCACACTTCTGTTCTTGGGCACTTGGTTTTTTCCAGATTCTTGCTATTGTAAATCGTGCTAGATGAACATAGGAGTGCAAGTGGAAATTTCTTTCTATTTTGATTTTGTGTTCTTATGGTTTATCTCTAGAAATGGTATTGCTGGATCATATGGAAGCTCAATTTCAGTGTTTTTATTTTATTTTTATTAAAACCATTGTGATTGCCAAAGTCCTTCATAACTGGGTTTCAGACATACAATGAGGACCAACCCCATCACCAGTGTTCACCTTCCTCCACCAATGTTTATTTATTAGTGTTTTTAACACTTTGACCTACTAAAGATACTCTTCTGCACCTAGCTATTTTCATTTATATATTTTAGAAATCACTCCATATGGAGCCGGAGAGATAGCATGGAGGTAAGGCATTTGCCTTTCATGCAGGAGGTAATCAATTCGAATCCTAGTGTTCCATATGGTCCCCTGTGCCTGCCAGGAGCAATTTCTGAGCCTGGAGTCAGGAATGACCCCTGAACACTGCCGGGTGAGATCCAAAAACCACACACACACAAAAATCACTCCATATAATTTTTTAATTTAAGTTTACACTTGTATCAACTTTTTATGTACTTTATAGATTAATCAGAGTTTATTCTTTATTATATAGAGCAGTTCTTGCATTTTTCAAAAGCCATAACGTTAAACAGAATATCTTTGAGCAGGACTTGTATTCTGTTGTTTTTGCAAATATATCTAAATATAATTTCCTAACATTGCAATTTGGGAATTCACAAATAAGTGTATAAGCATTTTTAGTGAATTTTTTAAATTTTTTCTCCATAATATTCATCTAAACTGCTTTCCTGTCAGCTATTTTTTTCTTTTTCTGGTTTTTTGGGCCACACCTGTTTGATGCTCAGGGGTTACTCCTGGCTAAGCGCTCAGAAATTGCTCCTGGCTTGGGGGGACCATATGGGACGACCGGGATCAAATGGCAGTTCTTTCTTGGCTAGTGCTTGCAAGGCAGACAGACACCTTGACTCTAGCTCCACATCACCAGCCCCATGTCAGCAATATTTGAGAGTTTGCAATACTGCCTCAGTTTCATCCACTGATGACATTGATGATATATTGTTTCATTTATTTTTTCCATTCTGAAATGAAAAATCTACTATCTACAACCTATGATCTACAATTCTATAAATGTATTATGTTAATTATATGTAATTTTGAATATTTACATGTTTAAGGATATTTTTATTATTGCTTGATAATTACACATTAGCATTTCTATGATGTTTAAGAATTTTATCACTTTTATTTATTTTTTTTACTCCCGGCTCTGCACTCAGAAATCACTTCAGGCAGGCAGGGGATACCTATGGGATGTCGGTATTAGAACCACTCACTGTCTGTCCTGAATTGGTTGTGTACACGGCAAATGCCCTGCCATTGTGCTATCTCTCCAGCCCCTCTAATTGGTTTCTTTTTTGGCTTTAAATATATAAAACCCTTCACCAGTGCAACATTCCCATCACCAATATCCTAAGTGTCCATCCCCCCTACCACACACAGGCCTGTACTCTAGACAGGGAGAAGAACTGAACACTTTGACAAAAAAGAAATACAAATGACTAAAAGGCACATGAAAAAATGCTCCACATCACTAATCATCAGGGAAATGCAAATCAAAACAACTATAAGGTACCATCTCATGCCACAGAGATTGGCGCACATCACAAAGAATGAGAACAAGCAGTGCTGGCAGGGATATGGAGAGAAAGGAACTCTTAATCACTGCTGGTGGGAATGCCGTCTAGTCCAATCATTGTGGAAAACGATATGGAGATTTCTCCAAATCCTGAAAGTTGAGCTCCCATATGATCCAGCTATGTCACTCCTCGGAATATACCCTAGGAACATAAAAATACAATACAAAAATCCCTTTCTCACACCTATATTTATTGCAGCATTGTTTACAATAACCAGACTCTGGAAGCAGCCTAGATGCCCTGCAATAAATGAATGGCTAAAGAAACTGTGGTACATATATACAATGGAATATTATGCAGCTGTCAGAAGAGATGGTCATGGAAATTTCCTATACATGAATGCATATGGAATCTATTATGCTGAATGAAATAAGTCAGAGGGAGAGAGATAAACACAGAATGGTCTCACTCATCTATGGGTTTTGAGAAAAATGAAAAACATTTGTGTAATGATTCTCAGAGACAAAATAAAGGAGGACTGGAGGTCCAGCTTCCAACATGAAGCACATCACAGAGATTGTTGGATGCAGTCACAGAAATAATTACACTGAGAGCTATCATAACAAAATGTGACTGTATGAGGGAAGTAGAAAGCATATCACTTGGGCCAGGAGAGATAGCACAGCGGTGTTTGCCTTGCAAACAGCCAATCCAGGATCAAAGGTGGTTGGTTTGAATCCCGGTGTCCCATATGGTCCCCCGTGCCTGCCAGGAGCTATTTCTGAGCAGACAGCCAGGAGTAACCCCTGAGCACTGCCGGGTGTGACCCAAAAACCAAAAAAAAAAAAAAAAAAGAAAAAAAAGAAAAAAAAGAAAGCATATCACTTTTATTTTTAAGACTTCATCATATAGGGGCCTAATGATAGCAAGTTAGGTAAAGCTGTTACCTTGCATGTTTCCTAGCAGGTCTTGACCCCCAGCACCTCAAATAGTCTCCTGAACCCTGTCAGAAGTAATCTTTAATCAAGTATCCATGAATAAGAAGCCCTAAGCACCAATGGGTGTGATCTTTTCCAATATAATAAATTCCTTTAGTATTAGATAAATTAGCATTGCATCTGTATTACAAGTATATTTCCAGGTTGTTATTCCTATTTTACTTACATTATTATCATGCCACTATAATATCATTGAGTCAATTAATCATACTTTGCCTTTAAAATTTTAATAATAATTAGAAAGTCTTCTATATATGAAAATCATATATACACCCAGGCTTTCTTTTATACATATTAAATGTAATCTTTCTATTAATCAGTGTCCTTCTATTTTTTCTCACTTTAGCTGCTAACTTGGTTTTCAGTGTGGTTTATATTAATTGATTTGTTTTCTGGCAGCATACATGAAGTTATTTTGAGAGAGCACTATCTACTACTATAAATAGTTCCCCAGAATTAGAAAAATATTAGGCAATAAATTGCTAAATACCTTTTATGATATACCACTTCATTTAGACTTTATACTAAGAAAGATAATTTCTATGAATAGTGTGTGTGATAGTGTGATAATTGCTTTAAAATTATTAGTCATATATTCATTTATACATTTTAAGTTAATAAATAAAAAATAAGTAATAATTTAAAAGAACTAAATTAAGGTAGTAAAATAGAATAGTGTTTTTTAAAAGTTGTTAGAGAACCCAGACTAATGGGTGATGTGGGGCAGGTGTGAGGTTAGTGGGTATCTTCACCTCTAAGTCTTATGCTCTCTTAGAAAGTAGAAAGAGGCAATGCACTTTTGCTTGTTTTGTTTTGTTTTGTTTTGTGGACACATCTGGCTGCACTCAGGGGTTACTCCTGACTCTATGCTCAGAAATTGCAGAGCCTCCTGGCAGGCTCAGGGAACCATAGGAGGTGCTGGGAATAGAACCTGAAAGAGGTAATATAATGTTGAAATGAAGCTTTTACTGAAAAAAGAGAGAAAGAACAAAGAAACATGACTCAAATAAACTCTTTGAGGAGATTTTCTCTGAATTTTTCATAGAATGTAAGAAGTATGTGGTGGGTAATATCAATGCATATACAGAAAGACAAATACTTTTCTATTTCTGCATAGATTGGCCTGCTGTTATACTTTACATGCATCATACTAGAAATGACATTCTGGAGATTTTGAATTTCTTTGTCTTTTACTTTATGTTTCTATTTTTAATTCAATTTAATATGGTGACATTGTTTTTTTTCTAATGATTTTTATGTGACCAATGTGAATACAAGTCTTTCACAGTTAGACTTAAGGTACATAGTGACAGTGAAATAGGGCCATTCCCACCACCAGTGGAGTCCTCCCTCCACACCTGTTCCCAGCATGCATCATATATTCCCCCCCTCCATTGCCCGTGGACTGTAGTGTAATAGGTCCCCTCTCTGTATAGCTTAATATAGATTGGGTTCTTTTGATTTCGTTGTTGTTGACTTTGGGTTTGGTTTTTAGATCTGATCATTTTTTATTTCCATTCAATGTTCACGTGAATGTTTTCTCCTGATACCATCCACATTTTTCCCCCTCAATTTTTGAGGCAGAACAAAATGATTCAAGTTCTTGTATCAATGAAGTGATTGGTAAATGAAAGAATGGTTTAGCCTCCAATCCAAGGATATTTCCTCTAAGAAAATAAAGGCCTTCCAAAATGTGTCAAAGAAAGCTAGTGATAGTTCTTGCTATGATAAATTGTGTAATATGATTCTTCATTTGTTCGGTACATTTTTAGTCACCAATTTAAGTTTTACTTCTGGAAAATGGTGAAAAGATTTTCACCAGTTGAATAAAAGCAATATTATCTGTTAGAAAAATATATTTAAAACTGAAACACAACTACAAATATGTTTGTAATCTTAGTGCTTAAATAAAGATATTTAAAAATGAAAAATATATTTAAAATATAGTTGTCAACATGTCAACTGCTAGCATATTTAACACTTAGGTATCAAATAAAAACAATTGAAAAAAAAGAAAAAACATGAAATGAAGAAAAAATCACTTTAATAAATGATGATAGGAAAATGGACACCTTTATTGAAAATAATGAAATGTTTCACAATTTTACAACCTTCAGTTTGAAATCTGTAAAAAGGTATGTGATCTTCCAGATTCATTGTAGTATTTTACACAAAAGCAAACATTTTGAAACAACCCAAGTACCAGTAATGGATAGCTAAGGCATAATACATATACATAATGGAATATAACCAAATTATAAAAATAAATAAATTTTACCATTTTTTTAAAAGTGGTGGAACTTGAGGAAACTTAAGAGATGGAACATGGAAGTGAATTAAGATAGAATGAGTATGGGGCCTGGAGAGATAGCACAGCGGCTTTTGCCTTGCAAGCAGCCGATCGAGGACCAAAGGTGGTTGGTTCGAATCCTGGTGTCCCATATGGTCCCCTGTGCCTGCCAGGAGCTATTTCTGAGCAGACAGCCAAGAGTGACCCCTGAGCACTGCTGGGTGTGGCCCAAAAAAACAAAACAAAAAAAAAGAGTATGAAAATTACTTCACGCATGTGTGGTATATAAGGGAGCTAAGACAATTGATGATTTAAAGCAATTAAAAACACACCTTAGATTTTGCTGACAGGGTGGTGATAACAGAAGGGAAAGGAAATGGAAGGTTCTTGGATGAAATAATGTTATGCAACAATATTACCACAATATAACTATTCAATATAATAGAAAAATGCAAGAACCAGACGAAGAAATGAGATACCAGGAGGCATATATAACTTTTCAAACTTTGAGTTTTAGGTAACTGTGGCATCTAAAAGTGAGAGTCTCGATATATTGAATGTACAGATCTGATTTCCGGAAGATAGTTAAATAAAAGATACATATGCCTCAATACATTGTCAAGTATTATAACCGTATTATTTAAAGTATCATTACAGAAGGGAAAGTGGACACATATTAAAAGTTTCTTTTTCATAATATTATACATACATGCATTTCAATGGATCTATTCATTGCAACAGAAATTCTGGGGATGTTGGGCTTGGTTAGAAAGCTTCAAACAGTTTGTGGGTAGGTGTAGCTTGAGGCCAGATTTTCTGGTCAACCAACCAGGAGGACAATTATAGATGCAAAGGTCTCCCTTACTGAAGATTCTTTTTAAAGCAAGGCCAATGGGCCACAGGGATTTCATTAAACAGAAACAATTCTTGACATGTCTAAAACTTTACAAAGCAATAATGGGTTCTTAGGAGAGAAAAGAGAGCAAATGTATTCAAATGCAAACAGGGCTATTAATGCTAAATGCAAAACACACCTTCTAATCTCTATTCTACACATTGTTTTGAAGTCCATATAGCCACTAAACTTTGGTGAACTTTCAAAACATAATGCAGCAAGGCATTTGAAAGAGTTAATGAGGTAAGTCAAAAGCAATAAAAGATCACAAGACAAGGAGGTCAATCCAGCCAAAGAAAACGTGATAAATTGTAACCAGGTGTCTTTATTTCCTGATTCCTCAAGTATTGCGTACTCAGCTTTCCTTGCTAGACAGGGCAGCTTGTGAAATTCCATACAGCATTTGTCGGCTTCAATAATTCCTTCCAAGATCTCAGAATCATTGACTTTAATCCTAACAAGCCTAAAGGCAAGCGAGATGAACCATTTGGAATTTATTTAGGTAGTAAAAGAAAATAGAATGTGCATTGTGATTTAGAAAATTCATAGAAATGCTCTATTAGTGTCCTGATTTTTGTCTGCTATATACACTTTTAGCAAAAACACATAAATAAATAAATAAATAAATAAATAAATAAATAAATAAATAAATAAATAAATAAATAAATAAATTCTAAATGTGCCATTGTTTGGCTATTAGGTCAAAATTAAGCTGCGAAACTTTTCATAATTATCTGCTGACTTTTAAAGCAAACATACTAGAGTTCTATGAATGTATTTGAAATTTTCATATACTATGAATTTATTTTCTTAAATTTTACATGGCACTGTTTGTGTACCCACTGTCATGTGTGGTTTTATTTATTTATTTATTTATTTATTTATTTATTTATTTATTTATTTATTTATTTTGGCATGGTCATTTGTTTAGTATACATCAGGTCTCTAAATGTACAGAAAATCATGAAAAAATACTTTGATCTAAGGGAAGCTCTAAGGCAAAGCCTGAAGAAAATAATTTAAGAAGGAACAAATTATAAAATTTTTCTAGTAAGTACCTAGAAAATAGACTGGCCATATGAGGTAAGACAAATCATTGTCACCAAAAGGAAATTACAGGAAATGATTAAGTGAATAAGAGAAAATATATAATAGAAACAACATGTAATCCACAGGGAAAAAAAAACTTTTGTGACAAAATTCTTTTTGTTTGCTCGTTTTTTGTTTGGGGATTACTCCTGGCTCTGCACTCAGAAATCGCTCCTGGCAGGCACAGGGAACCAATGGGTTGCTGGGATTCCAACCACAGTCTCCTGTACCAGCTCCTTACAAGGCAAACGCCCTCCAGCTGTGCTATCTCTCCAGCCCCTGTGACAAAATTCTGTATAACTTTCTGTGATAACTTTCTGAATAACAACTTTATGCAGTTAATCATTAAAAGACACTTCTCTAGAGATGTGTTAGTTCTCAACATTTCTCAGGAATATTCTAATCATTTTGACCAATGGAAAAAACTTCCCCATTATATTCTGCAGGGTGAACAGGGTTATATAACTTCCTAGTAAATGATAATCAATTTCTAATCATTTCAATCAGGACTTGACAACTGATCCTTTGAATAACGAGTAATAATGATTAAAAACCATTAAATGGGGGCCCGGAGAGATAGCACAGCGGCGTTTGCCTTGCAAGCAGCCGATCCACGACCAAAGCTGGTTGGTTCGAATCCCGGTGTCCCATATGGTCCCCCGTGCCTGCCAGGAGCTATTTCTGAGCAGACAGCCAGGAGTAACCCCTGAGCACCGCCGGGTGTGACCCAAAAACCAAAAAAAAAAAAAAAAAAACATTAAATGGGACTGAACAGATAACTCAAGGCCTAAGTATATGCTTTCCATGAAAAAGACATAGGCTTGTTTCCTAGTACTTTGTGGTCCCTTGAGAAATGCTAGGAACTCTACTGGGTATGATCCCCAAATAGTAATAACAATATATATAATATAATTCACTCAAATATGAAACATAGATGCATCTATTCTTAGTACTTCTTTTAAAAAGTTCTATAGTAAAGAAGGTAGAAATGCAGGCTTTCAAATTTGGGCAACTTATTGAAAAATATCTCCTTATGCAGTCACAGGCAAGGAAAGCAAGTCCCATAGCCATGATCTGAATATTTTCTATAAATTGAAAATGGAAAATTTAATAGTCAGTCTCTAATATTAGAAATTGCAAAACAATTTATTATAAAAATTTTATAAATGTTTAAATTGATTGTTATTTTTAGAGGTACAGAAAAATTTTTGATTACGATAAAGTATTATAAAAGTATAGTTTTATATAAGAGCTAGCAACAGTTATAAACCTTTCTACAATCCACTATCTGAGAGCATCCCTGTTATTAAAATAATTGAGCACTTTCATATTAAATAATAATAAACCTTACAAGCTATTAGATTTAAATAATAAAAGACTGTTGCCAACCTCAGAAGTTATTAAGTGCCTTTTGGAAGATGAATGAATAAAAAGAACTGTTATACTCAGATAACAAAGTGTATTCAGCTAAAAACAATAATGGATTGATAATGTGCATTCATGACCAACTAAATAAAAATAGCTAGAAAAGAAAATATTTATTACTAAATAAAAGTAATGAAAAGTAATGTGAAACCACTACCCATATTCAATAGCAAGTGTAAGTATGTCTGACATTTTAGAAAATACAAAACTATAGAGGGAACAAAAATTGATAGTTGCTGAAATTACAAAGGAGTATATAAATGAATAGGTTGTGTCAAGAAATTTTAGGACAAAGAAACTAAATCTTTTTAACATACTGTACATTGTGTGATTGCAACTACATGTTTCTGGAAAAGAAAAAAACACACAATAGAATAAAAGAATCCTTGATTTCCAGGAGTAGTGCAGAGGGATACATTCTATATAGAGCAATTTTAAGGTAGTGAAATTATTTAGCATGCTACTATAATAATGAATACGTGTCATCATGCCATTTTATAGCTATAGAATACAATACCAGTCACAACAAAATTATAACATTAACTATGAATTTTTGATTATAGCAAAATATAGGTATATCAATTATAAGTAATGTATCACTCTAATCATGAATGTTTATAGTAAAACATCTACCTTGGGGTAGATGGATTTATGAAAACTATAATTTCAAAGATAATTTTTAAAAGAACCTCAATCCTCACTAAAATATTAAACTATTAAAGATGATAAACTTAATGTCAATAAAAATGAAATGTAGAAAAGTGACTCATATTATGAGTCTATATTATGATTACTATTGAAAGAACAGTTAACCTTTACTATCAAATGAAGTTAAACCCTTATTTTAAATAGCCACAAGGATGAAACTAAAGGTTGCCATACTGAACAGTATAAGTTAGAAAGAGAAAAACAAATAATGGATGGCCTTACTTTTCAACAGTGTATAAAAAAAAGTAAGGGAATAAACAGAAGCTGATGCAAAAAAATTTTGATAGGTTCCCATTAAAATAAAAGAATATCTTATTTGTGGACTTTTGTTTTGTTCCTGACTGGGTAATGGGATGTTTTATAGAAACATTTCAAACAATGAATGGCTTAAGGACACAAATTAAAGCTTTATTGATTTGTTTGATGGGTCCTATTACAAGAAAAAATATGAATAACAGGCAATTTTGTGTAGATCCAAGTTTTAGTTTTAAAAAGAAAATTACCAATTTTCCAAGAATCAAGAAGTAGAACATTTATAATTTTGGGTAATATTTGTACTTTATTTGGTGGTCTTATTTTTTCCTTCCGGTTGTTAACAGTAAAATTCAAGAGCTTGTTTATTGTTGGCTGGAACAAAATTTTTAATAAAAAAAAAAGAAAGAGAAGAATTCTAACTTTTCAAGTTTATAGAAAGGAATCTATTAGAAGTGGACTAATTGTACCACTAATGGTTCAGAAACAAAAATTAAAGAAAATTCAGAAACTTTGGCCACAAGGAGAGAGAATAAAATGAGATGCTATGATGGAGGTCAAGATGAACTCTGGGTCTGGGCCATAGAAAAGACATTTGAACATCTGTAATAACAATTTATCATATAATTTCCAAATAACATTACAGTTTGATAAACATTTAGAAGAAAAGGAAATCTTTGTTGTTCTTGATGAAGATAATAGGATGAGTAATATTGAGTACAGCCCTGAAATAGACTCTTGTTTACTATTTAGGTAGGAATTGTTTCCAAGAGCCACTGAAATGTGTCACTAGGAAGGTGAAATATAGATCAAACTTCTCGTGCATTTTTTAATTGCATGGCAAAATAAGATATATTAGTACTAAACTACATCTCATTAACTTCTTTGCCTCAGCTATTGACACGACAAGTTGTTTTTATCTTGAAACTGTGCTAAAATACACTTGAATTTGCCAAGTCTCTAAAATGGCTCACTGTTTTCTTGCCAGAAAATAAGAAACTAGCAATTTTTAAAAATGGGTAATAATTTTTGCTGTAATGACCTACACCTATCTTATTTGGTGTAATATAGTGCTGTTTCAATTAAATGTTTTAATGTATTCAAACTTAATTTATCACTAGAAAAAATTATTCAGGTGACATTCTTAATACTGAACTCAGTTGTCTATAACTAAATAACAGATACTGCATACACCGATTTTGGCAATACAAAATGCTATCCTTGACTTTAAAACACATTGGCCTTGTGTTTAATGAAATGGAAATCTCCAACCTCAGGACATGGAAATGCTTTTCAAGTACAACTTTATTGATTATTATTATTATTATTATTATTATTATTATTATAGGACTACAATGAGGATTTCATTTTAGTGGTCATAATATATGTATTTAATGATTTGGAGATGTAGTGATAAAAATAAAGGTGACTTGTTCATGGTACATTAGTAAATTTTAAAAGAATATATCAAATTTCAGAACATATTCATCAATGACATCATTATCAGATACTTTTTGATGAGTAAGAGCAATGTCAAATATATTCAGACACAGTTAGGGATATTAAAAAGTTTTAGAGTTCTTTCGGGGATTTAGCAACAGCTGCAGGAGCTCAAACTTCCTGATTCTAGGACAGGTTTGTAGGCCTCACTCATCCACCATCTGTTTCCAAAACCAGGAAGACATTTTAATTTGTACCACATACCATATTTTCCGGCATATAAGACGACCCCCTAATTTTACAGTTAAAAAATAGGTTTAGGCCTATATTTGCTGTGTAAGACATAATGTTCCTGTGCTGCAACTGTATCTTCCACAGTGAGCCAATCACAACAAGCAAAGGTCCAAAGGTTATACTGTAATAGACATCCTCTCTGACTTTGGCCAATCTGAGCAGGTTTTTTACAGTGTAGATTCTGGTACAGAACACTGTATAATTTGCATACATAAAAAGCCTGCTTGGATTGGCTGAGTTAGAGAGGTGGTCCGAGCAGCCTGGCAGTGATTGGTGCAGGATCGAGTTGAAAAATTTGTTTTGTGGCAATATTCAGACAATTTTCATTTAGCTGCATATTGAAACATTTTTCGGGATATACTCGGCATATAAGATGACCCCTGATTTTCGGTTGATTTTTTTGTTTCAAAAGTCTTCTTTTTTTTTTTTTTTTTTTGGTTTTTGGGCCACACCCGGTAATGCTCAGGGGTTACTCCTGGCTATGCGCTCAGAAGTTGCTCCTGGCTTGGGGGACCATATGGGACGCAGGGGGATCGAACTGTGGTCCGTCCAAGGCTAGCGCAGGCAAGGCAGGCACCTTACCTCTTGCGCCACCGCCCGGCCCCCAAAAGTCTTCTTATACGCCGGAAAATATGATAGTTCTAGTCACATCAAACCTAGCATTTTTTTCCCTTAGAAAATGAACAGCCTAGGGGGCTAGAGTGATACCACAATGGTAAGATGTTCATCTTGCAAGTGGCAGACCCAGGATGTATTCGGGTTTGATACCTGACATCCTATATAATTCCCTGAGCCTACCAGGAGCGATTTCTGAGCACAGAGCCAGGAGTAACCCTTGATCTCTGCTGGATGTTGCCCCAAAACAACAACAACAAAAATGAAAGAAAAGAAAATGTACAGTCTAAAAAAAAAAAACAGAACAAACCAATAAAATAGTTTGCAATATTTCTATCATACTTAGATAACCTCTGTTCTCTATAATAAATAACTTCTAAAACACATATACCTCTAATCACCTTTTATATAAACAGTTTAATAGATCACATTTTTAAACACCCTAAAATGTCAGCACTTTAACATATAAGAAAATGCAAATCACAATGGAAAAAATAAGGAAGACACCTGAAACTGGGAATATGGGAGGAGAGAAATCCTAGCAAATTTCCAATTCAAAGAACTCTATCAGAAGAGGAGAGAATACATACTAATGGAACCAAGGAAACTAAAAAAACATGTCAGCAAGACATAGTAGTAGCAAAAAAAAATCACACATGAAGAATCACTGCTGCAAGCAGCTTCTGTCTTGCAGTGCCAGTGAGATTTCAGTGAATCCACTTCAGGGAGAGTGGATTGCTCAGGCCGACGTGCAGTGAAATATGAAATGAATGAAACCACACACCGAGAATGTGGGGTCAACAAGTTTCTGGCAGGAGTGCGACAAGTTTAATTTTTTGAGCAGGGGAATTTATAGGGGTAAAGTTAGCCGTAGGTGAAGAATAATGATAATCACAAAGCAGAGTACAACAGTAACAATACCTAAGCTATGGGTGTGACTATAAAAATTCTAGTTTACAAAGGAGAAGGTTACAACTCAAGGTAACTCTTTGCAAGCTCACTTTACGTGCAAAATTAGGATTGGGAGGAAGTAGGAAATATCTAGAAACTTGATCTTCCTGGGCTGGACTCTATTGTTTTAGAGGTCAAGTAAAGGAAAGAGCCAATTCCCCCAAAATGTGTTTAGGTGTGATTCCCCTTTACTATGGAGTCAATAGCCCAGGGGTCTGTTCTCTGGCTTGCTCTTGATTACCAGAAACAGCAGCTGCAAGGACATATTTGAAAAAGAGAAAAAAAACATTGCCTTTGTTTTTCAGGCTAAATAGATCCAGAAAAGGAGTTCTCTTAGTAATCTTTGGTGCTGGAATTTCTGATCCAAATTATTTGATAGAGGCCACAATATTGCCTGAAGTTTACAAAGGAGAGAAACCAGATAATGGCCAAAAATGTAATGCCAAGCATCTCTTTGGAAATTCCTCAAACAGGGGAAAAAGGCATTCACAGCGGGCCTTTTCAGGAACCCCTTGGGGATATTTTCAGCTTTCTCCACCAGAAAAATCTGAGGATACATCTGGTGGGCTGAGTTCCCCTAAAAGTTTATGTATGCCTGGCAAATCATATAGATGAACTCAAAGACAAAATTGTAAGCCTGCAATGACAAAGTTAATAAAGAAATGAAAGACAAAACACTGGAAGAAAATGTAAGGTACTTAATGAACAAAGATATAAACTACAATTTTTAGGAATAATAGATGGGGAGATAAAAGGGAAAGGAGAAAAACAAGTAGTGAGGGAGCTAATAGAGTGAAATTTACCATTCTCTGGAAAGAGGCTGCTGTTCAATTGAATACAAGAAGCAAAAAGAATGCCAAAAAATAGTCCCTAAGAGAACAACACCAAAACAAATGATGAAACACACACACACACACACACAGAGAGAGAGAGAGAGAGAGAGAGAGAGAGAGAGAGAGAGAGAGAGAGAGAAGAGAGAGAGAAACTCTTTAAAGCAGCAAGGAGGAGAAAAACCTCAAATATAAAGGAAAAAACATAAGAATAAAGCCATATCTTCCATTTTAAAAAAATCCAGACAAGAAAAGAGTAGAATAACATATTTAAATTATTGAATAAAAGAAACTTTTAACTTAGAGTCCACTCACTATCCAGCAAAACTCTCATTTACCTGGGAGGGAGGGATAAAAACATTCTCAGACAAAAAAGGAACTAACAATATTCATGATTAAAAAAAACTGACTCTAAATAAACTACTTAGAGATCAATTATACAACCCAAATACCCAAATGTAACAACAACAACTCTGCACAATATAAAATCACAAAATCCCTCTCTATAAATAATTTCCTTAAATATGAATGGACTGAACTCTCCTATCAAAAAGCATAGAACAGAGGATTGAATCAGGAAACAAAACCCAGATATCTTTTGCCTGCAAGAAACACGCTTACAAGTTCAGGATAGACATAGACTCAGAGTAAAAGAAAGAAAAATAATTGTACAAGCCTCTGAAAACAAAAACAAAGCTGATACAGCCAAACATATCAAAAGAATTTGCATTCAATCACAAGAGAGTACTCAGAGACAAAGATGGACACCAGTTATTGATCAGAACATTAGACCTTAGAAGTACTAACTCTGATCAACATTTATGCACCAAAGATGTAGACAGCAAAATATGTAAGGCTCTTGCTCACAAACATCGAGAAATATAAATGGATGGAAATGTTATAGTAGTGGGAAATTTCAACAGGCCATTATCATCACTAGAGAGATCCAGTAGGCAGAGCAAAGACATAAAAGCCCTAAATGTGAAACTAGTAAAACTAATGGATCTATACAAGGTCTTTCGTCCTCAAAAAGCTGAATACATGTTCTTCTCAAGTGCACATGGAACCTTCTCCAGGATAGACAAGTAGACAAAGCTGTCCACTGTCCCCATTCTTACTCAACATAGTATTAGAAGGCTTTGCAATAGCAATTAGACAAGAGATGGACATCAAAGAAATTCAAATAGGAAAAGAAGTCAAACTATCTCTATTTACAGATGATCTCATGATATACATCCAAAACCTAGAGAGTCCACAGAAAAGTTCCTAGAAATAATAAAGCAATACAGCAAAGTGGCTGGCTACAAAGTCAATACACAAAAGACAGCTGCATTCCTTTATACAAATCATGATTCAGAGGAGAAATAAAGCCTGTTTCATTTAAACTAGTCCTAAAACTATCAAGTACCTAGGAATCAACCTAACAAGAGAGCTGAGAGACCTATACCAATAAAACTTCAAAACATTTCAGAAATAATTTGAAGAGGACCTAAGGAAATGAAAGCACTTTCTATTATTGGTTTGAAGAAACAATATCATCAAAATGACCATATTACCTAAACAACTATATAGAATCAACAAATCCCTATTCAAGTTCAGACATTATTCTTCAAAGACTTAGAATAATCAATTATAAAGTTCATGTGGAAGCATAAAAGACCTAGGATAGCCAAATCCATATTAAAAAAAAAAAAGAAATTAGGAGGCAACTCATTACTTAACTTGAAGCTCTACTACAAAGCCATCGTGATCAAAACAGTATGTTACTGGAACAAAGACAGAGTATAAAACCAATGGGCCAGAATAGAATATCCAGTGACAAACTGCCAAGTATATGGTCAACTAATCTTTGACAAAGGAGTCAAGAATTTGAAATGGAACAGTCTCTTGAACAAATGGTATTGGAATAATTGTATAATCATGTGTAATAAGTTAAAGATTGATCCACATATCACACCTTACACAAAAGTCAATTCAAAAGGAATGAAAGACCTTAATATCAGACCTGAAATCATAAAGTTCATTGAGGAAAACTTAGGCCAAACACTTGAAGACTTAGACCTCAAAGAAGTCTTCAATTATATGATACTAAAGGCAAGAGCTATAGCAGCAAACCTAAATAAATGGGACTACATCAAACTAAAAAGTTTTTGCAAGGCAAAAGAAACACCAGATGAAACTAGAAGACAATGAACTGGTTGGGAGAAATTTTTTGCACTCGATACATCAGATAAATGTGTTTTTCTTGTTGTTTTTTGATCGTTTGTTTTGGATTTTTGGGCCACATCCGGTGGCTCTCAGGGGTTACTTCTGATTCTGCCTTCAGAAATCTCTTCTGGGAGACTCAGGTAACCATATGGGAGGCCGGGATTCGAACTACTCTCTGTCCTGGGTCGGCTGCATGCAGGCAAATGCCTTACGGCGGTGCTATCTCTCGGGACCCAGATAAATGTTTGATATCTAGGAGATACAAAGTACTCAGAAAGGTTAGCTCCACAAAACCTAAAAATATATAACAAAAATTGGGGAGAGTAAATGAAAAAATGCTTCTCTGAGGAAGATGAACAGATTGCCCACAGACACAATAAAAAAATATTCATTATTATTAGAGAAATCTAATCTTATCATTAGAGAAATGTAAATCAAGACAATGATGAGATATCACTTTACTCCTTGGATGTCACATATCAAAAATAATGTGAACAATCTCTTTTGGCAGAGATGTGGTGAGAAAGAAACACTCATTCCTGTTGATGAGAATGCTGCCTTTCCAACCCCTATGGAAAACAGTATAGAGGGTTCTCAGTAAACTCAAAATTTAGTTGCCATATTATCCAGTAATCCGTCTCTTGGGTATCTATCCTCAGGATAGAAAAACTTGCTTCCAAATAAATGTATGCACAGTATGCACACTTGTATTCTTTGTAGTACTCAGTACAAAAGTTAAGACTTGGATTCAACTTTGAGGTTCATCAGTAGACGAGTCAATCATGAAGATGTGATACATATATGCAATGGAATACTACATAGCAGTAAGAAATGATACAATCATGCAATTTGAAGTCTGTCTTGGGTTATGAGGTTCAGGCTAGAACTAAGTGTTAAAGATTGCTTAGCTTGTTATTTTTATCCCGATATGTAGTAGTATCAGGTGGTATTCATTTTTGCAAAGGCATATTAAAACGGGGAAATCATGCATATAGAAGGAAGCTCTTGTCTAATAGGGATGGAAACTCACAAATTTTAATAGTGTAGGGGAGCCTTTCACCCTGAACACTTGTCATACTGACTTCACTTAGGCCTCAGTTGATTGGACATTATCATCCAATCCTGAACCTTGGCCCCATCCTTGGAACTGGCACTGTTTTCTGAACCAGAACCAGGAATCAAACTTCCAAGAGGTAGGCCCTAATGTCACCCTGGCATGACGTACTCCAGAGTAAGTTCATATGATACCCGGATGACAAGGAAACAGCAAAAACTTGCTTTCATGACATGTTTTCCTGCCTCGCCGCTAAGGGTAAGATGAAATCAGTAGATGCTCCATGACACATTGGCTTCAACATAGGATCTGTGCAAAAAACCAAGATCTCTAATTATAGAAGCCTGACTGTGACAAACATGATGGGACCATGAAGAAAGACTTTGAGTCTGAACAATTAGTATGCCCAGAGTTTATAGTGGGTAATATAACAAGATGGGTAGATATAAGACACCCCTTTATTTTTAGGCTAAGGGTATTTCTTTCTAATTTCCCCCTAAGTTTGATGCACCTAAGCAAAAAAAAAAAAAAAAAAAAAAAAAGCAAAATATGCCACCTCCCCTTTTTAAAAATTTTATTTAAATCTTCTAGTAGGGTCTCCTGCCTTTTTCATAGAATTATTTTGTTTACCTCATATTTCTGCATCTATCTACAAATTGAGAAAGAAAAAAAGAGTATGGAGCCCAGGATCCAAGTGGTCTCAGGTGGAATAGTAGAAAAAGAAGAGGTCAGAACTAAATACCAAGCCAAAGAAAATAAAAATAGAATGAATAGACCTAAACTATAACAATCTAAACTTAAAATGGTTCTTTTACACTGGTAGGCTAAGAGTGGAGGTATGGGATACACCCTGGAAATTTTTGTGAAGGGAGGTCAACATTGATGGTGTGAATGGCCCTAATTCACCGTCAATGTATGCCTGTGATAGAACTATAAAGAACTCACAATGATCTCAATAAAAAATAAAAATGTTTTAGTTATACATTTAAAATTTATAAAGCAGAGAAACAGATAAATTAAGAAAGGTGGCCAAACGAAATGCAAAACAAAAGAAATACAGTGGAAATGTATTATGCCTAAGAGAAAATAAACTTAATATTCTGTAATAGTAATTTATTTTATTTACAAAGTATTTACAAAATAATTTTGTAATAATAATTTAAATACAAAATATTATGTAATCATAATTATATAATAATATATATTATTACAATAATAATTGTAATAAAATCAAAATAGTAATCAGGTATAAAAAATAAAGTGAGAAGAGCTGGTAAAACATTTAGCAACGCAAGGAAGAAAAAGGAAAAATAATATTTGTATAATTGGAGTCACTGACAACACATTAGTAAAAATTATTGTATATAATTATGACTGAAGAAAATAATTAATAAAAAAGAGTTTTTTTAGATATATTGGAGGGTACTACTGGAAATCAGGGATACTCACTGAATCCATTAATACTAACTAATTTGTTTTCAAAGCTATTTGACTTTAAAATAAAGAAAAATAATTTATTTTAGTAAGGAACACTAGACATATGAGGACCAGAATTTAAAAACTGATAGATTGTATCCTTTTACTGAGTGTTCTGGAACTTACTTGGGAAAATTTTCAAGAAAACTTGAGAGATAAATAAACCTTTGTGACCAATTAATATGAATTTTGAAAAGTAATGCAGGATAATATTTTAATTATATAAACACATTAGAAGTAAAATTATTGATAATTTAATGAAGCTATGTTTTAAAAAGTTCAAAATACTAACATTGAAAATATTCATCCAAAGAAAATAAAATTAGTATCCTAAATTTTGGTTCTCTACATTTTCACCATATTTCCTAACATTTAGTAATAGCCTTCCAAACCTTAGTCTTCATTGAGTAAATTCTAAGTATTTCTCTATAAATTCGTATTCTCTTTAAATAGCTCAAAATTGGTAACATGTGACTATGGTATATTAAAAATTATATCAGATAAAATATAGAATCCTGATGCATTTCAAAATAAATTCTAAAAAAGTAATTTGAGTAATTTCACTCTATGTAATCATAAAATTATTTTAATTAATTAAAATTTCCTTTATCCTTTATGCTTCTTAATGGCCAAACAGTCAATTGCAAAAATTCAATGAAAGGCAACAAAATCAAAGTATTATAGATCAGTATGAAAAAATCTGTTGCTTTAATAAATGTTATAAAACTGTTTCACTAAGATATGAAAGAACAATTTTGGAACCATTCTAATCACTGGCAGATGTATTACATCAGGGGTCTCAAACTCAATTTACCTGGGGGCTTCAGGAGGCAAAGTTGGGGTGAGGCAGGGCCACATAAGGGATTTTACTAACAAAAAGTCCTCAAACGTCATTATTAATAGTTTTAATTATTTCTTCTGAACATGAATAGAATATTGAGTGAAGATCATGAACAATTCTTCTGAACATGGCATCTTTTGCCTATTCCTTGCTGCCAGAGACTTGACAGTGCTTCTTCTCACAAATCTGAACCACATTTGGCTTTAGAGAGGAAGCAGTTGAAACCCTCAGAATGACTTGAAGATGATCATCATTAAACCTAGACCTGTACTTTGACTAATTGAAGTTCAATGTGGAGAATCACTTTTCACACAAATATGTGCTCCCAAAAAGGCACATGGTGCACTTGAACATTCAGGAAAACTCAGGGAAGCTGGGGGGCAATTCTCTCAAAAATTGCCCATTCTTGTCTGCTTTTCCACTAATCTCCCTGAATTTGGCTTTGAGATCAGAGTTGCATTGCAGGTCAATGAGCTCCATTTGAAGCACAAAAGGAGCATCTTGCACATCAAAGAAAAAGGGGTCCACAAAAATTTGGAAAGTGGCTCTGTGCTTTTTGAAGTCTGCAAATCTGTGATCAAATTCCTTCTCTAGCTTAAAAATAGCATCAATATATTTCTCACCACTGAATGGTATGCCTGCATCCACAAGTTCCTTGCATGCTGGGAAATGGCAAAGGTTTGTCTGAGAGAGCTGGGATTTCCATAACACAAGTTTTGTGGAGAATGCTCTCATGTTGTCATAGGCAGCACTGATAAGCTGTCATGGGCCTTGTAACATCTTGTTTAGTACATTCAGCTTATGTGTGATGTCAACAAGAAAAGCTAAATTCATGAGCCATTTGTGGTCACTGAACTCAGAAACTGCATTCCCATCCTTCTCCATGTAGGCTTTCACTTCTCTCAACTCAAAAAATCTTTTCAGGACATTTCCTCTGCTGAGCCAACATACCTCATTAAAATAAAGCACATCTCCATATTCTGACTTCATTTCCTCTAAAATAGCATGGAACCTCCTGTGCTTTAAGCCCCTGGATCTGATTTGGTTGATGCATTTCACAACAACAGACATCACATTGTCACATGGGAAGTATTTACTGCAAAGGGCCTACTGATGGATAATGCAGTGAAGAGCAATGGCCTTCTCTACACCCTCCTCTTCAAGTTGTTTTTTGAAGAAGTGCCACCAGTCCATTTTTCCTCCCTGTCATCGATGGCGCTCCATCAATTATTATTCCAAAAAACCTCTTCCATGGCAAACCTGCATTCTCAATGGAATCACACAGATACCAAAATATCTCATTAGTGGTGGTCTGGCCATGCATGGGAATTATTGTGAGCAGCTCTTCTGTCAATTCAAAATTGCAATCAACACCACGGATACATATTGTGAGCTGCGCAGTGTCTGTTATATCTGCGCAGTGTCTGTTATATCTGTGCCCTCGTCAAGAGCAAATGAATATGCATCAAAACATTTGGCTTTCTCACAGAGTTGATGATAAATATTACTTGACATGTCAGAAATGCTCTCTGCCACAGTATTGGCCTAAAGGCTGATTTTGCTAAACTGACCTTTCTTTTCCAGACAGATAATACTTGCAGCCTGTAACATGCATTTTTTAACAAACTCTCCTTCTGGGAATGGTTTCCCTGCCTTAGCAATCATCTCACTAACCATATAACTAGCTTTGACTGATGCAACATTTTCTTTGGTTGCTTTCTTGAAGAAATCTTGTTGCCTCATTAGTCATGCTTTAAGACTGGCAACCCGCTTGGGTCTCTCATTTACTTGATATTTTGCACATTCCTCAGCATGTTTAGTTGAATAATGGCGTTTCAAGTTGTATTCCTTGTGCACTGCAATTTTCTCTGAGCAAATAAGACATGTGGGGATGCCCCTGTGCTCAACAAAGAAATACTGCATCTCCCACATTTCCTGAAATTGTCTGTGCTTGTCATCAATCTTTCTCTTCACTGCAGGCTTTGATGAAGTTATGATGAAGGTATGACAAAATCTAATTATGTAATAGACTTCTCTCCCTTCTCTCCCTTAGGCCTCCGATAATTAAAGGGACAGTGGGCAGGATCAGCATAAATGACATCTGTGCTACTCACAAAGTATTCACGATTATTCGCTTACCAATAGTCACAATAAAAAATCACATTAGTAAGAAAAAAAATCGCATTAAACATTTGCATACCCTGAACGGAACTGCTCGGGGTATGTGAATGTTTAATGCGATTTTTTTATTCTTACTAATGTGATTTTTATTGCGAATATTCCGTAATCTTGAATACTGCAATATTTGAAGGCCGGCCACGGGCCACAAAACGTTGTACGGAGGGCTGCAAATGGCCCGTGAGTCATGAGTTTGAGACCCCTGCATAACATATTTATTTTTACTTGGAATAAGTGTAGAAATTGCATGTCAATTCCTTTTAAAATTATGATGAAATTTCATATAATCCAGAAATATCACCAACAGTCATAACTTTGGAGGATAAAAAGCCATTGATATGAAATATTTGTTTTTTATATTAAGAACAGAGCTATTCTACATACTAGAGTATATGTAGAATCCACCTAAATGCCTCTGTCCAGAAGACTAGAAAAAAGGATAAAAAACAGTGATTAATATATATATATATATGTATATATATTCAAAAGAAATAGTGGTATATATATACATATGTATATTCACAAGAATACTATTCTACCATTTAAACGGGACAAAATTAATGGATCCCGAGGGATATTCTAAATGGAATATGGAAGTGAAAGCAACTTATAATACACCATCTTTGAATATGAACCATGAATAAATAAAACAATGTAGCTGGCAAAAATAAAAGTGTTATGTAAAGCTATGGTAATTACAAGATAGAAGGTGAGGAGCTTTGTAGAAATCAGTGGAGGGGTCTTTGGTAGCATCAGTAATAATTTGTGGTGTCTATTCAATTGTTTAAAATATAAAATATAATAAATAAAATGATAAGTATGAAGTGTGAAGTTACTCTCCTAATATCTATTATTATTAATGATAATGTATTTTAAATAAGTAATAAATAATTTTAATGCATATTTCAAAAATTTATTTTATATAACCAAGTATATTAGTTATAAAATGAAATGTGGGGCCAGGTAAGAAATTTATAGGAATCGAACAAAAACTTTGTATGCAGAGGTTGATCTCTGGTACCACATTTCTCCTACAGCTCTGTCAAGTCTAGCATGGAGATCTCTGTGAAGCAACTCATTAAACACAAGCAGTTTCTCATAGCAAGGACCCAGCACAGTCTGCCAAAGCATCCCTGTACCATTGAACATCGCTAAGAGGACCTTCCAGGGAAAAAATTGTTTTAACCATATTATTTAAAATATTAAAAATTTGGATATATAAATTAAACATTCTATATTTTAATTAAATTGAAAATATGGTTTTAGTACTCCAGTTGATTCACTTTTACATTCAAAAGGAAATATTAAACAAAAAACCAATTTCTAGAAAGTCTTTTCCACTTATAGTCTTTCCTGTTTCAACTCTGATCATTGCTTCTATACTTAAGCAACTTGTTTAAACAATCAATGTATTTTACCTTAAATGAACCATTCAGCTTTCTAAGTGAAGTAGATAACTAAGTAGTTAAGACTTCACAAAAGTACAATATACCTTACAAAGATGAAAATGTCCTGTTCAATAGTTTGAAGTAAAGTAACTCTTTTTGCTTATTTTTAAAGTAACTAACCATGCCAAGTTATTTGTTCTAATGGGACAAGGATTTTCAAGAATAAAGTCACAATTATTATTGAACTTAATCCTGTCATCTTAAATCCTCTTGACTTCTGTACATAATTCTTACTCTTTTTCTACAATTATTCCCATACACATGTAGCTGGAGAGACAATATCAACTGATTCTTAGAATTCATATTCCTAAATGCAACCAATCATTTCTGATCGTGAGTCAGATCGCAAAACTCTGTCAATGAGTCCTTTAAGGAATAAATTTTAAGTTTTGTTTTG
The DNA here is from genome assembly GCF_024139225.1 of Suncus etruscus. Taxonomy (NCBI): domain Eukaryota; kingdom Metazoa; phylum Chordata; class Mammalia; order Eulipotyphla; family Soricidae; genus Suncus; species Suncus etruscus. The sequence goes on along the minus strand of NC_064857.1, from coordinate 21,506,330 downwards.
TTTTTGCAGTGAGGAGAAATGAGAAATAAACAGAAGTTGTTTAGTAGACCTGTCTTCATGTGCATTATCTTTTTCTACAATAACTGTTTGAGGCAATATTTTGTTATTTATTTCTTCTAAGCCACAAGTGTTTGGATGATTAAATTATTTTTAAGCACTCTAGTTAGGTCTGTCATCAATGTCCTTACTTTTCAGGCTATACTGATCAGTTAGCTGTCTTCTCACATATGGCAGTGTGAATGGGCATATCCTTCAGTTCCTCCAGGGACTGTCTCAAGACAACTTTCTAAGAAGACAAAATGGCAAGATGTGAGAAAGTAATGTCTCTAGCCTAATTTTCCAGTAATTAATAACTTGACTAGTCCCCAAAAGGAAAGATTATCTTAAAGACAGATATACCACTTACCATTTCAAATTAGTGTTTTCCGAAGCAGGATATAACCAGAAGATATTCTGAGAAACCCATCCTTCCTCAGAATTTTGGCATAGTTTAATAAAAATTACTTAGATTAACTGTTGTTTAGTAAGGGAAATATAATGTTTTATTTTGCCAAAATAATAAAGTATATTTATATTTTGAATAAGTAGTTGGCTAATGAAATGTAAGAGTGTTAATTATCATATGTATGGCATCACATACTACTTGGTATCAAAGAAAAGATACATTTATACTCTAGAGATTTTTTCTATTGAAGGAGCACAGTAGAGTTAAGGTATCATTGGTACAAGGGTTGAGAATTCTGATAGCTTAGAAAAATTAACTAAGCATAAATACATGAGAGCTTCTTTTTCTCATCGCTGTTATTAATAGCACTTCACCAATGAAAAGGTAAAATACAAATGGTGCATCTCTGTCCAGCGGTGACTCCTTCCCGCCTCTTGCTTTTAACTGACTTTTCTTTTGAGTTAAGTAATCTTGAGAACAAATAAAACAAAAGTTAAATATGTCTATGTAACCCAACAAACTTCAAATTGGTTGTGTTCATTAAAAATATTACTAGCGGGCCCGGAGATATAGCACAGCGGCGTTTGCCTTGCAAGCAGCCGATCCAGGACCAAAGGTGGTTGGTTCAAATCCCAGTGTCCCATATGGTCCCCCGTGCCTGCCAGGAGCTATTTCTGAGCAGACAGCCAGGAGTGACCCCTGAGCACCGCCAGGTGTGGCCCAAAAACCAAAAGAAAAAGAAATTTCTAGTAAGAGGGCCAGAGAGATAGCACAGTGGCAGGGTGTTTGCCTTGTATGTGGCCAAATTCCTGGCATCCTCTATGGGCCCCTGAGCCTAACAGAGCAATTTCTGAGCTAAAAGCCAGGAGTAACCACTGAGCACCACCAGGTATTGCCCCCAAACCAATAAAAAATACATAATATAATATATTTTTAATAATATTTCTTTTCTTTTCTTTTTCTTATTTTCTTTTTTTTTTTTTTTGGTTTTTGGGCCACACCCAGCTGTGCTCAGGGGTTACTTCTGTCTATCTGCTCAGAAATATTCCTGGCTGGCACGGGGGACCATATGGGACGTTGAGATTCGAACTAACCACCTTAGATCCTGGATTGGCTGCTTGCAAGGCAAATACCGCTGTGCTAGCTCTCCGGACCCGAATTTGAATAATATTTCAATGTATATCCACTACATAGTAAAGCAAACTTTTCAATAATCTCTAAAATACTAAATTTGAATCTTCCAGTAACAGACACAATTCCTTAAACATTAAAGAGTTGCTCTTTTATAACTTATTTTAAAATATTTTTATCAGTATACTTTATAAAATTGAAGACCACTTAGCAGACTAGAAATGGTAATATAAGAGCAGGTAAATGTAAAGATATTATTGATAATTATATGTGTTTGTTTGGGATCACACCTGGAGGTGTTTTGGATTTACTCCAATTTTTTGTTTGTTTGTTTGTTTGTTTTGGGGGGGTCATACCATGCTGCACTCAGGGGCTACTGGCTCTATGCTCAGAAATTGGCCCCGGCAGGCTGGGGGACCATATGTGATGCCGGGATTCGAACCACCATCCTTTGCAAGCAAGGCAAAAGTCCTAACACTGTGCTAAATCTCTGGCCCCTTCTCCATTTTTTTTTTTTTTGTGTGTGTTTAGAGATCTATCCTGGAATTTTCAGCGATGTTAAACAAGTTTCTGCAGCAGACTAGGCAAGTGTCTTAACATCTGTCCTATTACTCTGGCACCATAAATGTATGTTACTTTTTTTTTATTGGTGTTTGACTCACAACTGAATGTTCTTCTTCTTCACTAAGCAATCACTTCTGGAGATGACTGAGGGGCCATCTTGAATACCTGGAATCAAACTCTGGTTGATAGAGTGCAGACAAATGGCCTATCCTAGTCTCTCTGGCCTCCTGAAAATATTTCTTTTTTATTTGTTTGTTTTATTTTGGGGGATCTCACCTAGCTGTGCTCAGAATTTACTCCTGGTTCTGCATTCAGGGATTACTCCTGGGAGGGACAAGGCAAAAATCCAACCAGCTGTGTACTTTTATTCTGACCCCTATGTTCTTAATGAAGAAAGTTTATGTTTAAGTTTAGAAGGAAAAATGGAGTCCCTCTGCACTAAAAGAAAACATAGAAGATTGTACTGATTAACTGTAATCAGTTAACTATATAAAGAGTCTGTGATTTAAGAGAAATTAAGAGTCCTATCTTCAGAGCAAAAATTTATTATGCTATTTTGCTGTTAACAATAAAGGAATTTTACCAGAAATAATTTCCTTCTGATCATTTGATTTAGGGTTAGAAAAACCCTTTATGTTACTTACTTAATGTATGCTCGGTGACTTCAGAATGGCTTTACAGATTGTATTAGTTCAGCTAGGACTAATTTAACAGAATGTCACAAAGTGAGTAGTTTAAATGAGAGACATTTATTTTCTCCAGTTCTGGAGGCTTAGAGTACAATTTTCAGGGCATGTGAGGGTTGTCTTCTAGTAGGATTGCTTTCTGCACATCATATAATTAGTTTACACTGAATCCTCATATAATATTTATATGTGAAGACACAAGTCTGATATTTTCCCTCCTTCCCATAAGGACATGAATTCAATTAAATTAAGATTTCTCTCACATTAACACCTCATGTTATATTATAATTACATTATATTGTTTGATAACTTTCCTTTCATGAAGTCTCTTTTGACAGTCATAGTTTCAACAAATGAGTATTTTGGGAATTAAATTTAATATACAGGCACAATTTATAATAAGTAAATAGCAGCTTCATAATATAAAATATTAACTTTGAAGTATTTTTTTTTATTTAAACACCATGGTTACAAGGTTGTTTATATTACAGATTTTTTTCACAGATACAGTTGTTCATGATTGATTTACATTCATATGATGTACAACAACCTTCACCAGTGCACATTTCCTGCCACCAATGTCACAGTTTCCTTCTCACCCTCCTGATGTCCAATTCCCTCTCACCCACCCTACCCAGCCTGATCAGGAGCAGTAAAGAAGTAATATATATATATGTATATATGTATATATATGTATATATATGTATATATGTATATATATGTATATATATTCTTTGTTCACACAGTGTGAACCCCTCTTAAATAATATGAATATACATATTTAATAAAGAATTGCATCCTCTCATTAGTGCTTTTGTGACAATGACAATGTTTTTGTGACAAATATTATCATATATTTTGAATTCTGTGAATAAATTTTGTGGAATTTGTTTCATAATGGTATTACATTGTATTCCTGACTTTTGTCATAACTTACAAAATCTATGACTATTTCTTACTAGCATTAATAGCTTGTCCACTTTGAGGTGGACTAAGAAAAGTTGGATTATTTATTTTTAGTCTTGGTGTCTTTGTCTAAATTAAGTACAGCATTCCAGAAAAAAAAAAACAGTGCTGCTTGTAAGCTCTATGTTTTTGCTAGAATTTGCTTTTTATTTCAGCTGTCTTCTTACCAAATTTCTAGTCTTTCCATGTACTTAGTTTATAGATTCTCTTAAGCGCCTTTGGCAAGCACTACATTCATTGTTGTAAAGCTCAGTTCTCCTTAAAATGTTTTAGGATTATATAGGCCCAAAAACAGTTTAGAAGGGTATTTTCTCACAGTTAATTAGAAAGGCACATATTGCTGAATGCCTTTACAACCAAGAATGTTTAATCCAGATCTGAGTGCCAAGTTTACAGGGGTTGGACTCAGCAGATGTGTTCTTCATTGTATTTACCTAAACTTTGAAGACCAGTGCATTGCTGCAATAATACAGAAACTAGCAGTCATTTTTGTATATGTAGATCAGTATTCTGGCTCATTTTACTCTGAAAATACATTTGAATATATATACAAAAATACTTTGGCCTTATCAAATAAGCAAGAATAATATTAATCACAAAATAATATAACTGAAACTATAGATTAAATATTAAGATATGTGTATTGGCTTAGTGTTGGTGTTAATTAACTAACATTAATTAATTAGAGACTTATGTTAAAACTCTGAAATATGAGTAGTTCATTAAAATACTCAAGCAGAATGGTCGATGCCTTATTCTAGTATGTATCTATAAACACACAACTCCATTCAAGTGTTGGGAGGGTTCGTTATATTTAAATTTTTTTTTTTTTTTGCTTTTGGCCACTTGTAGAAGTGCTCAAGGATTACTACTGGTTCTGAGTTCAGAAATAACTCCTGACAGGCTTAGGGACCAAATAGGATAATGGGAATTGAACCCTGGTCTTGTAAACAAGGCAAAGTTCCTACCTGCTGTACTATCCCTCTGTCTCAACAATATTTTTTAAAGCATATAGTCACTTTCATGTTCTCAGCATATTTTAGAGAATAGTAAATAGAAAAGCCTAATATACTTGAATTATCACAAAAATTTGAGTGATATTATATTTATTATGGTCTTGAAGCATTAGAAAATGCAGATAAGGGGGTAAGTAACATGTAAAAAGGATCTGGTAAAAAGAAATGTGGAAATAAGTGTAACAGTGATAATAGAGTTTAGGCATGCACTGTTCAATGATTCATTATAAGGCTGAGAGCAAACAGGAACATCTTTCAGGGCCTTGAATGATATTGTGTTAAGTAATGTTAAGGTTTAAAATTCAGGAAGTTTTAGATTCTCTTGGTGAACAAGAAATTGTTACAACACAGAAAGAATAAAAGTATTATTAATACCAACCAAAAAGTTTCAGAACAGAAAAAATATCTTATTTATGAACTATCTATCAAACACATTTTATGATTTTAACAATATAAAATTTTTGTTACAATTCTATAGGGAAGTGATAGGATAAGACAAGTAACACAGTTTAAGTAACAGAATAGCATTTTCAATTTTTCTTTTTCAGGTTTTTTGAGAATAGAAAGATGTAAGCTGCACAACTTTAAAAAAAAAAAAACTCAATGTGGGCCTGGAGAGATAGCACAGCAGCGTTTGCCTTGCAAGCAGCCGATCCAGGACCAAAGGTGGTTGGTTCGAATCCCAGTGTCCCATATGGTCCCCCGTTCATGCCAGGAGCTATTTCTGAGCAGACAGCCAGAAGTAACCCCTGAGCACCGCTGGATGTGGCCCAAAAACAACAACAACAACAAAAACCCAACTCAATGTATTTATCAATATGCACATTCTGTTACCACAATAATATCATATAAAATTTGAGAGGAAATACCTGCAAGGTGGAAAATCATGCTAGACTATGAAGATGTTGCTTTTGTGCAATCATTTTATTGTCTTCTATTCATACTATATTTACCAAATGATATCCATAGGATAAGTTTATGCTGAGAAAACTGATTTATTTGTGAAATAAACACTTGTCTTAGTTATCAAGTTTATATTTAAAGTCTTTTGTAGAAATTAAATTGTGGGTAACAAAATATTTAACAATAAATTCCTTTCTTTATTTTCAGTCTCCTTGGGACAAGTTCCATTAAGTGCAAAAGTTAACTTAGGCTGGGAATATAAACTCTGGTTTTTGGTTTTTTTTTTTTTTTGACAAAATATCTGTTTTAGTTTAGTGAGTATTAAAAACTATTCCTTGTCATGTGATATCCTTTTGAGAAAGGTATTTAAATATAACCCAAATAGTTAAAAAAAATCTGGTGGATATTTTGTAAAATCTATTATATACGTGTTGAAATGCAATGCTGGGTAAAGTGAGGAAGAGTATTTTTAAAGTATTTCTTAGTATAAAATGTTAAGTATTTTTTTTCAATAGAGAAAAATAAAATCTCAGATATAAAATGGACATAATATAGATGTAAGTGCAAAAAGCCAACTATGCTACTATAGAAAACCAGCCAAACTTTTCCCTGTGAAACTCAGTCATTGAAGTAGTAAACTTATTCCTGCAATTTGATCCAGGAAAGTATTACAAGTTTAAAACAGGTTACAATATACTCCAGAAATGTGAAACTATAATGTCACATTCACACAAGAATTTTCTGAAATGTTAGTGTTTCTGATTTAAATTCCTAGCTTTGAAAAAAAAAAGTTCCCTTAGATTGAAAATTAATTTGGTTTTGAATAAAGTTTCACATAAAATCTTAAGTTCATACTATCATTTATAGGGGGAAAAGGGAGAATAAAGGAAGGCAAAGATAAAGAGCTGCTGGGGAAAATGATAATGAACTAGAGACTTCAGTAGAGGTGAGAATAGAGAATTCAACTATTTTGTATTATTGCTAAGTGTCTAGATTTAAGATCTTTTCTAATGGAACTCATGAGTTTTTTTTTATATAAATTTGCCTCTCTATGCAAGTTAACAATATAGTAATTTCTAATTATAAAGGCACTGAAAATTCCTGTTTTCTTTTTACATGTTTGTGACATGGTAAAGTTGGGCCTCTGTTTAAAGGTCCTTAGATATTTTTATCTTTGAAAGAACATAATGAACATATATACCTGAAATACTTGAGAATGTTTTCTGATTCATGTGTATGAAGAATGGTATGAATTCTATCACCTCCAAGAGAGGAACAAAATTATGTGCTCTTTATTGGTGAGCATATTGCATTTCTATATCTCTTTGGGTTCTACCCACTTTAAAGTTTTGCTTGGGTTTTTTTCTTCTGTACTTCTTGCTAGAGCCAATCCCCCACCCAGTGTAACTTGTTTCTTGCTGCCATCTGTTGTTCTTCCCTCACAAGTAGTATTTCAGAAAATTACAGTCTTACTTCTAAATATAGATGACTACTCATTTCCCATATTTTTCCTCCTTCCTTTAAAATTGCAACTTGGAAAATATTTAAATGCACAATGAAATTAAACAGAAATAAAAGCTAAAGTGAAAATTTCTTAGATTTCATACAGTTTTAAAGTTTTTATTAACACTTTCCTATTATTTCTTCTATGTTTATGTATGTTAGAAATGAGAAAACAGGGAATTTGATATGTAGTGCAAATTCCTTGACACGTTTTCTCCGTGTCTCTTGGGAAGAATTATTTGAATGAAAGTTTTCTATCAAAAAATAGATAATATGGGGCCGGTGAGGTGGCGCTAGAGGTAAGGTGTCTGCCTTGCAAGCACTAGCCAAGGAAGGACTGCGGTTTGATCCACCGGTGTCCCATATGGTCCCCCCAAGCCAGGGGCAATTTCTGAGCGCTTAGCCAGGAGTAACCCCTCAGCATCAAATGGGTGTGGCTGAAAAAACAAACAAACAAAAAAAGGATAATATTCAGTTGGGGTATTTTAGAGGAGATTTCTAACTGAATATAGAAATGGATTTATGTCTCCAAGATAATTTTCAACTATAGTCATGTAATAAATGAAATTATGCAAGGTCATCATTTTACATTAGAAAGGAGCATAATTTTTATTTCACTATATATTTTAGAATTAGTAAATTCTGACCAGAGCATAGTGATAGGGTGTAATCTTGCAAACGGTCAACTTGGGATGGATCCGGATTCAATCCCCTCTATCCCATATGGTTCCCAGAGCCTACTAGGAGAAATTTCTGAGCTTAGACCAGGAGTAACCCTTGAGAGTCACTGGGTGTGGCCGAACAACCACCCCCAAAATTTAGTAAGTCCTTAAATATAGAAGTTTTCCAAGAATGACACGTCTTTTTACATCGTTCTAAAGCTCACAAAATTAAAGAAACCTAAATTGCTAATAATAATAATGGATGATTTATTACTTTACGACACCAAATGTCTGCCATTAACCAAACAGGGGTTCCACACACAGAAGAAACTTAGTGTAAGAGAAGAAGCCAAGAAGAAAATTATCCCTGCGCTGAAAGGTAATTATTAAGGTTTACTTAATGATATTAACGACATTTTTCCTTCCATTCCAGTATTGTAAAGCCTAAACATTTGCATGGCATTCATTACCTTGTCTGAAGCGGAAAGAGTACATTGCTCTAAACGCTTCTGCATCTTAGAGTTCTATATAAATTACATGTTGGATTCTCAAACTTTACTGAGTTTCAGGAGCTTCATTCCTTTGATCAGAAGCTGGGAAGTGAGAGCCACTCAGGTCTGCAGATTCTGTCTGCCAACAACTGGCCTTCATGACAGGTCACACTGCCAAGTGGACAGAGACTGATTATTTTCTGGTTCCCAATTTCTGAGTCCTGCACTGTAGGTTAGACCAGCCCATAATGTTGACTTTGTGTATACAGTTCTCTGAAAAGGCATAATCAACACATTTTTCATCCTGCACATGGCAGCAGAAGAGAAGAACATGCTCTATTAATTGATCTGCTGAAACCTTGGTCCACAGGGAAATAAATCTTTCAACCCTTGAGTTATAAGGACTGGAGTTTTCCTAGGGTGGTGCAGATCTTTTCATTTGCTTTTCTGTGTAAAGCCAAACCTGAGTTTTCATTGCTCCCATATATTCAGGGACACAAAAAATAATTCTTATCTACCAAATATTTTAAGAATTAGCATATGTTCTAATATTAGATCATCCTATTTTTCTTATCTGAAAATTATCTCCACAATATCTTTTATATTTGTCTTTAATATGCACAACTGTGGCCTTATATCATTTCCTGGTCGTGTAAGTTTGCAAATTATGCCATAAAAGTGGGAGGCTATGTATTTTTTTACTTTCCACTTGATCGGTAGATACAAGTAAAAATGATATCTATCTTCAAAACTGAAAAATGAAAGAATAGCAAGAAAGGATTTGCATTCTCGTGCGCTTTTACACAGCAGCTGTCTGTAAATCCAAAAAAATATGCATACTTGAAAACTACGTGGCTAGATGATACGAAAAATTGAATTTTGAGGCATAGATTCAGACTTGGTCAGCAAAAGCATAAATATGTATAAGAGCAAGCTGAGCTATTAGTAAAGTGGTGATTTTCTTTCAGAAATAAAATGATAAAGAGTGCTCAGGGGTTACTCCTGGCGAACTCAGAGGATCACATGATATGCAGAGATAGAAGCTGGATAGGCCACATGCAAGGCAAATACCCTACTCTTTGTGCTATCACTCTAACTCCTATATCATATGCTTTCTATGAAACTAAATATAATAACTCACTTATTTAACTCAAAGATAATTTTATTAATGCTTTTTTTTTTCAGAAATTCAATTTCCTTAAATTAGAATTCTAAAAACATGATCATAAAGTACAAAATAAAACTTTGGTCTATAAAAATAGTCTCATTTCTTCACTAGATTTAAACATTCAGAACACTTGTTTTTCTCAAGTTTTAAATTCTGCAACAGGCACTAAAAATGGTTAAAACATTCAATATAAGTTAAATTTGCTCAATTTTAAAATTATTGATAATCTAGATTGTGAATAATACTGGTATATTTCTATATAGAATATGTCATTAATATTTTAGCATTAATTTATGTTTATATTTTACTGATTGAAATTTACATAGAAAGATGTGAGGGGAAAGAAATCAATGTAAAAATAGAAGCCATTTTTATTTTGGGGGGATTTGGGCCACCCTGGAAGTACTTGCTCCTTACTGTTTCCTCTGCTTTCAGGGTTCACTTCTGGTGGTGCTAGGGGATCTTATGTGAATTTAAGAATCAAACCTGGTCATCAGATTGCATCCCAATTACTTTACCTAGTATATTATCAGTTTGGCACCTAATATTAGTATTTAATATCAGTTCTTTCAAAAGCAAGTGTCTTTGGGAGAAAAATGTGCTCTTTTTCAGATAACGCAGTGGCAAGGACTATCAATTTAAAATCTATCAATTTAAATATAAAAATAGCAGAAACCATTGTTGTATCGAATATTGAATCAAATAATTTTGAATTTAAGAATAAATTCTTCATGTCTATGGGAATCAAAAAGTACATATGACTTACTGTTTTTTTCATTGTGCAGAATAAAAAAATGAAATGTGTTGCAAAATAAAGCCAGACACTTATACATTAAAAACTAAAGAACAATAGCACAACTGGAAGGATATTTGTGGGGGTTTGATTCCCAACAATCCATATATATGGTTTCTACAGTCTAACTGAGCACAGAGCCGGGAGTAAGTTCTAAATAATGCTGAGTGTGGGCCAAATATCCAAAAAGTAAAAAATAAATAAAAATAAACTCTTTGTTTCTATTTATCTCTACCAAATAATTTTACCTATTTATCAGAGAATTTATCTTTGTCTTTATTCTCATTGGAATAAATTTGAAGTTCAATGTTTACTATTTAGAATAATCAAAAGACCACTAAATCTTGAATATAGTTGCTGCAATCAGTCTCACTTGCACATTAAGATCTCTAAGATTAATGAATTCTTCCTACTGCAAAAGAAATTTCAGAGCAAAGCATTTGAAGATCTGAAGTGGAAAATATCTCAATATTTAGCCACCTATGGATCATATCAAAATTAGAACTATCAGTGTTCTTGAATTTAGTTTTGCTCTCCAGTGTATTATTTTATCAATAATAGATAATTTATTTAGTTATCTATTATTCATATGCTTTAAAATCTACTATTCTCCTTAGCATGACTTAGGAAAGACATGTTAATGTGGTATGAGATAGAAATGTCTTTTCATTTTTAAGTGAAGGGAGAAAAGCTTAAAGGGTAAGAAATGTTAAACTAACATTTCAATACTGATGGTAGAATAGTAATGGAGTAGAACAACAAATGCAAGGAGAATCATAAAGCAGTAAAGAAATTCAAAGCTAGAAAGCCTTTGCATTACTAACTCTTTTGTAGCTAACTCTCCATTCAGTTTTTAAAATTAATGACTGCATGTTTTTTTCCCTTCAGGAAAATTTGAGCCTTCCTGCTTCATTTTTATATTTTCCAAAATCTAGTTAAAACATATCTTTTAATGATCTGATACTTTATCCTATCACTTCCATGCTTTATTTTTACTATGTGTCACACATTCTATGACTACTCACCATCTTTTCTGAGCCATAAAAATCAAAAATTTTAACTAACCAATAAACCCATACGGCATTGTAGTATATCAGACTTATTCAAAATGGAAAAACACAAAAGGACGTAACAGGAGTTTAACATCAAATTTTGAAATTTGAAATGATAGAGAAGCTAATCAACATTGCAAAGAAAACACTTGATAAACTATGAAAATTCTAATATTTAGAATTTGAAAAAAATAACAGGAGACCAACAAGTCATAACTAGAGATAAAACAAAACTTTAGGTTTACTATGAATCATTGAGATCAACTGAGGTGTTGTTCTGGCGAGAGAGTTTTGGTGGGGTGAAGGGATAGATACTATTTTTTGAGCAAATTGTTATCAAAAGCATTTGCAATATGTTCAATGGAGTACCATGTGAAAGATAAAAAAATTCAAAGATCTTAATTAATAACTACTAATTACATTTTTAGTAAAGTCATAAGGGTGAAAATGATTGGAATACTTTTATATATTAAAGTAGAGTCTCATGAGGATTTATGGATTCTGAGAAATTTATGTCAGTTCAGATGATTAGGTCATTCAGGTGAAGTCAGGTAAGAATGGCTTTTCTTGAAATGGAAGTCACTTAGTCATCTCTGTTTAGTTGTTCTTATTATGTTTAGCAATTATCTGAATAAATGAGGGATGATGAAAGTGTCAAATCAAAATAAGATGAATGGGAACAGTGAAAGTTATCTCATCAAAGCTTGAAAATCAGGTTATATTCATTATTTATTTGAGCAAAATGGAAAGAATTATACACATATACAAAAGAAAGAGACTCTAAGTATTGGCTTCCTGATATTATTTTTTCCAAAAACAAGAGTATTTATTAATAATAGGCACACTTTTAAGAGAAAGTTTCCAAACTTCGTGTGTCTTAAATTTTTGCAGTAAATGGACAGGAAATGGAAATTAAAGGAAGTAAAGTATATTGTATGATACTCCTTCAGGAGCAGTATTGAAAACCAAAGTGTCTAAAGGGAAAAAAAAGGAAGAGAGAGAAAAAAGAAAAATGTCAGCCACAGAGGCAGGCAGAGAGGAGGGAGGAGGAAAACTGAAGACATAGGTGGCAGGAAATGAACACTGCTGAAGGTATTGATGTTGGAAGATTATAAGGCCAAAACTTTTAAACTCTGTATCTCACAGTCATTTAAATTTAAAATAAAAAAAAACTGAAAAATTGTTTGCAGTAAATAACATTAAAATTTAAGAAAAGTAATAAAATAATTTTTATTTGTTCTTGAGGAGAGAACACAATGGTTTTTCAATATTGTCTTTCATTCATTCAATTTTTTTTTGGTTTTGTTTTTTGGGCCACGCCCTATGACTCTCAGTGCTTACTCCTGGCTATGCACTCAGAAATTGCTCCTGACTTGGGGGACCAATATGGGATACTGTGATATCTAACTGCAGTCCTTCCAGGGTCAGTTTGTGCGAGGCAAATGCTCTACCACTACACCACACCTCTGTCCCCTCATCCATTCAATTTTTAACACTTGTATATTTTCATTTCATTTTATATGAATTATAAAATTATAATGATAAAAAACTAGTTTTATTTAAAGAATAATATTAATTCAGAAATGTTTGCACATAATCCTAAAAAGGACACAATACTAATTTACTTTTCCACTTTCAATTTTGTTTTTAATCAGTAGCATTAAAACTCTTTAGAAGATCTATGTAAGCTTACTTGACAAACTTTCTTTTAGGATGTATTTGTATTTTAAAGAAAGTGATAGAATTAAAAATTAGGTTACTATACCAATTTAAGACAGTTTTAGTTGATTCTTATCATAAAAATTCTATTATGCTATGGAATCAAATATAGAAAACCTACTAGATCTTTCTATAGCTAGGTTGCAGGAGCACTATTTTAAAGGACACTTTATAGAATAGGTTAATGAAAATACCAGTATAGCTGTAAGCAAGATTTTACAGATTAAATGTTCTATTTTTATTATTTTTGTTTGTTTTGGGGTGGTCACTCTTGGCTGAGTTCAGGTTTTATTTCTGGCAATTATTCCCGACTCTGGGCAAAAGGACTCCTGGCAGTGCTCTGGAATCTATAATCAATGTCAAGGGATCTAAACAAGGTTAGTAACTTGTAAGGTTACTAAACAAAAATATTGTCCTCTGTTACTGTGTCTCCAGCTAAGTTATCACATTTTAGAAATCACCAATTTAATAATATAATCTCACTTGTATATGCACATATATTTAAATAAAAATAAATTTGAGTTAATTTAAGATTCATGGCAAATTAAACAATATGGAGCCCTAAAATTAGATTTACCAGTTACTTAAATAATTTGGGAGGGTTACACCCAGCAGCGCTCAGGAGTTACTCCTGGCTCTATGCTCAGAAATTGCTCCTGGCATGCTCAGGGGACCATATGGGATGCTGGGATTTGAACCACTGACCTTCTGCATGAAAGGCAAACGTCTTACCTCCATGCTATCTCTCCGGCCCCCTTAAATAATTTTTAATAATTTTTATTGTGACCAAAATGAACTACAAATCTTTCACAATATTTAAGGTACATGGTGACAATGAATCAGGGCCATTCCCACCACCAGTATTGTCCTCCCTCAACATCTATTCCCAGCATGCATTCCATATCTCCTTCTTTTGCCCCACTCCCTCATAAATGCAGATAATAGGACACCTAGTGACTCCTTTTTCACTTTCATAAGCCATCAAATACTTCAATTGCATTCAGTAACAGTGAATGTATACTGGTGTTCACTTACTTAATAAAGTGACTGCTAACTGGGCAGCTGATTATCTAAAAAACACATTCCTGGGAAATATGTGCCTACTCTATGAAATCATAGGTTTTGTTGAAATTTTTTTGCTTAGAATTCTAAACTAGTACTACTATACTCTTTAAGCTTTCCACTACCTTATAAACACTCTTGTTTGCCACAGAATATTTATAGAGTATATGCCAAACTTAATTCCACTAAGAGCCTGGATTTGTTTTTCAATGTTTTGAAAACTGCATAAATTTTGATGATTGACACTCAGGGTGTGATTCTTTTTCCTGCACTAAAAAATAAATGAAATCTTTTTACTTTTGAATAGTAAACACCCACAACTTAAATAGAGTAAGAGGGCTTTGGTTGTTTTTCAAAGTGCATTCACTATTAGAAAGTAGAACTAGAAGAAACAACCTTTTATATTCATTTGATTAAAAAATTTCTCAAAAACATTTGTAACTTGTTGGTATATTCTTATAGTTTCTCTAACTTTATAAGTATATTTTTTCTTATAGGAATAAATTTGTTATTACTAATATAGTTTTAAAGTTTTATGACATTGCCATATGGATTAACTTTTCAAGTCAAAACCATATGAAACTTAAGATAATATATACGATTTAAGATGATGGTATGATATACATGTTCTCTTAGTAAATATATAAAATTAAAATATATACTATATTAAAGCCAGTTAGAGATGTTAATGTAATTTTTATTACATATTTTACCTTTCAGATTTCAAGATCATAAAATATTTTGGGCAATTTTATAACTTTTTGAATTAGTTTTTTTTTTCAAGTACTCATATTTTAAATAAAGCTTCTAAAAAACCATGACAGGACCTAGAGAAATAGTACAGCAGTAGGGTGATTGTTTTACAACCAACCAACCCAAGTCCAATGAACTATCTGAAGTTCCAGATCCATTTAGAGTAAACCCTGAGCATAAAACCACAAGTATGTCCTGAATTCTGTAAGGTGTGCCCCCCCCAAAAAAAACAAAGTAAACCCATGCAAAAGATTTGTAAAAACTATATTTAGTTTATCTGAGGTGCGTTACATATTGTAACAAATAATCTTAAAAAATCACAATTTTGAAAATGCTTTCTGGGGGCCAGAGCAACAGCACGGTGATAGGGCGTTTGCCTTGTACACAGCTTACCTGGGACGGAATCAGGTTTGATCCCCGGTATTTTATATGGTCCCCCAAGCCTGCCAGGAGTGAGTCTGGGCACAGAAGAGTAACCCCTGAGAGCCACCAAAACCCCAAAACCAAAAAAAAAGTAAAGAAAATAAAATGCATTCTGAAAATTAATATCTATAAGAGTCACATGTAAATATCAACCTCATTTCATTATGTAAAAAACCTTTTCAGGCTGGAGAGCTAGTACAATGTTTAATGCACATAACTTTCATGTAGCCAAACCTGACTAGATTTCTCAGCACTTGGTTCTCAGTGTCGCCCCAAACATCCACCACCTCTGAGGACAGAGGACCATCCTCATAAGTTTCCGGGGTAGCCTCCTACTCCAGCACCAGCTATCTAGAGCCAAAGCAGTCCACACATTGAACCACCAGCCTGGTTGATGGAGAATTCCAGGGACCCTTCATTGTAACACCACTTGGAATAATTCTTTCTCCCTTTTTACCTAAAATATAGATATTTTCTTTAACCAACATGTTAATTTTTATTTAGTCACAGTATGTCTTATAAATTTTACATTCCCTTTCATTGCTTTACTCTTTTTTTCTCAATTTTTTATTTAATAACTTTTCTTGGTAATATTGCTTCCCATGTGTTCTTAGATATTGGCTCCTAAAGCTAGGGAAAGTTACAAAGGTAGAATAACCATCATGACTTTTAGTGCAGGAAAATTAGGATTAGCCAAAATACGTTCTATTAAGTATTCACTACAAACACATAGTAAATAGGCCCTAGTGAAGAAATACTACATGTGATGAAATCATAGTAATAATGATAATCTCCTTTTATCCATAATTATCCAATCTTTGTATTTTGAGCTTTAAATATTATGATTCCAGAATTGAAGAGATAGTATAGAAAACAAAACACTTGCCTTACAAGCTGACAATACAAGCTCTATCCCTGTCACAACACATGGTACTCCAGTCACTGACAATAGTGACCTCATAACACAGAGCTAAGAGTATGTCCTGAACAACTAGGGTGTGGCCAAAACAAACAGAAGTACAATATTCCTAGAATAAAAAACTTGGCAGTGTGACAGAGTGGTGGTGCAAGTGGTAAGACTTCTGCCTTGCCCACGGACCACAGTTTGATCTTCTGGCATCCAATATGGTCCCCCGAGCCAAGAGCGATTTTTGAGGGCAGAGCCAAGAGTAACCCCTGAGCATCACTGGGTGTGGCCCCAAAACAAAACAAAAAACAAAATAAAAAATCTGGCAAGGGAGCATCAATAGCTATTTCTTTTAGATGATAATTTATCCCCACTATGTCATTTTTTATAACCTTTTTTATTTTATGACATATTAGTGTTAATGTAATGTCTAAAGCATTTTCTAAACCAGAATATAAAAAATGGAACTACTGATTTTCCTTTTCAGATTTTAGCCCTGCTATAATGCTATCTAAATCTCCCCCCCCCTATATTTAAGGGCATTGAATAAGGACTGCAGTATCCTTCATATGGATATATAAGGCTTAATCTTTTTTTCAGAATTTTACTTATTATAGATTTTGTTTTGTTTAGTAAGCCAAAGAAAATGACAGTAGATATATTCTCCTCCTATTATTTCTTCATATAATACAAATATGTAATAATTGCTCATTTTCCATGCTAAGGTGGATATGAGGATTTACATTTTAATCATTTTAAGTACTTTAAAATTACTTTTAAGTGCTTTTTAAAGTACCATTTCATCTTAGGCTTTATATTCTTTTGTATTGATTCACTTAAAAAGATTATTTGGAGTGGGAGTGATAGTGCAGCAGTAAGGCATTTGTCTTTCATGCAGCTGACCCAGGACCAACCTCGGTTTGATCCTCAGTGTCCCATATGGTCCCCCAAACCAGGAGTGATTTCTGACCGCATAGCCAGGAGTAACCCCTGAGTGTCACCGGGTGTGGCCCAAAAACCAAAAAAAAAAAAAGTAAACCCCAGAAGTTTGAGACATTACACAAATAACTATCCTAAGTCAGAGAATATCATTAGTCAAATATTTAAGAAATATTTAATAATAGATTATTCTAACATGAATTATAAGTCAAGTTATATATCTTGATTTATGGAAGTGGACCACACCATTGGGCTTTTCATACTGTAGTTATATAATATGAACATAAACATAAAGGTTTGTGTAGATTAATAAAATCCACCAAAGTTAAATAAAACACCAAAGAAAAGAGGAACTTTGTAAATTATAATTATAATTTATAATTTATAAATATAATTATATATATTGGATTTGGGGCAGCACTCAGAGGTTCCTCCTGTCTCTTAGCTCAGATCTCACTTCTAGCAGGCTTAAGGGACATATGGGATGCTGAGGATTGAACCCGGGTCAGCAGCGTACAGGGCAAACACGCTACCTGCTGTGCTATCACTCTAGCCCCACTGAGATATTATCTTATACCAGCAAGAATGGCTTATTAAAATAGACGGAAAAGAACCAATACTAATAGGAATTCAATAGTAAAAAAATGGCTCCATTAAAGATTGGTGGAATTATCAACTGTCTGTCTATTTGAAAAATATGTATATTTCTCAAAAATAAAGAATGAAATTCCCATATGATTCAGTGATTTCACAGCTGGGTATTTATCCAAAACAAAAACCAAAACCAAGCAAAAAGTTTCTTCTATTCATACCTATGGTAGCACTATTTTCAGTAGCCAAAATCAACCCCAGAACTCAATGACAGATCATTAGGAAAAGTAACTACGGTGTTTGTACACAATGTAATAGTGCCTGACAGTAAGAAGCAATGAAACTTTGCCTTAGATGGAAGCAGAGTCAGTAAGTAAAGTAGCATAAGTCAGAATAATGTGCCATATGTGGTTTGTAAAGAACATATGTTATTCTGTGAAAATAAACCCCGGGCCTCTGAGAGCAGACTAGAGGTTAATAAAAGGGATGGAATGAGAAGTGAGGGTGGGAGAGATAGGATAGGTGAAAAAGACTGGGGAGCAGTGTGGGGTGTATTGGGGGCATTTTGGTACTGGTGCTGGTAATGGTTTATGCCAAGAGCATACGCTGAAACATTTCAAACCATGCTACCTCAATAATAAAAATACTGGTAAAAGTACTGTTTTATAAATTTAGATAACATTTGAAAGGAAGTTCCAAACAATGCTTAGGGCCATAAGGAGCTCTTCTGACCATCTGTAGACCAATTAAACTAGTAAATTGATACTAGTGCCTGAATTTGTAGTTGTTGCTTAAGCTTGTGGTGATAGTAAGAGCTCTAAGACTGCACTTGGAGTGCTGATGAAAGGAATTGGCAGAGCATGGAGTGTCAGGGAAGTCATGGGACTCCTTATCTGGTCCTTTATATTGCTTATAATGTACAAAATATCTCCTACTGTCCTAAATAAAAATTAAATAGAATTGAATCATAATGTCCAGAAAAATGAATATAAAAGACAAAGAAATTGGAAATGCAGGAACAGTATTTGTTCAGAATATTCACGGGCAGGAGTATTCTGGATAACACTATTGAATAATGTACATAATGCATAATTATACTCAAATTAGTGTTTTATGATCTATGCATAGCTACTTAGGTGTAATTCTGGGAACTCCCATTTTTTTTTTACTAAAATAAACAAATCAGAACTCCATCCTTTTGATTTAGAAAAATTATGCATACTTTATATACCTAAAATTATACGATAAAATTAAAAGCCATTATAAAGTCATACAAATAACTCAACAACTTATAAAAACAACAAAGAACTCCATAAAATGGGGTAAAGTGTGACTGGAGAAATTGTATGGGGGTAAGACAATTGCCTAACATGTATCTTACTGTGGTTTGATACTCAGCACCACATTATAGCCCCCTGAGCACAACCAGGAAGAATAAATTAGCACAGAATCAGAAATAATCCCTGATCACCACTAATTATGCTCTTCCAAAATGGGAAGAAGACCTGAACAAATAATTCATCATAAAGAACTTATATACAGGGGCTGGAGTGGTGGCGCTAGAGGTAAGGTGCCTGCTTTGCAAGTGCTAGCCTAGGACGGACCACAATTCCATCCCTCAGCATCCCATATGGTCCAGAGCCAAGAGTAACCCCTGAGCGTCAATGGTGTGGCCCAAAAAAACAAACAAACTACAAAAACCTTATATATGGATGCCCAAGTCCATAAAAATGGTCAGTAAGACTGATTATCAGGAAAATGCAATTTAAAATGTCAGGTAGATATAACTTTGCTCCATATTAAAATGGTTTAGATCAAGAATTTAGAAACAGCAGTGATGGTGGGGATGTGGAGAAAATGGAATCTTCATTTACTAATAGTGAGATTAAAGCTGGTTTAGCTATATGGAAAACAGTATGGGGATTTGTCAAAAATTAAAAATAAACTAAGAAATCCTAATAGAATCATTTGGAACTAAAAGTAAATATTGCAGTTACCCAAACTCTTAGTGCTGGTAACATCATAAGGAATATACTACATTTTACCACTATAAAAATAAAATTGCACAAAGAGCTAAAAATAATTCATATGAAATAGCCAGTGAAGGATGTTACCAGTATTTAACATGCATTACATTTATGTTAGCCCCTGTAAATATATAACTTAATCATTTTAACAATTTTTTTCTTTCCTTTTCCCTTGGGAGAAAGAAACAAGAATAGCATTTTTGCAAAAAGAACAGAAGTGTAAGTCTAATTTCTCATGACCCTAAAACTCCCAGAAACGGGCCCTCAAAAGCACTTTTAGAGGTATCTAAATGCTGAGGTTTCTATGACAATAATATTAATCACAATATGAAAGCATTGTAGAAATAAAAAGGATACAAATAGAAGATACAAATGCTTTAAGCGGAAGGCTCTGAAGTGACAGTTCAGAAGTAATTTTGGGGGTCGAAGAGAACACAGCGGTAGGATGTTTGCCTTGCAAGCAGCAGGAATGGACAATGGTTCGAATCCCTGCATCCCATATGGTGCCCCAAGCCTGCCAGGAGCACAGAGCCAGAGTCGGGAGTAACCCTGAGCACTGCTGGGTGTGACCTCAAAACAAACAAACAAAACAAAACAAAACAAAAAAAGAAGTAATTTCGAAGGACTCTGAAGGATGAGAAAAAAAGACAGATAAACCATAATTTGAAGAACCAGAGAGATAGTAAAGGAACCAAGGCACTTACTTACATACCCCACCAAAGTTTCCACTTGCTTTGTTCCTTAACACTGCATATGATCTCCTGGGTACAGGCATAGCCTGTAAAAACATTACTTGGCTATAACCCCAACGTCCCAAAATAAAATATAAGTTATCTTTTAGAGAAATTAACATGGATTAGTCCTTAATAATTTGGAACATCTAGTTTTCTGAGTAACTTCTCTACATCAACATCTAATGATTAATCATAGTTTACTACTGTTTAGTCAGATCTCTATTTCTGTATTAATCAAAATTTTGCTTTGTGTGATATCACACTGTACTTTACAGCAACACATTAATGTCTGTGAGAGAGGATGACATGTATGTCCAATTGATATATAAATGTCAGATAGTACTTTATGTAAGCCAGATGTCAGATGAGTAAATTGTGTGAGTCAGAACACCCATGACCCCATGATTTGTGTTTTTCTGTCAATAACTTTTGATGTCACCACAAAATAATTTGATAGATATGAACAAAATCAACTTCTATAAAATGTCAGTAAGAGAATCTAAAACTTCAGTAAATGTGGAAGTTATTCTATTTTCTATACAAATGCTGCTCAAGCTATTAAATAATAAACGTATTTGATATTACAACTACTTTAGGTTAAAAAATCAATCTCATAAATCTTTGGTAATGATTATGGTAAATAAAATTAAAAAAAACTGACCAGTTTAAAATATAGCACAACAAAAGCCTGTAGTTAGAGAGATGGTTTTTAAAATAAATGGTCGATAATGTCCATCTCTACAGATCCACTCTCTTCCTTTCTTTTCTTCACCTTGTGCGGTTTTCCTGAGAAGCAAACTACATGCTCTGAATAAGAAAACAGCATTAGATCTAAGAAAGAAGAAGCAGAGTTCCTGTTATTTTCCAGTAGGGTCACTTCAGGCTGGAAAAAGGGAACAGCAAAGGCCAGATAATTTTCTCTGGTCCAGTACTTATAACCACTCACACTTCTTTGCCTAAATTGAACAATAACGAACTTCTGCACTTTTAGACAATAAAATACTGCAAAATCTCAGTATAAAAATGGGCATTTGTAAGCAGATCTTAAAAAATTGTTTGAATGTACATGTGACACTTATTTCTTACTTAGCTCCTCACTGATGCCAAAGTAACTGGTATCCAGGTATCTTATTACCATTCTTATTACCAGACATGGAAATAAACATGTACTAGCAGGTTCTTAAAATGTTCTCTGTTGAAATCATACAGAAAATTCCCAAGATAATACCTAATTTTGTGTTTTAGAAGCTATTCTTTAGAACACTTTATTTTAAAAGTCAAGATTAATTCTTTCTTGGATATGATGACCTCCCTCAGGTTTCTCTCCCTTAGGTTCGTTGAAATACTATAAAACTCTTCATGTTTATGAAACCTTTATTCAATGACCTCAATTAAGTTTGGTGAAGGAAATCTCACTGTATAGACTTTCTAAGTTCCAATGAAAATTTATTTTGATTTTTAGCCAGTGGACTTTGCAAATGCATGAAATACTTGGCCATTATCAGATTTCACTAAAACCTGCACTCTGCCAAAACATATATTTGGTTGAATCCCCAATTATTTCCTTTTTTAAAGTTTGGGGTTAATATTTTCACATTTATTATTCTTTCACCATCTTATATATCTTTAAAACAAACAATTATATTGCTTTTCTTCAATGATGTCACTGATTATTATAAAGTCTAATAAAATTCTCTATAATAGCTATTTAAAATCAGGTTTCATTTTTTTAAATAAAATTCCATTGAGAATATATATTACAGCTTCTTTTATAAAAGGGAAATTTCAACACAAAAAACTGCTAATTTGAATCATTATCATCATTGTCATTTGCAAATAACTGCTTCTAGAATTTCGGGATCCTATAATTTTTATCTATTAATTCATATATTTAAATGTTATGGTCATATGAAATTACCATTGGTTTAAAAATATGGAATATAAATAATTTATCTTTACAGCATATATCCATGATCCATTTCTCAATAAAACCAGTTTCAGAGTAATCTCACCAAAATACTATTCTCACACCTATCCTTACTTTTATATTTTTTCAACTTAAACACCATGATTACAAAGTTGTTCATAATCGTGTTTGTCTTACAATGTATGCAACCCTTCACCAATGAACATGTCTCACCGTCAATGCATCATTTTCCTTCCCACCCTCCCCACTATCTGCCTCAAATGTTCCTCTTCTTTTTTCCTTTTCTTTTTCTATTTTTCTTTCTTTGTTTCTTCTTTTCTTTCTTTCTTTCTTTGTTTCTTCTTTTCTTTCTTTCTTTCTTTGTTTCTTCTTTTCTTTCTTTCTTTCTTTCTTCTTTTCTTTCTTTCTTTCTTTCTTTCTTTCTTTCTTTCTTTCTTTCTTTCTTTCTTTCTTTCTTTCTTTCTTTCTTTCTTTCTTTCTTTCTTTCTTTCTTTCTTTCTTTCTCTTCCTTCCTCCCTCCCTTTCTCTTTCATTCATTCATTCATTCTTTTTTCTTTCTTTCTCTCTCTCTTTCTTTTCTTTCTTCTTCTTTCGTTCTTTCTTTCTTTCTCTTCCTTCCTTTCTTTTCTTCTTTCCTTCTTTCATCTTTCCTTTTCTTTCTTCCTTTCTTCCTTCCTTCCTTCCTTTCTTTCTTTTTTTCTTTCTTCACTTTTTTTCTTATTCTTTCTTCTTTTCTTCTTTCTTCTTCTTCTTTTCTTCTTTCTCTTTTCTTCTCCTTTTCTTCTTCTCTTCTTTTTTCTTACTTCTTTCTTTTCCTCTTTTTTCTTCTTTCTTTTTCATTTTTTTTATTTGTTTTCCTTTTTAGACATTGGTTTGCACTATTTTTAATGAAGGGATACCACTTACCACTTTATTTTCAACCAACACTAAGATATTATCCCAAGTTATTAATTCCAGTTATCATTGTCATTGTTATCATTCCTTGCTCTAACTGTACTGCTCCACTACTTTTAGCAAGCTTTGTACCACATACTGGTACCACATTACTATCCCCTCTATTGCTTCTGTTGTTTTGTTAATTTTCACTATATTAACCACTCTATTAACCTTGACCAATTCATTTATTATTTATGTTTCTTGAAAGTTTGGTTGCTTTCAGTAATAATATTTAAGTATAAATGGAATCATCTGATTATTTTGTTTCATTGCTTACAAATTTTACTTAATCTAATTATTAAAGATTCATCTATTTGTTCTCAAAGAACTCAATCTTAACTTTCAATGACAGAAGCATACGGCAACATTATTATTATTATTATTATTATTATTATTTATTATACTGCTATTTGGGGGAGGACAGTGAAGTACTCCTACATAATGTTCTGAGGGCTCAGGTGCCACTCCCAGGCCTACTCAGGCCATATGGTTCAAGAGTTGAGACTGTCGATGTATTGCTCTCCAGGCTTAGCAGTGCTGAGGGTCACCAAAGCCACAGTGGAAATGCTTAAAGATTATGATGGTTTAACTCAAGGCATGTGGTCTCTAGTGCTATAACTGATGATTCATTAAAGGGGCTAGATGGGAGAGGTTTCTTTGTGTTATGTCATGCACAAATAGATCACTTGTCCTTCTTTTGTAATTTGGGTTCATTTTATTTTCCTTGCCTAATTTTTATAGCCAAGGCTTCAAAGAACAAACAAACAAAAACTATGTTAAAAAGTAATCCAGCCTCAGAGCCAGAGTGATAATGTAGTGGTAGGGCATTTGCCTTGCATGCAGCTCATCCAGGATTGACCTCGGTTCAATATGTGGTCTCCCATAAGGTCTCCAAAGCCAGGAGCAATTTCTGAGCGCAGAGCCGAAAGTAACCCTTGAGCGTCACTGAGTGTGGCCCCCAAACCAAAAACCAAAAACCAAAAAAAAAGAAGGTAATCCAGCCTCTAATTATATTTCATTGATTTGAGAGCCTATAGCATTCCAGTATCATATCAATTTGATTGCTAAAGTTTTATAGCATAATTTAAAGGCAGGACATGTGATCGCTCATTTGCTCCTTATGTCAAAATTTCTTTAACTATTCAAGGAGTATTAAGATTCCATACATAATCCTTTCAAGGACAGAGAGAATTGTCCCTGGGGCTCTGTGGAAGGGCCTAAGAGATACCCTCACTGATGAGTTTCTGTCTTGGTGAAGGGAGAATCCTCAAGTCCCTCTGGATAAAAAGAAAAAAAAAAGAAAGGGGAAAAAAAAAGATCCCATACAAATATTAGTGGAATTTTTAAGTCCTTAAAGAATGCCATGGCTATTTTAATGGGGATTATATTAAAAATATATAATGCTGCTGGGAGCTGGGAGGTTCTGCCAGCATGGCGTTTGGCAGCCCTCCACCATGGCAAAGGCCTCCTTAACAGGCCTAGGAAGGGGTGCAGGACATGGGTCACCCCAGCACCCCTCTACCTCCTCTCTCCCGAACTCCAGGGCTTTTCCTGGCCACATGCCTGGGCAAGGCACCGAGGTGGGAATAGCAGCACAATAGGTTCTGGTTTTAGGACTTACCAGGGAGGTTTCCTTATTGAACCTGTCCATTGTGAAAATATTTTGATGTCATTGTGTTTCATCTGCTTATCATAATCTGAAAGCCCTCCAGGAGCTTGTTTTATTCCTTTACTCCCTCACTCCCATATCTTCTTACCCCACATTTAACCATTTTTTTCTGTACTAATGATTTTTGTTTTGGCCAAGGTGGATTACATATCTTTCACAGTAATTTTTTTGCGTGGAGTCTGAAGCTTTAGCAGGCAACGCATCATGGCAAGGTTCCATGCTATAGGCTTTTTGGTCAAGATAAGGTGAAGATGCAGCCTTGGCTGCCCCCCACAGCCTCCTCTCTCCTTCCTCCCCGTCCCCAGGGTTATTCCTGGACACCTGCTCAGGGTCCCAGCAAGTGGGTTCCGGCGAGGTGCTATTTAAAAGAGACCCCAGGCTTCCTTATTCCTGCAAGGGGCTGGGAGGGGACTGGTGAACTTTCAACTTCCAGCAAATAGGAAGCAAACGCCTCTCGGGGAATCGGAAGCTTCAGCAGGCAACAAGGGGAGGACATGACTCCATGCTCTCTTCGCTTGTCCAAATCACAGACCAAAGTGGTGTATCGGAAACACCCCCCTCCCTCTTGACTATTTCTAAAACATAAAAGGAACACGTGTATCTCCTTTGTATATCTCAGATATATTCTCTTAACATCTATAACTCTTGTCGAACATCCTCATATAGTGACAATTTTGCCCACTGGATTTGTTATTTGATTGTTTGATTTTCCCCCTTTGAGATCTGTTTTATAAGCAATACTGGTAGAAGAGTATCTCTGTATAGATTTCATGGTTGAACCAAGTTACGGGGAATGTTGGACTTTATATTGTCGGCCCCCAGATGCACCAACAACATCTTGTTGCATTGCTTCTCTTTTGCTTAGGCACATTAAAATGGGAAAATAATACATATGCAAACAAGTTCTTATCTAATAGAGATGAGAACACAAATTTGGTAATGTAATTAGGCCTTTTACCCTGAACATTGGCATAATGATTTGGCTTAGGCCTCAGAAGAATGGGCATTGCCCCCACACACACCTGAGCAATGGATACCATCTATGGAAACAACCACAATTGTCTATAACAGTACCAGGATCCAAGCCTCTATCAGGGAAGACCTACCACTGCTTTGGCATTGACTTACTCCAAAGAGTGTTCCCAACACCCAGACAACTCAGCAACAGTCTGCATGCAGGGCAGATCGCTCCGCATTTAATGGTATGCTGAAACTAGAGGATGCTCCACATCAGCCTGACATCGATGAAAGAAACGCACAGAATCCAGAGTCTTTAAATATAAGAATCTGATACCAACAATAGCTAAAGTGTGAAAAAGTTTCACTGGGACTACGGAGAATGATTCGGGTTGGAGGGACTGGTAGGCCTGGAACCCAGAGTCAGTCTTATGTCAATAAACTTCTGGGGTGAGGTCTTTTTGAAATCAGGTCAAGGATTTTTTTCCATTTTCCCCATTTTTCTGGACCTATGCAAACAACGGCGATAGCCACTATCTCACCTTTACTATATTTTTTTTACTCTTATCCTTTAAGGAAAAAAAGTGCAATTTACTGAACTTAAAAACAAATAACTGTAGTAGAATACCTGTCTCGAATACAGGCAGGGGATGGGAAGAGGGGAGGGGGTAATGTTACACTGGTGAAGGGGGGTGTTCTGGTTGTGACTGTAACCCAATTATGATCATGTTACTTAAATAAAAAATGTATTAAAAATAAAAAATAAAAAAATAAAAAATATATATAATATTTAGGTTAGGTGGTCATTTTGATCATCATAATTTTTATCTATAAATATGAACTATTTTTTATTTCCTGCTTTATTTTATTTCTTTCCAAAGTGATTCATAGCTTTTGACATATAAGACATATATCTTCTTTGTTAAATCTATCCCAAAAATTGATATTTGCAGACAGTAGTTTAAATGCATTTATCTTTTCTTTCCATTTATATATTTTTTCAGCCACACCCAATGACTCTCAGGGGTTACTCATGGCTACATGCTCAGAAATCGCTCCTGGCTTGGGGCAACATTTGGGACACCTGGGATCAAACTGAGGTCCGTCCTAGGCTAGAGCATAGATCTAGTAAGGTAGATGCCTTACTGCTTGCGTCACCGCTCCAGCCCCCCTCATATATTTTAGCATGTATAAATGTGACACATTTTGGGGTATTAATACAATAAAGATATAAAGTCTGCAAATTTTTGTATTAGTTTATTTTATCAAAGAGACTTTTGTGGAATATTTAGCATTTATCATATTTATTGTTATATCATCCAAATAATGAGGGTTAACTTATTTTTTGATTTGAATCTCTCTTCTTTTCTTTGCTTGAAGGCTGTGATACAGTTCCAGAACTGTATTGAATAACTGTGTATTTAATCTTTTACTAAACATAAACAAAATACTTGTAAGTAATAATAAAAAAGAGACTGTAAGTTATTGGTCTCAGATTAATACTAAGAGTAATGATTTCAAGGGCCAGTGTAATAGCACAGTGATAGGACATTTGCTTTGCTTGCTGCAGACCTGGGACAGACCAGGGTTCAATCCCCAGTATCCTATATGGTCCCTCCAATCTGCCAAGAGCAATTTCTGAGCTCAGAGCCAGGAATAAACCCTGAGCACCACCAGGTGAGGCCCAAAACAAAACAAACAAACAAACAAAAAAGAGAGAAAAGAGTAAATGTTTCAATGTCTCATTATTGAGTATGTTGTTAAGTGTAGGTTTTCATATATAAAATTCATAATGCTGAGGTATTTCATTTTATTCCCATTTTACTTAATTTAAAGAAGTATAAATATTAAATATTGTTCCAAGTCTTTTCAGCAAGTCTTTTCAGCATCTTTTGATATCAAAATGTGAATTTATATTTTTACTTATTCTGTATATCTCCTTTAAAATATTTCTACCTGGTCATAGTAAAAGAAATAATTTTATTGATATTTTATTATATACAATATGCCAAATTTTTGTTGAGGATGTTTGCCTTTATGTTCATCAGTCAATCTAATTTTCTGTATGTATTACTTGTGTGTGATCTATCTTTTTTCTGGCTTGTAAGTTAAAGTGCTACTGTTGTTATTGAATATGTTTAGGCATGTTCTCCTTTATTTTTTAATGGTTGAACAAGGATTGATTCTTATAAACTTTGTGGAATTCACGGATGTTTTTATGTTGCTTTCATTAGGAAGTGTATTATACTTTATATACTGAACACACAAAATATATTTCATTTTTATTAACAAATCATTTTCCTAATGTGACTATATATGTTTTCTTTTATGTTTATTGTAATTTCATATTATAGTTTACTTTGTTTCTAAAATAAAATAATGGTTAACGGATGTGCTCTCTTACTCAAGATTTTGTGGCATTTTATTTCTTTGTTCCACATAAATCATCCCCTTCCAATGTTTCTTGTAGAGTAAGACAGGCAGTGGTAATTTCTATTAGTTTTCATTTATCTAAAAATAATTTTATCTATTCTTGTTATTTAAATGCTTATTTTTTAGTATAAATTCTTTGTTGCTAATGGTTTTTGTTTTTGAACATTGTGATTGTGATTCAACACTGAGGTTAATTGTTAACTGCTGCAACTCTCTTAGAACCAAAGTGTTTCTTTGGATAAATCTACCTGATCTAGACCTTCATGTGTTACTTTTATTTTTACTAGCAACATTGAACATTTTGATCCTTGACTTTCAAAAATTAATTTAACAACGTCTTGGGATAGGTTTTTGTATTTAGAAATGTGAGTGTTCTCTTAGTTTCCTGGACATCTATGATTAATTTACTCTTTACATCTAAGAAGTTCACAGTCCTTGCTTTTGTTTTTTTATGGTCTCTGCTCCCTTCCTCTCCCTTTATTCTGAAATACCCATTATTCTGATATTTCACAGTTACTTTATTCTAAAAGATTTTTTTATAATTCTTTTTTCTCCTCTTCCAATTAATTCTGAAATTCAATATTCAATTATTAATATAATTATTCTTTGCAAGAGAAGTCAACTCTCTGGAGTAATAAATGTAAATTATTTATAATTAAAATATTTCCTGATGAGTAAGGGAAATTTAATTCAACTCATTTGGACATCTACATTATCCTGAGCTGCAGAGTTTGTGTCTGAAGTTGTAAATATGGGGAATCAAAGAAGAATTGTAAAGCAGAATGCTCAAGACTCCTCTGTTTTCATGTTCTGTAAGATCTAAAGCCCTTGGTATTATTATTATTAAACTTGACATCAAATAAGATATCAAATCTAAGTGAATCCAAGGATATATGAGCATTTCAAATTATTTGCCATTTTATCTGCTAAATAAACTAATACATTTTGTAAAGAGAAAATATTCTTGTGTTGACTTTTAGGAATATTATGCCATATGTGTAAAGAAAAAAAAACCTGTGAATGAGTTATTCATTTGTTACAATTTTATCTAAGGAGTTCAAGCTCATCTTCTTCAGATTCAATCTTTGATAACCTCCTGCATTTTCATTATCATTTTCCTTGTTCTTTCTTTAGACCACTAAGCATATGTACATATGTGTATATGTGGTATATATTAAGAGCATGTTAGCATATAATTTTAACACCTTATTCTACTTGGCAGAATCTCACTATTGAAACATTAAATAAAACATTTTATATGTAATTCAAAAATTCATTATATTATAAAAAGGCATGTATTATTAATCTACTTTAGAAAATAATATTCCTAGGTTAAGAAAAAAAATTTCCCACCTGTTCCCCAAATTTACACATAATGAGATTAAAAACATAAAAATGTTTCTTTTTTTTTGTTTTTTTTTGGGGGGGGGTTTGTTTTTTTTGGGCCACACCCATTTGATGCTCAAGGGTTACTCCTGGCTAAGCGATCAGAAATCGCCCCTGGCTTGGGGGGACCATATGGGACGCCGGGGGATCGAACCACGGTCCTTCCTTGGCTAGTGCTTGCAAAGCAGACACCTTACCTCTAGCGCCACCTCGCCGGCCTCATAAAAATGTTTTTTAAATGATCAAATTTTTATAAAAAAAAAAACGATTTCTTTTGATATGTTTGCTATGGGCCATTATTTTCATGTCAGGTAATGTTAAATGATAAAATTAAATTTATATAGGAATATATATACTTACATAGGATTACATATCCTATATAAAATTTATAAAGGATAAATGTGTTTGTTAGTAGAAAATGGATAAAGAAATATGAATAAAATATAAAATGGATAAGGGATAAAATGGATCTAGAGATAAAATGGGAAATTGACTAGATCAGAGAAAGAAATATATGTAACTATAGAAAAAATGTTATTTAAAATTATAACCTGAAAGCTAACACTTACAGGCAGAAGCAGAAAGTGACAAAAGGGAGGGATATGTAAAAAGTAGAATTTCTAGAACTTGTATGCCATATACAACAAAGAAAAATCAACTGATTTCTTTTGAATAAATTATTATGGTAGTATTTCCTACATTATGGACTAGAAAATGAAAAGAATGAATGTTCAGCTAATTAAAAATTTACTTTTTACTTGACTGATAAATAGTTGATGGAGATAACTATAGGGGAGATGATATAGATGATAATGGAGTAATCCAGATAAATCACAAGAGATTCTGAAAAATTTCACAGGCAATATAGAGTTTTGTAATTAACCAAATTTGGGAGGTGGTGAAGAAGACAACAGCAAGAATGTATATAAGATTTCTGGGTTTGGGGACCGAAGAGATAGCACAGCGGCGTTTGCCTTGCAAGCAGCCGATCCAGGACCTAAGGTGATTGGTTCGAATCCCTGTGTCCCAAATGGTCCCCCGTGCCTGCCAGGAGCTATTTCTGAGCAGATAGCCAGGGGTAAACCCTGAGCACCGCCGGGTGTGGCCCAAAAACCAAAAAAAAAAAAAAGATTTCTGGGTTTATTTCCAGGAAATACTATAATAATTAATAAAGTGAGTAATATTAGATGGAACATATATCTTCAGAAAATTGAGACAATACAGAAATTGAGACAATATATAGAGAAAACCAAATAATAATAAATTTGTGTTGTTTTAAATTATTAAACTGGTAAAAGTCTGTTATAGCAGCAATAAGATAAAATGTAAAGATTTAGGAGTAATTT
This sequence comes from Suncus etruscus, assembly GCF_024139225.1. Classification (NCBI taxonomy): domain Eukaryota; kingdom Metazoa; phylum Chordata; class Mammalia; order Eulipotyphla; family Soricidae; genus Suncus; species Suncus etruscus. The sequence goes on along the minus strand of NC_064857.1, from coordinate 21,475,141 downwards.
GTTCTTGTTTCCAAACTGTATAATGTCAATATTATATTTGCAATTGAAAATATTTATTTTTCTCTGTATTAAGATATTTCACATTTTCTCTTTACTTCAAGATCACAAATAGAAAACCAAGAATAACACTATTTTAACTGAAAAATAAAAATAAACAGGATGCAGCTTGGATGTAATTTTTTGGGGGTATTCAGGAATAACTCTGGCTCTTCATTTAGGTAGGAGTTACTTCTGGAGAGCTCTGGGATCTGGATCAGCTGTATAAAAGGCAACTATCCTACCCATTGTACTTAGATATAGCCCTGAAAATAATTTTAAGGACTTACATATTCAATACAAACTTGTGTACTTCTTCTAGGAGGACTTTATAAAGAGAACTAAAATTTAAGACTAATAATATATAACAAAAAAGCTAAATATGGCTGTCATGTGAAAGTCACTTTTCATCATGATAAAATGTCTTGACTTTATTATGTAAGGAAACATCTTGCTCCAGGAATCAAGAGAATTATGTTCTGATATTTTGGATTAGGATAATAGTCTGAGAGAGCTCACAGATCAGATAGAAAAGAAATACAAATGGTAGATAAGATTGACATGTACTGAAGAAAATTGTCAGCAATGTACAAGTGTCATAAACTTACGATGGGTTTACATCTGATAAAACCCTGATAGATTTAAAGTTGAAAGTACATTTTTGCTTACCTAACCTAATTCTTTTAATGCACTGCAAGAGGAAAAAAGTGATTATCATTATGTACACTGCTAAAAGAACAGTACATCCTAAAGAATGCTCGAAACACTGGATTAACCTAATTGTTGGATGAAAGTACTGTAGTTATAAAAGCATATATTTTGCTTCTGGTAGGACTCAGAAGATCTGGAAAAACCATTGTACAATATCAGGTATTTATCCACCCCCTTAGTGTCTTCACTGAGTCTGGGAGCATACTACAGATTTCTTAGTATCAAGAGAGATACTAGTATTACTAGGGTTCAAGCTTATGGCAGTTACTACTAAATATATATCATTTCTGTATAGACACAGGAGGTACAGTAAATGCACCCCATATACACCTCAACCCAGGCCCTTTGCCTGATCTGTATTGTGAATTTGGGGACACAAAAATATATCATATGGACAATAGTAAAAATAAATATATAAATAAATATGTCATTTTCTCCCCATAAGAAAATTAAAAAAAAATTAAGTTGTATCACCAAGATGAAAATTGGCTCTTTTAGCTTGAGAGTATCATAATAAAATGATACCATGCTTAATCTGGTAATTTTATGTAAGAGGATTGAAAAAACATGAATAAGAGATGCCAGATAAGGGGCCAGAGCAGTGGCACATGCAGCAGGGCGTTTGCATTGCACAGGCTAACTTAGGATGGACCACGGTTTGATCCCCCAGTGTCCCATATGGTCCCTCAAGCCAGGAGTGATTTCTGAGTGCTTAATTAGGAGTAAACCCTGAGTGTCACTGGGTATGACCCAAAAAGTAAATAAAATAAAATAAAATAAAAAAGAAATGCCAGATAAGAAGTAGTTAAGTAATTCAAATGCAAGACATGAAATACTAATAAAGCAAGAAATAGTGAAAAAAATACGAAAATAAATGAGCATGTAAAAATTCAAAGAAAATATTTATGTATACTATATTCCTAATAAATATATCTGACCTAATAAAAGGAAAGATAATAATTATATAATTCTGTATTTACAATCTACAAGGTATGCATTCTCATGTAACATTGCAATGTTTCATGTATCCAGTATACATGTTTCAATTCTAAAGCAGAAAAGTTCAACTCGGCAAAACTCTCCTGAATTAAAAGAAGCCTATAAATAGATAGTTTGGAGTACAACATAGATGATGAAATAAAGTTTAGCATGTTATAACAGTGCAAGAATAAGAGTAAGCAATGGTCTATAGAAAGAAATCTCTAGGGTTTTGAAAAGAAAAAACAAGAGGGTAAAGTAAACAATATATATATATATATATATATATATACATAAAATGGATTCAGGATTTAATCTGTAAACTAAAGTTTTTAATTTTATTACAAGTAATTTTATTTCTTATTTGTAAGTAATATAGTTAAAATAGTTTTAATTTTTATGGTATTGATATGCAAAGTCACTAAATCATAAGTGGATTCTCAACAACCAATGGACAAATAAAGGAAAGGTTTGGGTCAAACTCTAATATATTTCAACCCTGTCATCTTACCCTAAATTTCTACAAAATATAAGTCTATCATATATAATCTTTTAATAATAACTTTAATAAAGTTATCAAATTAATATCTCTGGAATTGCACAAAAATCTCTGCAACTTGCCTAGTGGTGATTTTAATATAAACCTTGGAATTTTTCAATAGAAAACATTTATCATAGTCTTCCAAAGTAACTTTATAGATGTACTAAGATTCAAAGTATTATTAATTCCTCAAAGAAAATTAAGATCTAGTTATCATTTACTCATTGGGTTGGAATAAATATATTGTTAACTTTAAAATTTGCTTTTAAACTGGGGCTGGAGAGATAGTACAGCAGCCGTGCATGCCTTGCTGGCAGCTGATTCAGGACAGACTTTGGTTCAAATCCCAGCATCCTATATGGTCCCCAGTGCCTGCCAGGAGCGATTTCTGAGCATAGAGATAGGAGTAATCCCTGAGTGCTGCCAGGTTTAACCCAAAAACAACAACAACAACAACAATTTTGTATTGAACTGATGGAGCAAAGCAGACACTGGCAGTAGTTTGGAAAAATGAATTCAGGACAATGTAAAAGTATAATTAACAGCATTCAAACAAATCATTCCTCAATATAAATGGTATTGAAAAATGTTTTAGCCATGGAAAATTTGTGACATTAAAATTTAGTTGAAAATGACAGGTGTGCTCATTTTGTTTATATATTTATATTTTGATATTTAAGATTTAAACTTAATGGGCTCCATTTTCATCTTTTGGACAAAAATATAACCATGTTTACCTACAAAATGTGGCAGATACTGTCCGCCCTCTAGCGACCACAAAGTATATCTTTACATCTTGATGTAAGTCTGTTTTCATCAGAAATGCATTTCATGTCAGACATATAAGTTTAGCACTGTATATTGACTATTTTTCTTATATTATCTCAATTTCAGTAAAGTTATAATTAAGTATCATATAAGAAAATATATCTTATGTTTTCTAGAAAGGTTTTGGTTTTGGTTTTGGTTTTTGGGTCACACTTGGGGTTACTCCTGGCTCTATGCTCAGAAATCGCTCCTGCCAGGCACTGAGGAGCATATAGGATGCCGGGATACGAACTGACATCCTTCTGCAATAAGGCAAACACCTTATCTCCTTGCTACCTCTTTGGCCCCTCTAGAAAGTTTTAAATCACAAAAAATATTGTATATTATTTACAATAAAAGTCTCAACTAACAAGTGCAAAGCACTAAATGAAGGCACGTCCAATAAATGAAAAAATATTCATATTAAATTATATCTTGATATTTTATACTGTTAATATTTCGTATGATATATGTTAAATATATTCAACTATGCATAACTGCAATTGTATATGTATTTACATATAAGAATATATTTAATGATTACATGTTTAAGCACATTTATATTTTATAAAATGTAAATATATATATAATTATATATAATATATAATATATTCCATGTAATATATGTGCTTATAATTAAGCAGGAATTGTGAGATCTACAGACAAAGCAGGAATTAGCTAATCAGATTCATTAGCTAATAGTGCAACCTAATAATACACCATCTGTAGTTCAGGCTAGGATATTGGGGACTCAGGATATTTGTACTTTAACCTACAGCAGAATTGAAGTTTTTTTTTTTTTGAAAAAACTTCACTCTTTCTTCTTCAGACTTTTAATTGATTAGGAAACATTTCAAATCACATTTATAATGCATAATCAACATTATTTGAAGTTTAGTGATTTTTTGAATGTTAACCACATTCACAAAGAGTGTCACAGCAACTTCTATTTAACCAAACAATGCAGTACCACCATTTAATTTAAAAAACCATCACTCCTGGCATGCACAATATAAGGCATTAAATAGGTTAGCTGTTTTCTTTTCATCCAAAATTCAAATGACGTATGCTTTAACAGCTTATTTAAAAAAAAAACTGAGGCAATTTGGGTCAAGAATATTAGATAGAAGAATTAGCTTACAACTGTCCCTGTTTTAAGTACTAAATATTAATGCTTTTATGAAACTATCGTACATTTTTTTCTTTTTTTATTTAAATAGCTTTATTACATACATGATTGTGTTTGGGTTTCAGTCATGTAAAGAACACCACCCATCACCATGCAACATTCCCATCACCAATGTCCCAAATCTCCCTCCTCCCCACCCAACCCCCACCTGTACTCTAGACAGGCTTTCTATTTCCCTCATACATTCTCTTTATTAGGATAGTTCAAGATGTAGTTATTTCTCTAACTAAACTCATCCCTGTTTGTGGTGAGCTTCATGAGGGGAGCTGTAACTTCCAGCTCTTTTCTCTTTTGTGTCTGAAAGTTATTATTGCAAGAATGTCTTTCATTTTTTTAAAACCCATAGATGAGTGAGACCATTCTGCATCTTTCTCTCTCTCTCTCTGACTTATTTCACTCAGCATAATAGATTCCATGTACATCCATGTATAGGAAAATTTCATGACTTAATCTCTCCTGACGGCTGCATAATATTCCATTGTGTATATGTACCACAGTTTCTTTAGCCATTCATCTGTTGAAGGGTATCTTGGCTGTTTCCAGAGTCTTGCTATGGTAAATAGTGCTGCAATGAATATAGGTGTAAGGAAGGGGTTTTTGTATTGTATTTTTGTGTTCCTAGGGTATATTCCTAGGAGTGGTATAGCTAGGTTGTATGGGAGCTCGATTTCCAGTTTTTGGAGGAATCTCCATATTGCTTTCCATAAAGGTTGAACTAGACGGCATTCCCACCAGCAGTGGATAAGAGTTCCTTTCTCTTCACATCCCCGCCAACACTGCTTGTTCTCATTCTTTGTGATGTGTGCCAATCTCTGTGGTGTGAGGTGGTACCTCATGTTTTGATTTGCATCTCCCTGATGATTAGTGATGTGGAGCACTTTTTCATGTGTCTTTTGGCCATTTGTACTTCTTTGTCAAAGTGTCAGCCCATTTCTTCTTCCCATTTTTTGATGGGATTAGATGTTTTTTTCTTGTAAATTTCTGTCAGTGCCTTGTATATTTTGGAGATTAGCCCCTTGTCTGATGGGTATTGGGTGAATAGTTTCTCCCACTCAGTGGGGGACTCTTGTATCCTGGGCGCTATTTCTTTTGAGGTGCAGAAGCTTCTCAGTTTAATATATTCCCATCTTTAATCTCTGCTTTCACTTGCTTGGAGAGTGCAGTTTCCTCTTTGAAGATGCCTTAAGCTCAATGTCCTGGAGTGTTTTACCTACATGTTGTTCTATGTATCTTATGGTTTTGGGTCTAATATCGAGGTCTTTCATCCATTTGGATTTAACCTTTGTACATGATGTTAGCTGGGGGTCTAAGTTCAATTTTTTGCACGTGGCTAGCCAGTTATGCCAACACCACTTGTTGAAGAGGCTTTCTTTGCATCATTTAGGATCTCTTGCTCGTTTATCAAAAATTAGGTGATTGTATGTTTGGGGAACATTCTCTGAGTATTCAAGCCTATTCCACTGATCTGAGGGCCTGTCTTTATTCCAATACCATGCTGTTTTGATAACTATTGCTTGGTAGTATAGTTTAAAGTTGGGGAAAGTAATTGCTCCCATATTCTTTTTCCCATTGATTGCTTTAGCTATTCTAGGATGTTTATTGTTCCAAATGAATTTCAAAAGTGCCTGATCCACTTCTTTGAAGAAAGTCATGGGTATCTTTAGAGGGATCGTAATAAATCTGTACTATGCTTTGGGGAGTATTGCCATTTTGATGATGTTAATCCTGCCAATCCATGCGCAGGGTATGTGCTTCCATTTCTGCGTGTCCTCTTATTTCTTTCTTTTTTTTTTTTTTTTTTGGTTTTTGGGCCACACCCGGCGATGCTCAGAGGTTACTCTTGGCTGTCTGCTCAGAAATAGCTCCTGGCAGGCACGGAGGACCATGTGGGACACCGGGATTTGAACCAACCACCTTTGGTCCTGGATTGGCTGCTTGCAAGGCAAACGCCGTTTTGCTATCTCTCTGGGCCCTCTCTCTTATTTCTTGAGAAAATATTTTTCACTTACATAAAAGAAAATAGAGAAGATTAAATATCTTTGTACTTTCTTTGTAAGATTTTCCAGAGATTAGTCATTTAGTTTCATTGTTTTTCTTTAACAAAATAAAAGTCATACAAACCACATTTCTGGTCACTTGTTTCTATATTCCTGACTTTATAACACACTCTTACAAATATAGCCATATTCTGAATTTGTTATAATCATAGCCATGTTTTATGGACATTGCATGTGCATATTCATATTCATAGAATGGTAATCTATCATTCTTAATATTTATATTTATGTAGGTAGCATAATGTGGTTTATAAACAGTAATTTTGTAACTTCTTTAGTAACTTTGAAGGACATTTTGAGGATTTATTGTTTTACTGCATGAGACTAGTTTACTCATTAATATTAACTGATTAATATTGGGTTATTTCCTGTAGCACGTTCAAATGTATTACATTTTTATGGATTCATTCTCCTGCTATTTGGCATTTGTGTTAGTTTAAGTTTTTCACTTTACAAATAATACTATGACCAATATTCTATGTCTACCTCCTCTGCATCTAGTTAAGTTTCTCAGTATATACGAATAAATGCAAATTTTTCAGAACACACTAAGAACTGAAACTACTGTTGGAAGAACAGTGCCTAAAGTGAGTCCCAAAGGAGTTTTCTCTACTTGGTTGTCACAACTTTATACAGTCCTTTCTTTTTGGTTGGTGCCATCTCTGAAACACCTAAGCAACAGAAAATGACTAAGACCTTAGTAGGCCAGCACTCCCACAATTAATTATTATTATAGAAGATTGTGCCAAAACGAACTGGAGTAAGGGAAATTCTTTGTAGTCTTAATGAAGGCAGATTACACTAACGAATCCGTTGTGGTAAGAAAATGTTGGCTCCCAAGTCTGGCTTTATCTAAAAAAACAAAAAACAAACAAAAACTGGGTATTTTTAGCTCGTTCATCCCAAGAAAATTATTTTAACAGACTTTAATTTAGAAGCTTTAGCAAGAGAATAATACCTCTATTGCAGGTGGAAAATGCTTCTGTCCCTAGAAAATAGAGGGAGAGTCCCCTAGCAGGCTTTTGTAGAGTGTAGGGGAGAGAGAATGATACTCCCCTTTCTACTGAGTAAAGTTCCTGTGAAGAAATCCAAGCTAGTCATAAATCTTACCCAGGACTAAAGCAAATCTTATTCCAGGTTCAATCCTTTTTCCTCATTAAAATTAATTTTTAGGAGAAGGAAACTGGAGAGATAGTACAGATGGTAGATCATTTACCTTGTACTTGGATATTCTGGCTGCGATCTCAAGCACCCTGTATGGTTCATGAGCTCTACCAGTAGTGAATGCAGAGCCAGGAATCTTCCCTGAGTGTTGCTGGGAGGGTGCCCACACCCACCTACTTCTACCCCCTAAATAAAATGTCCACATCTCAAAAAGAGGCTCTCAGAGAGGCTTATGCCAGGTTAGCTTACATATTGTTTAACCAAACTGTCTCTCCTCTCCAACACACCTAGTCTATTGCTATAATGGTTGCCAAGGGAGAGATATTGGAATTCCTGAAGGTCTTCTTTTGATGTTCTTCCAGACTTTTGTTCCAGTGGTGAAGCCTTGAACGTCCCCATCTCTTTCAGCTTCAGTATTTGGATTATTTTTATGTCCTTGAGAAAAATGTATTCATCTAAGAGCATTTCATCTATTTTTAACTTTTGGACCATTATTTACACTACTGCTAACTGATAGGGATTTCCAGTATTTTAGACTTGTAGTTAGTGATAAACACTTTCTCTATATTAATTATAATTGTTTTATTTGAAATTCATACCTGGTGGCATTTGTGTTGCAGAAAGAGATAGAAAGGTCTCTGGTAATGTACCAATATTAGGAAAAATACTGCCTGAAACAAAACCATCTGAAGGCATGAAAGCTTTTGAGACAAAATGAACCATCGCAGAAGTCTGAAGTACTGTGTAGATGCAGAATTCCAGGCCCAGAGCAAGTAAGTCTTCCTGAGTGAGTCTCCCTAGGAGGAGAGACCCCACCAGAGCAAGAAAGGTCTCCTTGAAGACTACTAAAAGATCTTCAACTGCTCTAACCATTCCTTCACCCTTATCAACCACTCTAGTAACTGTTTTGGAGGGCATTTTGGTTAAATTAGTTTGACTCAGGAAAAGGCCTACATATGACAGAGATGTGAGCTTTCCTACTTAGCCTCCACATCACTCTTGTTGTGTGTGTTTGCTTTTTCCACTCCAGAGTAGTCCAAGTTCTGTCTTGCACATGCATCTTGCTTTACTCCTCTCTTTCCCTCCCTTTATTTCCCTAGTGAACATGTTTTTACTTCCCTGTTTTTCTCCCCTCAAAACTCTTTTCTTTGACGGAGGGATTTGGTCCTAGAAAGCCTGGATAAGGTTTTGAAGGATTTTCCTTTCCTGCAAAGAGTGGTTTCTCACTTCAGACTATCTTCCAAGGCTCCCTAAAAGTCTGGACACAGAGATTATAGCTCACTCTTTACATAACAAGTGGAACCAATGTGGTTTGATGACTGGCTGATGTGGCTGGAAAAATGAGGGAGCTATAGTGTGCCGGTGTTCATAGCGAATTCTCATTGGTCCGAAATTACCCTGGCCTTTCCCTGGTGACTGAGATTAGTAATTAGGGAAGTGGGAAATTTCCTTCTGGGGGTTGCTGCTTCTCTCTTCTGAACTTCACCTAAACCACTTGAGGAATCCTACTCCTTCACTGATGGGAATAATATCTCTTACTTGAAGATATTTAACTTGGCAATACTTGAAGACCATCAAAGTGTTAGGGATCAAACGTTGGCTGACCTCTGTCATTCAAAGCTAGTGCTTGGTCTGTTGAATTCTCTATCTGGTTCCTTTCCTTATTATTTAAAGGCCTTCATATATAAGGAATGATCTTGATTTACAGGCAGTCAGAAAATTATCATAATTCTTTAGCAGGAGCTTGTTATTTAAATCACTGATTTAAAAACTATTAAAATGGAACTTGAGTGGTAGTACAGTGGAAGGGCCTTTGCCTTGCATGTGGCTGACCCAGGAAGAATTCGGGTTCGATCCCCAGCATTCCATATGGTTCCCAGAACCAGGAGCAATTTCTGAGTGCAGAGCCAGGAGTCAACCCTGAGCACTGCTGGGAATAGACCACAAACAAAAATAAATAAATAAATAAAAAATAACCATTATAATATAGAGATTAATATTAAGTAATACACTGATAGTAAATAGTAACAGTTTAATGTGAATTTGTAATTGTTACATGATTCAAAGATTTGAAAGCTTATCATTTTCTGATTTTTTAAATATACTAGAACTAGAAATATTTTAAACAAAGCTTTGAGAATGGTTTGAAAATGTAAAAAGTTGGGTAAGAGCAATCATACAACAGATAGGCATTTGCCTTGCACATGGCTGATCCAGGTTCAATCCCTGGCATTCCATATGGTCTCTTGAGCCTTCCAGGAGTGATTTGTGAGCACAGAGCTAGGAGTAATCCCTGAGCACCACCAGGTGTGACCCACAAACAAAATTATCTGTGTTATCTATATTTTTATTCAGTGGTAGAAAGAGCCTGATTGTTCAGTGTGAGGACCTAGTCATGGTGGAAGCAATGTTGCTCTGGCATATATTTGTGCTGAGTTCTTACACACACACATGCAAGAAATTCATTTAGTCCTTTCAGCTATCTCCCCAGAATCTAGAGGGACTTTTATACTACACTAGTTATAAAGCTAAGGTCATATTATTTTCCCAGATGTAAAATAAATATAAATGTTTAATCTATAAATTTTGATTGAATAAACAAAGTAGATAACCTATTACAGTATGCCTTTAGATAAGATCTGATTTTAACTCTCTGATAAATTGCTTGTGCTTATAATTAATCTATTTTGGTAGTCATTATGATGGTTTCCCTGGACATAAAAATCAAGACAAAGACTAAAGAGAAAATACATTGCATGTGTTGTGTTTGATTTCAGTTCAGTTCTCTACATTGTACATATATGGCCCTGAACATGGTCAGGAACAAACTCTGAAAACAGGGCCTGGAGTAAGATATTAGTCTGTCTCCCCCCACTCCCCATTCCACTACACTCTCTAACATCCAAGCACAGCTAGGGAGGATCCTCAGTAAAATAAAATAGAAGTTTCACCTGGTATATTTATACCTTGGCTCTATAGATTGGTGATTTCTTATATATATATCCTCATGTTCATGATCCATAGATAAAGATGTTTGATCTAAGAAAAGAAAATAGAAGTTTTACACAGAAATCTCCATTCTCTCTGAAGTTTGCCTGTGTTTAATGTCTACTGCTTCATAATATCTTTTACTATTATTAAAGCCTTATATGAGTATACCCTGAGGAATCTAGGGAATTCCTTCACTTACCTGATCCTGTATAATTGCTGCAGGTGGTCGCCCTAAGCATGCTACTTGAAGTGGCTCTAGGATCTATAATTAAATGATGGATAAGGGTTTGTTTGAAAAAAAAATAATGAGGAAATGGAGTAAAGAAGGACCTTTGATGTGAAGCTAGTTCCTAGGCTAGCCTACAATTGAATGGCGCCACAACCATTGACAGCAAGAATAACATTATCAACTTGGAACTATGTAGATCTGGAACTGAGTGAAATAGCTAAATGGATACAAAAAAAAATTCTGACAGAAGAGAAGTTAGTCAGGAATTTTGTGCCTTGGCTACTTTGGCTGCTCTGGCAAAAATGAGAGTAACTAAGAAAAAACATAAGACTTCTGGACTGCCAACTAACCTGATTGAGTCTATTTAAATAGGAAAGGACAAGATAAAAGCAGGGGTAGTACAAATATTCCTTTTGATGAGAGTGTTACCATGCTTAACTGATAATACTAAAAAGACTAGCTTTGGGTGTGATGGAAGGGAAGATAGGGATCAAGACATGTCTCAAACCTGGGAACATACAAAGAGTTCAGACATTGCCCCTTTTACAGGAATGTGGATCCTCTAATCTTTTAAGCTGATTGAAAACAGGGTTATAGTAAAATACTGTTTAAAGCGTAGTAGTCCAACTTTACCCATATGTCCTAAATTGAATAAGCTTGAGGGTGCTGAAATGCTGGCAATGCTATAATCCTTGATTATATAATGATAAAGTATGCTGCAATTTTAGCCTTTTCACCCAAGAAATGATTGATGTGATAAATAGACTCAAATAGTTGAAATTCTTATGAGATTCTGCTGTTTTGAGGGTAAAATTATGTGAGAGAAGCTGGCACAAAAGTACTGGCTCAAGTGCTCCTAAACAATTGATGGGAAAAACACATTAGGTTATTCCGGAAGGCAAAAATGAACACTAAGAATAAAATTATTTTTTAAAAATCTTCCAAAACTACTAAATTATTAAATAAGGTAAATAGTTCAATGAGTAACTTTACAAATCATGAAAAAAGCATTAGGTAGAGTCACTGCCAAAATCTTAAATTTGTTTTGGATTATGTGGTACAACTGTTCAAAACTGCTCAGATTATTTCTTTAATTGTGTAATTCTTCACAATATTTAATTTAAATATATTATGATACACAAAGCTTCATAACCAGAACTAATAAAAGTGAGCAGATAAATAAATGTGTAAAGTCAATTACATAATGGAAGAATGATATAATTTCAGCTGTGCCTAAGATCACTTAAATTGCTGTGGGTCATGTGACAATTGGAGATATTTTATAGAAATTATTACACTTATGACACTGTTATTACATTTATTATACTGGTGCATAGTGTATGATTTTACTTAAACATGCTATTAATAAAACAAAAGGCCAGCCTAATCTATAAACATTCATCAGTGACAAAATAAAAAACATGACTTTCAAAATTGACATATGAAAATAATTATCTCTGAATGTAGAGAAGCTTAAGGAATATATTATTGGAATATTTATGACATATTGAGTGAGAAAATAGAAATACTTCCCAATTCTGAAACAGTTGGGGAATTTGATATTAAAAATTTGCTCAATCTCCTGTTTTAATTGAGCTAAACTAGATAAAAAAATTAAATTACTTATAAGGGACTAATTAAAAACAATGTAATATTTATCATAATAATTTCTGATTGATTAAGGATATGTTAAAAGCATATGTATTGTCATTACAAAATCTTTTTAATAATCTAGTTTGGCATATGAGAAAAGTTGCTCATTCTTACATGTTATCCATAAGGGAATAAATAAAATGATTTTTATAAAAATTCAGCCATGCATGGGGTATAAATCAAGGTGCAATCCAAGTTTACAGCTAACTACTGAGAATCGATATCTTTTGTTTTCTCTAAGGGCTTTCTTGTTTATTTCCATTACAGAAGAGATTTAAAATCATTGTATACACATGCTGATCAGGATCAAGTATCATTGGGGAAATATTTAATTCTGTTCATTTCTATAACCTATTGACTATTCAAATTAACTAAACTGAAACATTCTGTTATACTTTATTGTAATAGTAAATGCTTATTTCACTCTAAAATTTATTTTAATGAGAAATTATGATTATATAATTACTAGAAAATGGCTTGTTAGCTGGTGTTTTGACAGAAATTAATTGGAGCAGAGACATTAACATGTCTTTTTTTAACAACATTTCTTAAACAACAAAAAATAAACCAATAAGAAATTAAAAAAAGAGCAAAAGTACTTTTTCTGCTAATTTAAAAACTTAAAGAATTGATCTATTTTATGTTGTAAGATTAGTTCCTAATCAGACAGTTACTAAGAAAATTTTTAAAAAAAATCAAAGAAACAGCAGTTGAATGCAACTTTGAGTAAGTTCCAATTTACCTGATAAAATTATTTAGAATTAGACAATTTCATGATTTGCTAAATAGATTTATTTAGAATCATGCAATCTCAATGATGCTCAAATAATACAAGTGTCAGTAATACTATTGGTGCCCATATTAAAATCAATTAATACCTTGGAGGCAATTGCTAATATTTTGGATTAGAAAATTCCCTCACTAAATTTCAATGGAAATTTCTCTGATAATCAACTGTTGCACTAGCATTGTGCTTTTATCTACTTCTGTTAAAGGAATTTACTTTGAGATCTAGAATATCCATTCTGGCATGGCATGCATCATGTCAAAAGAAATAGATACATGAAATGGGAGGGAAAACCAGTAAATATTCATCAAACAGAAATGGTATGCACTGAAAATCATTGCTTTAAAGACAAAAATTCCAGATAAAAATCAACAATCTGTATGATTCTGTGACAAATAGTACTGGGAATAAAGAAGGTGAAAGTTAATCTGCCATGTGCTGATTTAAAATTCATGTTCATTGTGACACCAAACAACTAAAAACTAACATTATAAAATGATGGATTTGGTACATATTTAGGAGTATTAACCAATTAATTTGAACTATGTCTCAGAAAATAATCTTTATGCTAGAAGATAAGAAATGTTTTAGATCTAGTATTAAATTTCAGAAAATTTTATGGGGAGAAAAATACAGTGGAACAAGTTGAAGGCCATTGAAAAAATAATGTGACAAATTCATTTAAAACTGGAACTAGGGCCGGAGAGATAGCATGGAGGTAAGGCGTTTGCCTTTCAAGCAGAAGGTCATCAGTTCGAATCCCGACATCTCATATGGTTCCCCCATGCCTGCCAGGAGCAAGTTCTGAGCATGGAGCCAGGAGTAACCCCTGAGCACTGCCGGGTGTGACCCAAAAACCACACACACACACACACACACACACACACACACACACACACACACACACACACACACAAACTGGAACTAAAAATTGCATTACTACATTAGGTATTTGCTTTTGATGGGGGAGGAGAGGTTATTTGGAGGGGCATATTTGGACATATTGGGCAGTGCTCAAGGGCTACTCCCCAGTTCTTTGCTCTATGTTCCCAGTGGTGCTTTGGAGACTAAGTGATATTGAGGCTCAAACCCGTATTGGTACATGCAATTTGGTTTTGGAAGAGGAGAGTCATGTTGATTGTAATAAACAGCTTGTAAGCATTTAAGTGCTTTTATGATGACCAGTGAAAAATATATCTTATTCATTCCTGTCTGACTGAAAAAGGTTTCTGAAAGTTGGCATCAGAAATCATAGACCCATCAAATAATCTACCTGTGCATTATTTTTACTACTAAATCATATTTTTAAGATTTGTTTAAAATTTACAAGTATAAATTGTTGAGTCTCAAAGATCCTATCAATCAACTGTCTGTATAATTTATGCAACAATATAAATCACATTTTAAAAACACTTCCAAACAATATTTCTATTTTCCAAAGACCAGGTTTGTCTAACCTTGTTGAATTTTTCAAACATTATTTATGGTTTGTTTTCCTTCATTTGTTTATTTTTAAGTGTTGAGTATACACCAATATTCAAAGAAGCTTTTTAGAATAATTCTGTGCAGCTAGCATAGAGGATACACACAGAAAACATTAAAACAGCTTGCTTTTTCTCACTGTTCTCAGGGATTCCCATCAAGATAATGACTTCTAATATTAATTTAAAGTCATAAGCTTCAAATAGCCTGACCTTTGGAAATTTAAATAGAAAGTTTTATGATACAGTGTAAAATACAACAAAAGTGAGGTCAGTGAAATTGAACTCCAGGCATCTGTTCCTAATACAAGAATAAGATAATCTATCAGAATCAACTGTTGCAAGTGCCTTGTGTGAAGGTGGGAGAAAAGGAGATAGCCTAGAGGAAGCAATGCCTCTACTTGTCAGCTCAATTCACCTGGC
This sequence comes from Suncus etruscus, assembly GCF_024139225.1. NCBI lineage: Eukaryota > Metazoa > Chordata > Mammalia > Eulipotyphla > Soricidae > Suncus > Suncus etruscus. The sequence goes on along the minus strand of NC_064857.1, from coordinate 21,460,094 downwards.
CACTTGGGGAAGTGCCAAGAAAGGCTTAAGACTGATACTATCACAGATGCTAGTTGACCCATAAGCCCCATGCGGTATGTGGTATGTTCTTTTTAAAATCCGCTTATTCTACATAACACAGGAGTTAATCCCCACAACATAATTTCTCAAAGAGCCCTTTTCTCAGGCTAGAGCTAAGAATTGTTCTTTGCAATAAAGTCAAGTCAATTTTTAACTTGGCAGTGGTATGCCAGGAATGTTGCCTTCTCTCAAAAATAGAATTTCAAGAGATTAAATAGTAAAGTAAAATATTTTTATAAAGAAATTTATTTTACAGAAATAGGAGTGGGAGAAAGAAAGAGAGACAGAGAGAGAAGAGAGAAAGAGTTGCTCAAGAGAGAGTATGGACTTCTCCGGAGTGAAAAAGCAAAAAAATGGCTTATGTAAAAAGTTATACATAATTTCTCTCAATTGTCCAGGGCTATTGTTCACTGGATGTATAATAGTAACATGGAAAACTTTGGACATTTGGTAGTCCTGTCATATACATATCCTGACCTTTATATTCTACCTGGTTTTTTTATTTAAGGGTCCAAATCTTCCATAGGTGATGTCTCAGTGTCTCTATATGCAAAAAACTCTAAATTTTCACTTATGTGTTCCTCATACCTTGAACTACATAAAAATTAAGCAATTTATTCTTAGCTTTATTATTTCCAATAAAAAATTATTGGGAGAAGAGTATCTACCTGCACTAAAGAAATCCTGGAGGAGAAAAAGGGTATAAACGCAGAATTGGCATTTTATTTGCTTTTGCTCTACCTGAAATTCCAAGATGTTGAATCTTGAAAACTACAGTTCATTAAGTACATTTTAGCTGTGAATTATGAGTCAGTGTTGATTCTAATGTGAGGTAAGTGTAAAGATGGAAGGTTAGCAGAGAAAAATGATCAAATGTTCTTCTCTTTAACTCAGTCTAAAATAAATAAAAAATAAAATGTAAGATTGCATGCAAATTATTTATATCCATGGATGTGAATGCCTTTAGTCAGAAAGAGATTAAAGTCTGTGCAGAGAATAAATGGCAGCATATAGGAATACTTGCTTTTCTTGATAAAACTTTTAAAATTATTTGTTTAAAATATACACACACTTGATATTACGTAAGAATTTAAACATAGAACGAGATAGTATAATGGCTAAGGTGCAAAATAATTAATACAACAAATTGGAGCTCAAACATGGATTTTAACCCTGTACCCAAGAAGACCACATCAATGATGGTAAGATTTCTGTTCTTGGGTTTGATTTTGGCTCGATTGAGCTGGAGTGAGTTCAAAAGGTTGAACCATGTGGCACGTTTTCTAAATATGGCAAAGGCCCCTTCTGGTGGCAGAGCAGGCAGTTTTGAAAAGGGGAATGCTGAAAGCTTAGAGCAGCTTCCCAAAGACCTAGGAACCCTACTTTTCTTCTACTAAAAGTCCTTTTTCGGGCCCGGAGAGATAGCACAGCGGCGTTTGCCTTGCAAGCAGCCGATCCAGGACCAAAGGTGGTTGGTTCGAATCCCGGTGTCCCATATGGTCCCCCGTGCCTGCCAGGAGCTATTTCTGAGCAGACAGCCAGGAGTAACCCCTGAGCACCGCTGGGTGTGGCCCAAAAACCAAAAAAAAAAAAAAAAAAAAAAAAAAAAAAAGAAAAAAAAGTCCTTTTTCCAAAAACTCTGGCTTCCCAATTTGCAGAAACTTCTAGAGGGCACTAATTGGAAAAAAGACAAGAAATAAAAAAAAATGTATTGATGATGGACTGACATCTGGATGACGACCTTGAGCCCCCGACATGGATTCCGGCTTTGGAACTAAAAGACATTAAACTTAAGACCATCTTGCTTTAAACTCCCAGACTGTGGCAGCAGTGGCAGCTGCAGAGCTAGCTGTGATCTTAATGAGAGGTGGATGATCACTTTCTCATTGAAATGCACTGGAATGCTCCCTTCCTGCTAGCAGGCAAGCAGGCCCTGCAGTGGCTCCAGCTCAGGACAGCCTACAGGTCCAGGGGACTGTGGGCAGGGGTTCCATGGATCCAAAGCCACCTGGCGAGCCCGTACACCTTGGGGAGAAGCCCACAGCTTATCCATGTCTGGACAAACTTGGTAATGGTGAAAAAGAAAAAAAAATAAAAAATAAAAAAAGAGACAAAGTTAAGCCGACAAAGCCCTCGAAAAGCTGCTTTTTAAAACCTCCTGATTTGAATTGTTAAAGGTTATCTCTTAATCCATTGTGTCATTGTCTTGCTGGCCTAAATGTGTTTTATAGTTTGCCCTAGTTAATGCTTCCAATTGTGTCACGTTGATTGGTATATTTTAATGTAGTAGCCTGTTTTCAAACTATTTTCTGTATAAATGTTCTTGTAATTTTGTTTAGGGAAGTTTAATAAAAGGAATTAGGATGTTCCAGTATAAAAGTGCTTGGTTGGGGCTGGAGCTGTGTTGCAAGTGATAAGGCTTCTGCCTTGCCCAAGCTAGCCTAGGATGGACCATTGTTCACTCCCCTGGCATCCCATATGGTCCCCAAGCAAGGAGTGATTTCTGAGTGCATAGCCAGGAGTAATCCCTGAGTATCACCAGGTGTGGCCCTCCCCCCCAAAAAAAGAAAAGTGCTTGGTTAAATAGCAATAAGAATACAGGTGTATTTTGCAGAAAAGTTCTGTTTTTGGAAAAGGCTGATATTTTAAATTTACACTTTGGACTTTATGCTGTGGGGAATATTAGGCTGATGGAAGTTAGGAAAAGAAATTCTAAACTTTCCTCTTTTGTTAATCAAGGAAGGGGAAGATGTTACCCCTCCCAAAGCCAAATGCTAATCTTATCTGATGGTCAGATTAGCCCACTGCTGGGAGGGGTCTATGGTTGGTAATTAAGGCCTGGAGGAAGGGTGAGAAATTCAGCAAGAGAAGAACCTGCAAGGAAGAGGCAGCATGGAGAGATAAGAGACAGGATGAATGCAGAAGGTGCTTAACTTAGAAGCCATGTAAAATATGAACATGGTGGTTAGAGCCTTATAATATAGCAACTTATCTCCTAAAATCTACTAACTGTGGGTCATTTCCTTGCCATCACCCTGATAGCTCTAGACTTGCCATAGGGACTGTAGGTACCATGCAGAGCAGAGAAAGACCTCATCCATACATCTGCACAACCAGGACTCTATATTTAATAATTAATATAATAGAATCTAACATTCTTCAAGAAGGTTATACACCATGATCAAGTAGAATTCATTCTAAAGATGCAAGGACAGTTTAACATACCCAAGTTAATCAGCAATATACCATATCAGTAAAAGAAAAAAGAAAAATTATATAATCATATCCAAAGATGTAGAAAAAGCATTTGATGAGTGTCTACAGGGTGGGAATGGAAGTAATTTTTCTCAATATAGTCAATGCCAATAATCAATCCCATGAGGAATATTATACTCAATGGGGAAAACTTTCCTGTAAGGTCTTAAACAATACTGCCCCATCTCACCTCTTCTATTCAATATAGTATTGGAAATAATTGTCATAGCAATTAGTCAAGAAAAATGTATCAAGAGCATCCATATAGAAAGGAAGAAGTGGAGCTCTTGTTTGCAAATGACATACTATACTTAGAAAATTGTAAAGACTATCAAAAAGCTTTTAGAAACAATATATTGTATAGTAAAGTGGCAGGCTATGAAATTAAAACACAAAAGTCAATGCCTCCTTATATACAAATAATGATAGAGAAGAAATAGACATTAAAAAACAATCCCATTGGGGCCGGGCGGTGGCGCTGGAGGTAAGGTGCCTGCCTTGCCTGCGCTAGCCTAGGACGGACCACGGTTCGATCCCCCGGCGTCCCATATGGTCCCCCAAGAAGCCAGGAGCAACTTCTGAGCGCATAGCCAGAAGTAACCCCTGAGCGTCACAGGGTGTGGCCCAAAAACCAAAAAAAAAAAAAAAAAAAAAAAAAACAATCCCATTCACAATAGTACCACAGAAACTCAAATACCTTACAGTCATATTTAATAAAGAAGGACCTGTACAAAGAAAACTACAACATACTGCTTCAAGAAATAAAAGAGGACAAAAGGAAATGGAGATATATGCCCTGTTCATGGATTGGGAAGATTGATATCATTAAAATGTTAATACTTCTCAAAGATTTGTACATATGTATTGCAATCCTTTAAGAATATCCATGATATATTTCTAAGAACTGGATCAAACACTCTTGAAATTCATATGGAAAAATTAATATCCATGTATAGCTAAAGCAATCGTTGGAGAAAAGTAGATGGGAGGCATCGGTTTCATCATTTTACCCAATGTTAAACTGTACAGTTAATCAGTAGTCATTAAAACTATGTGGTATTGGAAAAGACAGACCCTCAGATCAATGAAATTGACTTGACTATTTTGAAAATGACCATTACATATACGATCAATTAATCTTTGATAAAGGGACAATAAATATAAAATGGAGCAAGAAAAGCCTCTTCTCCTCAACAAAGAGCGTTGTAAAAATTGGTCAACTACATGTAAAAAAGTGAACTCTAATACCATTCACAAAGGTCAAATTTACTGCTGCCGTAATTTAAGGAAAATTAAAATCAGAAGGCCCAACTGCTCCCCCAGTATAGATGGCTGATAAAAAAAAACCTCAAAGAGAGGTCATTTTCTTGAAAAGTGAGGATGGTATTTCTCAAGCTTAGGAATAGTTTCAAACAATAGTTGCAAACTTATATTTAGCCTAATAAGAACCTCCTGCTGTTGTTTTAAGTATGTATGTAGTTGAACATTTACTCCCGGATGACAATGTCAGTACATACAAATATGGCCTTGATTAAATATCAATTTACCTGGAAAAATCAGCATCACGAGATACATAAAAGTAACTTCAAAATTCTCAAAGTAAAAGTAGTCTTTTAAAAGATATTCTGCTCAGATGAAAGGAGCCCTTTGTAGGAACACCTAGCAAACTTGCTAAACTTTTAATTTAAGTCACCCAAGGTCCAGCCTAGGAGTAAAAAAACCTTAAAATGTTAAAGTTTGCCCTTACACCAGAGAAACCTCTGGCTAAAGCTCCCCTCTGTCTTTTAATTGGAACTTATCATTCAGAAGATTTGTAACCCACTCTAAAGGCCTGTGAATTGTCTGTTGTGAAGAAACTTATAGCTCAAACAGTATGTATTGATAAGCTTGCTGCTAATAAGAGAGTACAACTTTTTTAACCTTGCAGGTAAGCAGATGTACGCAGTCTCTCACATGTAAAATTCATGTTTAAATACACCCCAATAGCATTTAATAAACAAACACACAATTATGATCCATCACAACAACTTGTTGAGTGTGTCTCCTTCCTTCGCTGAACCCTGCACCCACTTTCCTGGGGATTCAGAAAACTCCCTGGAGTGTCTGAAAAAAGAGGCCATGACACAATTCAAAATGAATTAAAGACCTTGGGAACAGAGCTTTGGTGCAAGTGGTAAGTCATCTGCCTTGTGTGCGCTAACCTAGGACAGATCACAATTAGATCCCCTGGCATCCCATATGGTCCCCCAAGCCAAGAGTGATTTCTGAGAGCATAGATAGGAGTGGCCCCTGAGTGTCACTGGGTGTAGCCAAAAACAACCTCCCCCGCCCCCCCCAAAAAAGAATTAAAGACATCTTCAAGGATGAAACACCACTGTTCAAACAAGTGGAAGCATAGATAAACAAATGGGAAAAATTAAACATTCCTTTTGCACCTCAAAGGAAATGGTGACGAAGATACAAAGTCTACCCACAGAATAGGAGAAACTATTCACTCTATAACTAATAAGGGGTTAATATCTCAGACATTCAAGCTGCTAATAAAACGTAGCAAGAAAAAAATATAACCCTACTCAAAAAAGGGGAGAAAAATGAACAGACATTTCTTCAAAGAAGAAATACTCATGTCCAAAAGGCACATGTAAAAATGTTCCACATCATTAATCATCAGGAGATGCAAATCAAAACAATAATGAAGTATCATCTCACACCATAGAGACTAGCACACATTTCAAAGAATAAGAATAATCAGTGCAAGTACTGATGATGGGAGAATGTGTCTCTCTCCTTCACTGTAGTAGTCTACTGAATGTAGACTGGTCCAGCTTTTTTGAAGATAATACGAATATTCCTTTAAAAAACTAGGTATTGAGCTGTCATAATACTGGACTGGAGAGACAGTACAGTGGATATAGTGCTTGCCTTGCATTCAGATGACTCAGATGTTTTCCCTACAACCACATATCATCTCCAGAAACACAATAGGAGTAATCCCTGTGCAAAAAGTTAGGAGTAATCCCTGAAAGTAAACTATGGGCACCAATAGGTATGACCAAAAACCATAAACAAAAAAAACAAATAAACAATTCTGTAAGAGTCTGAGATTGTTTTGAATATGCAGCTTTTGAAGAAGCAATATTGTGGAAATTATGAAAAATTACATTTTTCAACAACTTAATAGTTTTTCTTTTTATACTCAAACTGAAAATAGCAATAGGAGCTTACTACTGTAGGAGAAATCTCCTAATAAACTTCTCACAATTAAGCTTTTATTAGTTTAGGACTTCACTTTGCCTAGTTCAATATTTCTTTACCTATCAACTAATAGCTTTGAATAATCTGATTATTAGATTTATGAAAAGATTACTTTTTCTTTCTAATTTTTACTATAGTATAGTAAAATAACTGCTCAGTCCTTTTCAAAAGAAATATCAATATTTCATTTCATAACATTTTACATTTTTTGACTCAAACATAAATCATCGTGCCTAGTGAGCAGAACAAGACCATCATGGATAATCAAAAATAAATACTAACTCAAAAATTACAAATAAATATTTTATGTATTAATAGCCAAAATAATATAGTGATTGGTTTTTACTTCTTCAGCCTCTGGGAAGGAAATCTACTCTTAGGATCCTGCTCAGAAAGCTCACAGAAATGTCTTGTTTGGATGAAAATTTTATTAGGAGATATTTCCTACATTACTCAGTTCCAACAAAATGATTGTGAAATGAATCTGTGAACAAAGGGTGAAGTCAGTTCAGTGAGCTATCTCATCAGGGTGTTGTGGTGTGTGTGTGTGTGTGTGTGTGTGTGTGTGTGTGTGTGTTGTGGGAACTGGAGATATAATAGAGAGGTTAGGATGCTGCCTTGCATGAAGCTGCCACAAGAGAATACCAACAGCACACATGGATACTGCCAGGAGTGATCCCTGAGTACAGATCAAGGAGTCTTGAGCACAACTGAGTATGCACCAAGAAAAAAAAAAGAAACAAAGAAAAATAGGATCTATGCATTCATTTTTGTTTGTTTGTTCAGTTTTATTTTTTGTTTTTAATTTGAATTTATATTAAATCATTTTCTCCTAGAAGCATCACAGTGTTGTATATGTGTGTATGTTTGTGGTGCCAGAGCTTTAATACAGAGTTTTACACATGCAAGACAAGTTGCTTTACTACTGAACTATAGCCCTGGCCCATCACTGATGTTTTATATACTAAAATTGACACCCAAATGAATTCCAGTCTGACCATATGTAAGCAATCACTTTTAAGAATTAGTCCATTATCTAGTCAGCAACTCAAGCATCCAGCTAGTCATACAAAAATCAAACTGGTAAAAGTCAGTTTGTTATCTGTATCAATAATATCTCGAGTCAGACAATAAAATAATAACTAGAAATAACCAGTTTCTACAGGGATGTGGTGGAAAAATTCTCATTCACTGTTGGTGGAAATGTCATCTGATTGCCATTATAGAAAACAGTATGAAGACTTCTTAAAAATTAATAATGGTTCTTCCATGTGACCTAACAATTCCTATTAGTCTCTATTTCAAGGACACAGAACCGTAATGCCAAAGGCTATGTGCTCAGCAATGTCCATTGCAGGGACATATCTAGGATTTGGAAATAGCTCAAATGTATAACAACAGATCAATAGATAAAGAAATTATGATGTATATATACAAAGTGGAATACTATGCAACTATAAGGAAAACAAAATCTTTCAGGTTGCTGCCATTTGCATGAAATGGAAAAGCATTATGTTAAATAAAATAAGTAGGAGAAGAACAAATATTGGGTCAGCTCATTCATAATTATAGAAGTAAAAGAAAAGACAACAATGAAGACAAACTCTTAACCTTTGATTGCGAAACCAGAGTACCAAAAAGTGGAGGAAAGGGAAATAGAGTTAAGAAATAGATGAATTAGAAGTGATATGAGAACAGAAATGGAGGTACTGGGCTACGAAGCTGGTGGTAAAAGTATGTAAGTTTTTTCAGAAAGGCCATAAAAGTTGACCCAACTATAGTAATATTATCTAAATTACAACGAAAATAAATAATGATTTTAAATGACATAAGGACAGCAGTAAAGATTTTTTTGGATCTTTGGGCATGGTGAAGAGTCAATTAAATAAATAAATAAATAAATAAAATTTTAAGACAATAAATATTTGCACTATTGAATAGTATGAGTATGCCACTCAAACCAGAATAAAAATAAACATTAAAAATGAAATGTTCCAGATTTGATTAATAAGTAAAAATTTCCTTATATTTGGATCTCAGTTTATAATCTTAGTACTAGCCTGAGAAAGTAAACCTGCAGCCCTTGCCTATTACATAAAATGACTTTCTATTACACTTCTCTGCACTGACTTCCACACAGGGCTTGTATGAAGTGTCTATTTTCCCACAATTAATGTTTTCTTTTCTATTTTTAAAAACATTTGGCCCACACCCAAATGTGCTTAGGTTTTACTCCTGACTCTGGACTCAGAGATCAGTCCATGTGTCTCTCTCAGGTGTTGTCTGAGGTTCTAGAGATGTTAAAGGTTTAGAGGTACTAGAGGTACTAGAGGTCAAACCAGGTCAGCCACATGCAAGGCAAGAACCATACCTACTGTACTATATTTTCCATCCTCAATTTTTCATTTTTGAATCTACCAAAGATGCACGTGATGAAGTCTGGCTTTCTTTGTACCATTGATTTTCATAAGTGTCTCTGAGTAGACACCAGAAATGATAGTTAAGTACCTATTTGAAAAGTCTAAGTGTGTCTGTTTGATTTGAAGAAGTGATTGTATAAAATGTTCATTTTAAGTTAGTATGTTTAGCATTGTATGTGTGTGAGAATAAAAGACATATAGGAATAAAGAAGCAACAGTGGGGTCAGGGAGAGAAAAAAATATTAACTCATTTTTTTACGTTGTATGTGGCCAACCCTGATTCAATGTCTGGTATTTCATATGATCCCTGAGAATAACTGGAACAAAACCCTGAAAACAGAACCAGAAGTAAAGCCAAAGCATTATTGAGTGTGCTCCCCAAATTAAAAAAAAATGAATGAATAAGTCAGACATTTTGTAGTAACATGTTGGTTATTTGTGTATTAACTAAATTATATTGACTTCCAGTGTTAATTCTGGCACCACTTACTGTCTTTTTTATATATAAATAACAAAATAAAGACATACCCTTCTGGACCTTATGTTATAGGGGAGAAACAGACAATTGAAAAAGAATAAAATAGAAATAGGGAACATCAGTGGTAGGAAAGTTACACTGGTGAAGGGTGGTGTGCATTTGATGACTAAACCTAACTACAAAGATTTTTGTAACCATGGTGCTTAAATAAAAAATCATTAAATAAAAAACATATTAAGTATTTAATTTAAAAATATTTTACAAGTTTAAATATGCTATTTGAAAAACATACAATGTAGGGTTGTGTGATAAAATAGTTTAAATAGGTAGTCTGGGAGGTACATTATGAAGATGATAGATGAATATAATCCCGAATAATGGAATGAGATGTTATACAAGCAGATTTATCTAAGAAAAATCTTTTTAGGACAAGAAAATCTAAAACAAAGCTTAACAATGTAAAGATATTGCTTGTATTCAAGTAATGACACAGGGTGAATGTGGTTCAGTTTGAAATCAGTAAAGGAAAAAGTGTAGATAGGTTAAATGACATAGTGGTGGTAGAAAGATAAAAGAAAAAGGGAGAAAATGCTCTTGAGCTATCATAAGAATATTCGCTTTTTTTTTGGGGGGTGCACAACAGGTGACACTCAGGAGTTTCTCCTGGCTATGCACTCAGAAATCACTCCTGGCTTGGGGGTACCATATGGAATGCCAGGATATTGAACCACGGTCCATTCTAGGTCAGATGTGTGCAAGGAAAACACCCTACCACTATGCCACCGCTCTGGCCCCAAGAACATTGGCTTTTTACCTAACTAGGTGTGAGGTTTTTGCCAGACTTATGACAGAAAGCTTGTTTTTTCAAATATGTAGGAAATGTGAGAGAGAAGTAACATATGACCTCTAATAATGGAGTACATTATATATCATTCCATCGTAAATAATTGATTTACTGGGGAATATTAAATATTATTAAAGGGGATTAAATTGCGGGCATTCTAATATGGCTATAGAAATCAGTTTGCTTTAAAGCTTGAATGTCAATCTTGAGCTCAATAAAACTTGCCCTTCAGAATCTTCCCCATATCATGTCACACGTTCTTAAATGTTATGCTCAAGTGTTGGCTGAGGATAAAATTATGGGACTGACACCAAATGTATACACAAAAATTTAACTGTGGCATTAATAAAAAATAGAAACTGGGTGATTCTGAGGATTTTTTTTCTTTTTTAGGGGGTGCATTTTTATTAATTCCTTTATTAAGCACTATGGTTACAAAATTTTCAATGTTGGTTTTAGTCATACAATGTACACCATCTTTCACCAGTGCACCCTTCTTTCCACAGATGTTCCTGTTTTCTGCCATTACCTCCCCCTACCCCTGCTTGTCCTAGTGCAAACAATTTGCTTCTCTCTTACTCTCCTTCTCTCTCTTTCCCTTTTGACACTTTGTTTTGCACTATTGTTAATGAAGGTGTAACATCTGTGTCACTTTCATCCCTTTCATCACCGAATTCTTGTCCAAAGCAATCAGTTCCTATTATCATTGTCCTAGACCCTTCTTTACTCTAACTGGACTCACTTCTATTATGGAGAGCTTCCTACCATCGGCTGGACCTCCTGACTTCATTCTAACTGTCATAGAATATTATTACCATACTGTCTTTTATTTTTCTTATAGACCACAGATAAGTGGAATTATTATATCTCTATCCCTTCCCCTCTGGCTAATTCCACTCAGCAAAATTATCTCTATGTCTATCTGTTGTAGGCAGCTTCTGTCCTACAGCCATCAGTGAGATTTTTGTGAATCTACTTTAGGGAGAGTGGGTTGCACGGATGGCGAAATATGAAATATAAAATAAATGAAACCACATAGAGTATGTGGGGTCAACACGTTTCTGGCAGGAGTGCGACGAGTTTAATTTTTTGAGCAGGGGAATATATAGGGGTAAAATTAGCCAGAGGTAAAGAATAATTATAATTATAAAGCATAGTAAAACAGTAACAATACCTAAACTATGGGTGTGACTGTAAAAATTCAGGTTACAAACGAGAAGGTCATAACTCAAGGTAACTTTTTGCAAGCTTACTTTAAATGCAAAATTAGAAGTAGGAGGGAGTAGAAAATATCTAGGAACTTGATCTTATTTAGACTGGACTCTATTGTTTTAGAGATTAAGTGAAGGGAGGAGCCAAATCCCCAAAAATGAGTTTCCCTTTCTCTAAAGGAGGGTCAATAGTCAAGATCTGCATTCTGGTTAAACCCTTGATTACCAGAAACTGCAGCTGCAAAGGACATGTTTGAAAAAGAGAGAAAAATTGTCTTTGCTTTTAGGGCTGGCTATATCCAGAAAAAGGGGTTCTCAAATAAACTTTGGTGCTGGAATTTCTGAGCCAAGTTATTTGATAGAGGCCATTATTTTGCCTGATATATACAAAGGAGAGATAGTCAAATGCTGGCTAAAAATGTAATGCCAGGCATCTCTTTGGAAATTCCTCAACCATCCACTCAGGGGAAAAAGGCGTCCATAGCGGGCCTTTTGAGGAACCCCACGGGGGTTAAATTAGTTCTACCCACCAGGAAAATCTGAGGACACATCTGGTGGGCTGAGCCCCCCTAAAAGCTTAGGTATGCCCTGGCATCTATTCATGTATAAAGAAATTTCCTGACTTCATTTTTCCTACTAGCTGCATAGTATTTCATTGTGTAGACATACTGTAGTTTCTTTAGCCACTCATCTGTTGTCAGGCACCTAGATTGTATCCAGATTCTGGCTATTGTAAATAGTGCTACACTGAACATAGGGGTGCAGAGGACATTTTTGTAATTTTTTGTGTGTTTTCCTGGGTTATATTTTTAAGAGTGGTATTGCTGTATCATATGGAAGGAAACTCAATTTCTAGTTTTTTGAAGTATTTCCATATTATTTTACAAAAGTCTGAACCAGTCTGAATTCCCACCAGCAGTGAAATAAAGTCCTTTCTCCTCATTTCCATGCCAACACTGGTTGTTCTTGTCTTTTGTGGTGTGTGCTAAGAATTTATTACTTAAACATGTAATGCTTTTTAGTCCATCTCTAACAAAGTTTGTGAATACAATTATGAAAAAAAAGAATGTAAAATATCTAATATTTTGGCAGCAAGATACTATCCTGTCTCTTTGTATTTTCATTGAAAGGAAAAATAGGATTCCAGAAAGAATGCATGTCCAGTTAATCTGGTTATGGCTCATTGGGAAAATATTACTTTACAACCATAAGAATTTTATAATGATATGGAGATAATCCAAAACAACAATTCATTTAGAAATTAAAAAAATAAAACAAATAGACATCTCCACTACCTTTTCTGATTAAAAAAAAGTTATTTACCAATAACTTGTAAAGCATAAAATTACCATTACCTTGGACTACACACCAACATATTTTGCACACTGAACATACTTGTTTAAATATAATACTCATTAGTTTCAACTAAATAGTTTAAAATATGTAAAAAATTACATGTTATATATTAATTTTTGCTTGTTTGTTTTGCGGCTGGCCATACCTGATAGTGCTTATAGTTAACTCATTGCTTTGCTCTCAGGAATCATTCCTAGAGGGTATTAGGACACTATATGGAATGTATGAATAATCATGTGCAAGGCATGATCTTTACTCACTGTACTATTATCTCTCAAGCAAACCTTCATGAGTGTATATTAAAAAGATTAAAAATATAATATTATAAATAACCCTCTACAAAGAAATGCACTCAACAAGCAAGTCAAATTCTAATGTAAGTATTGTAAAGTTGCTTTCCTGTGTCTATAAAATTGAACAGGGGTCCTTGCACAGTTGCCCCTATTATATCTCTGGAGCTGCATTTAGTTTCCCCAGCACAATAAAGAGTGATCACCAAGTGTAGAAATAAAAGTATGTTATGAGCTCTGGGTGAACCAAAAATATCCAACAGTTTTCTACTAAATTGATCTTTTAAATTTATTGCTTAATTTTTTAAATATTTCAGTAGTCCTTCCTCCCCACCCAACACCGGCCTGTACTCTAGACAGGCTTTCTACTTCCCTCATTCAGTCACATTTTGTTATGATAGTTCTCAGTGTAATTATTTCTGTGACTGCACTAAACGATCCCTGTGGTGAGCTTCATGTTGGGAGCTGGACCCTCCAGTCCTCCTTTATTTTGTCTCTGGGTTGGGGAGGAAGGACACTTGGGATATTGGTCATGGAAATGTTGCACTGGTGAAGGACATATATATATATATATAAATAAATAAAAGAAAAGATAAGACCTCCCAATTCTTACCACAGGCTGTGTTCTTTACACTGACAGTATAGAAAGAGGAGGTACAATAAATGCACCCCATATACACCTCAACACAGGCCCTTTGCCTGGTCTGTATTGTGAATTGGGGGACAAGAAAAATAGTTCAGTAGTGTATAATTTGTACTTTATATTTCACTTATACCATTTATTACAATGACATTAAACATATAAAGGTGGTGAGCTTTTCAGGCATTAAAAAGTTTAAAATGATCTTCTATAACATGACAGGGAATGCAGCCATTCTTTTTTCTTTTTCCATTGATACTTAAAAGATCATATGACCCCAGAATGAAAGTCATTTGTAAACACATTTTCCAGTAAAGTGTGGCATACAGGTAAGCATAGAATATGCTCTCAATTAATATTTTCACATTGTAACATTAAAATAAAGGAGTCTGTCTTCCTGTCTTCCTAATTGCTTTTTTTTTTTACTCCTAGCTATGCGATCAGAAATCGCTACTGGCCTGGGGTACCATATGGGATGTTGGGGATCGAACCACGGTCTGTCTTAGGTTAGCACATGCAAGGCAAACACCCTACCACTTGCGCTACCACTCTGGCCCCCTGTCTTCCTGTCTTCCTATCATTTTGCTTCTCCATGCCAATTGGAAATCAGAAGTTTTGGCAACCTATTTTGGAAAGATAGTAAAGAACCAAGTTCGACAATAATAATACAATAATAATAAATAAAGAACAAAGTTCAACAACAATAATACAACAATAACATTACAATTAATAAGACTAATGTTTGGACAAATGACAGCTTCATAGAACAGAGTTTTTAAGGAAGACTGAAATAAATTTCAGGCTTCAAATAAATGTTTTTGTTTCGCTATGATTTAAAAATTTCAAGCTTTTTAACTAGTATTATGATTATATATCTTTTTCTCAGAAGAAATCATATCTACACTGCTACAGATTACAAACACATTTCTTGAAGCTCAAAGTAAAAGTATAAGAATCGATGAATACAGTACAGGTAAACATATGGAAAAAATATCAGTAAGTTTGATTACAGTTCCCCTTGGTTATGTTCAATAGCTTCCCTTGTTAAAAATCAGTTAAGTGGGGCCGGAGAGATGCATGGAGGTAAGGTGTTTGCCTTTCATGCAGAAGAGCAGTGGTTTGAATCCCGGCATCCATATGGTTCCCCCGAGGCTGTCAGGGGAGATTTCTGAGCCTAGAGTCAGGAGTAACCCCTGAGCACTGCCGGGTGTGACCCAAAAACCAAAAATCAAAAAAACAAAAACAAAAAACAAACAAACAAACAAACAAAACAAACAAAAAAAACACAGTTAAGTTTCGAGGCGAGAGAGATAGAATGAAGGTAGAGCATTTGCCTTGCATGCAAAAGGACGGTGGTTCGAATCCCGGCCTCCCATAATCGTATATGGTCCCCCGAGCCTGCCAGGAGCAATTTCTGAGCATAGAGCCAAGAGTAACCCCTGAGCACTGCCCGGTGTGACCCAACCCCCGCCCCCCCAAAAAAAGAAAAATCAGTTAAGTTTCAGAGCTTTGATTTCTCATCTGTAATATGATGGCAGTAAAAGTAGAAATGGGAGTAAAAACATTTATAAGTTGATTCAGTCTATTGAAATTTTGATAACTAGGCTAGTATGTCTCATGTATATAAAGTCTATTTCAAGCAATTAAATTAAATTATGTTTACATTAAATTTTTTTATAGAAAGATAAAAAGTTGACAGTTTGAGGCAGAAGTACTTTTGGCTCACTATAATTGATAAAAAGTAGATGGGCACGACATATGTGAAAAACTAGTGTGATTTTTGTTTTATTGTATAGGCAACAGAAAATGGAAAACACAGATGTGCACTCAGTATTTTATCATACAGATCAAAGCCAGTGGGAGAAACTTGACTATAGTAAGATATGGTAAGATTTTTTGAGCTGGCTCCATTTCTCTTATCAGCAACCTATCTATTACTATTGACTGATGTGCTTGGTTGTAAACTACAAGTCTTACAAGTCTAGAGAGCATTGTATTGAGATAAGTTTTATCTATCAAAAAAAAGAGTAAAATTTGATTAAAAGCAAGAAAAACTCGTAGTCTCTAAAGTCTTCAAAGGAGACTTCATTTTCAACTACTATACCATAGAGACAAGTCATTACTGCATCTAAAATAGTTATTATTTACCAATATAATGCCCATTCATACTGTGTATTTATACCCCATGTGAAAGAATATACATTTTATTTTATTTTTTAAGAAAATACATTTTAAATTGAATGCTCTGCTTCAGAAAAAAATTTACTCTGAGATCTTTAAAGTTATGAAATAAGCAAAATTTTATCCTTACTTGGTGGAATGGGGGATAAAATATTAGTACCTTAATAATCCTGAGAAGCTTTCATTCTGAAAGTTTTAAGTTGAGTTTTCCTAATATGTTTGAATATTATTTTTGGTGGGTGAAAGTAATTATTAAATAGTAAATAAGTTGTAAATAGTAATAAGTAAATAGTACCAGTAATTAACTAGGGTCAGCTGAAAGCCAGGCAAGTGTTTTAATTCTGATATTATTCCTCAAGTCTCAATACAATACATGCATATGGTTAAATGCATATGTTTGTGAAAACATTTGTGTAAATTAAGTACATGTTTCATTACCCTAATGTCATGTCACAAATACAATCAACTATGAGCATTAAAAACAAGTTTTAGGTAATCACAGTCTTTCTATAAATATATATAATATAGTTTGATGAATTCCAGAAGTTGAGATTCAGCAAAATATTTAGTTTAATAAATTAGACTACAAACACAAGTGATTTTCCCATCTTCTTTCTCAGTATTCTGTCAAATAAAATATATAATCATAAGAAAATGTAAAAGTAATATCTTTTATAAAGACATTTTATAAAAGGAAGCCCTATTCTTTGTGCAAGTTCACTTTTACTTTTTAGTTAAATTTGAAGTAAAGTACAATCATCTCAATAATATCTGAGTTGATAGTACTTTTTTTAAAGAACATTAACGAAAGATAATAGGAAACCAGGGGAAAAACTCAAAAAGCACACTTCTGAAAGGTTTGAAGCCCCAAGTTTGATCCCAACCACAGCAAGATTTCCAGAGCAACACTGAGTGAGACTTAGGTTGCCCCTTGTACCACTATGACCAAGCATCACCTCACTTCTAGGCCTAAGCACTGAGCATATTACACTTATATTTTCTCTTTACTCTAGAGCTCTTACAACACAATTTAACACTGGGGACACAAATTGATTTCTTTGAAAATTACAAAACATCTCATAGTGAAGAAGATTGTTCCTAAGTGCACGTATTAAGTGTAGTCATAATGGTCACCATCTTAGGGTTGTGAGGCAGATCATTGTGATACATGAGTGAGCTATATAGCACATTTAATAGTGAAAGACTTAAACGAGATTCTCATG
This sequence comes from Suncus etruscus, assembly GCF_024139225.1. Lineage (NCBI taxonomy): Eukaryota > Metazoa > Chordata > Mammalia > Eulipotyphla > Soricidae > Suncus > Suncus etruscus. The sequence goes on along the minus strand of NC_064857.1, from coordinate 21,442,881 downwards.
ATTTCAATTTCTTCACATAAATATTTTATGTACTATTTTGGTTTAGTGACAAAAAAGATTTATATAATTTAAAAAATTTACTTATTTAACTTGCATAACTACTTATATAACTTAATACTGACTCAAGCAAATATATTGGTGTGTATACTTGAATTAAGAAGTAACAATAGGGGGCCGGGAAGGTGGCGCTAGAGGTAAGGTGTCTGCCTTGCAAGCGCTAGCCTAGGACGGACCGCGGTTCGATCCCCCGGTGTCCCATATGGTTCCCCAAAGCCAGGGGCGACTTCTGAGCGCATAGCCAGGAGTAACCCCTGAGCGTCAAACGGGTGTGGCCCAAAAACCAAAAAAAAAAAAAAAGAAGTAACAATAGAAAAGGGTATATGCATTATCCATTTCATATTTAAAAAGGAGTTTAAGTATATATGTTTATATATTTACTTTTACATATTTATATTATTCCTTTGTAAATTTACTGTTTAGAATTCTAACATTTGCAGATTGGGCTATGAAATGTCAATAAAGCTAATTAAATGTTTCCATAAACCACAAAACTAAAAGGGACTTGGAAAAATTATTTGTTGAAATTTAAATATCTTCAGTAAAAAATGGAAAGAAAGATTTGCCTCCAACAATGCTGCTTGGTTAGTCAAGAAAACTTTTATAATCTGGAAAATTGTGATTTTTTTTGTGTGCAATAGTTCATTTTTTGAAATTAGTAGGATATTTTCAATGTTATAATAAACATTTTTTCTCATCCCCATGACATTGAAATAATTTCATTGTAACAGATGTTTTTCTCTTTAGTGCTTAGGTAAAACATCATGTATCTTGACATAGGCAGGCAGCACTTGGCTTTGGAACATTAAATCTTCCATCAGGTTATTCCTTAGTTTTAGTCATTGGCTTAAATAAGACTGTTTCTTCCAAACTCAACAACATGTTATCCAAACACTATTTCTCCATTAGTCACCTGGTTCCACACTCCAAAATGCAATTCAGAGTTGGAAACAAATGTGTATCCATGACCTTTTGGGTCCAACATGGTCTGGTGGAAAGCATATTGGAAAACTGTTAGTCTCACCAACATGTTAGATGACCTTTGACAAATTACTTGACCCTATTGCATTTAATCTTCTTTTTTCCACCAGGAAAATGGAGACTGGAATATATGTATTCATTCCCTACCTTACATGATTCTTTAATGTTTAAATTAAGTGTGTTTGTTTATATTCTCTTTCGACATGTTGATACTGAAATACTCTCTCTATTATGTAGAAATATGTCAATCACATTTTTATTTTTTTAATGTTAAAAAATAGTAGACTTACGACCACTCCACTTTTATTTTACAGAACACATTTATTCTATTAAATTATGATTATTGGTCCATTTAAAAAATGGTAAAATCCTCTAATTCTAGCCCTGAATTTACATTGTGACATAGAACTATTTCAGTCTTAATAGGTCTCTGATTTATTTCTAGAGATTCTGCTTGATATTTCTTCTTATACTTGATATAATATATGCCCTTCCATTTAGAATTCAATTATTATAATACAAAAGACAACTTTGGATGAGGCAGGGTCCATCCTTAGAACCAAAAGAAATTTCTTTCTCTGCAAATTCAGTGACTCAGATTTTTGCTGGGCTTTCATGTTCGCCTTTTTTTTCTATTTCCTATTTCTCTCTTTACTCTTTTTTTCTTTCCTATGCATTTTATTTCTTTCTTCTCTCCTTCCTTCTTTTCTTCTATGCTTCCTTCCTTCTTTCCTTTTAGCCTCTCTTTTATTTTTGTTTATTTCCTGTGTATGGAAATACAGAAACTAGGATTACAATTTAGGACAGTCAAAGTATGTGTACTTCAAGTAGCAACTCTCCCAACTCTAAACTGATTACTAAATGGGTACCATGATTCCCATTCAGAGCTAGAGTTGTAACCCAAAATTGGCCCTATTTGGGGTGAGAGACAATATTGTGATTAAGCTTGTGTCAAATTGACTTGGGGGCCATATCTGGGAGTGCTAAGGGTTCACTCCTAGCTCTGATCTCAAGGAGTACTCTTGATAGGACTTAGAGGGGCAAACAGAAATTGAACCAAACTAGATAAGGCAAGTACTCACCACTCAGCTATCTCTCCAGCCCTGTGGACCTTTATTTGATGCTGGCCACCGGTGCTATATCAATTTAGGGTGAAGTCCTAGATCTGTTCCTGCAACACCTCTGTGTTTGGGAGTGGAGGCCTCCAGCACTTTAGGGGTGGCTTGGGTTATCCTCAGCACCACAGAGACCAGGAAACATTTTTCTGTTTTATACATATTTATTGAGAAAAAATATAGTTAACAATATTTAAACTTGTTAATTTCCATATTGTTGTAAATATATACGTATGTGATGTGTGACCCCTTATTTGTTCTCTTTCTAAACCTAATACTATTAGTAGTAGCACACTTGATAAAAATTCATTGTACATATATTTTGGGAATTTAAATTAAGAATTGGAATTAAATGATAGGAAATATGGAGGTATGGGTTAAGAAAAATATTTAGGAATTTTAACCTCATGGATGTCTAAGATTTGGACTTATTTGTAAGAAGATATATATATATATATACAACATACTGACATGTGTATACATTTATATTTGTGATTAGAGTTTAGGAGAGTTGACTGAGCACTAAATTTAAAATTTATGTCATCAGAATGATTAATTAATTAATGTTGAAATAAGGAAGAATGTTTAAAGTACACATATCTGAAAAAATGTAATGCCTTATTATAAAAGTGAGGCAATAGTAGACCTATCCTAAGTGCTATACTACAAGCAGAAAGTAATTTTTTGCTCCCAATAAATGCAAGATAAATTGGCGACTCTAAATTATTATTTTTCTCAGAAGTTTGACAGTAGGAATAAAGTTTCTTCTGAGAAGTTAAATGTCAAGAGTTTACCAAATGCATGTTGTTGTTTTCAAGATTAGAACTGTAAAGATACTTATATTCCAAACAGCAAAAATGAGACTGAATATATTAGTGATAGAGGAATGATGCTAATGACATGAGAAGAATCTATATTAATAAACTCTATGATGAAAGTCATCTCTTTTTTATTTCTTTATTCAAACACTTTGGTTACAAAAATGTTCATACTGGATTTCAGTCATAGAATGTACACCACACTTTAGCAGTGTGATCTTCTTGCCACCACTGTCCCTTACTTCACTCCCCCAACCCAAACCATGCCAGTTTCCAAAACAGGCATTCTGCCTCTCTTCCTCACTATCATTGTCATGGTAGTTGCCATTGTGGTTAGTGTTCTAACTGTACTCACTGCTCTTTGTGGCAATCTTCATGTCATGGGCTGGACTTCCTGGCATTAATCTCTATTGTGTTTAAATATTATTGCCATACTGTCCCTTGTTTTGATATATCTTACAGATGAGTGAGACTATTCTCTGTCTATCCTTCTCTCTCTTGCTCATTTCACTCAGAATAATAATTTCCATGTCTGTCCATGTATAGTCAAATTTTATGACTTCATTTTTTTTCCCTAATGGCTGCATAGTATTCTATTGTGTAGATGTATCATAGCTTCATTGGACATTCATCTATTGTTGGGCACCTAGGTTGCTTCCAGATTCTGGCTATTGTAAATAGTGCTGAGATGAACATAGGGGTGCAGAAGGCATTTTTAATTGTGTTTTTGTTTCCTCAGGTATCCCTAGGAGTGGTATTGATATATCATATGGTATTGCTAGCTCAATTTCCAGGTTTTTTTTTTTGAGGAATATTCATATTGTTTTCCAGAAAGAATGGACTAAATGGCATTCCCACCAGCAGTGAATAAGAGTTCTTTACCAGTTTAGTTTTGAGTGAATAGTTTCTCCCATTCTGTAGATGGCCTTTGTATCCTTCTCACTGTTTTCCTCTGAGGTACAGAAACATCTCAGTTTAATGTAGTCTCATTTATTTATATTTACTTTCATTTGTTTGGTCAGTGGTGTTTCCTCCTTAAACATATCATTAGACTCAATATAAAGAAAACCCTAAAGACTACCAAAAAGCATCTAAAAACAATAAACTTGTAGAGCAAAGTGGCAGATACAAAATCAACACACAAAAATCAATGGCCATATTTTATACAAATAACAGTAGAGAAAAAATAGACATTAAAATACAATCCCTTTTACAATAGTACCATAGAAACTCAAATACCATGGTCTCAATTTAACCAAAGAGGTGAAGGACCCATACAAAGAAAACTACAAAACACTGCTTCAAGAAATAAAAGAAGACACAAGGCAATGGAGATATATATCCTGCTCATGGATTGGGAGGATTAACATAATTAAAATAATAATACTCCCCAAACATTTTACAGATTTAATGCCACTCTTCTAAGGTATTAAGGATTGAGATTCTTCAAAGAGGGATGACATTCTTTAAAGAAGTGAATCAAACACTGCAAAGTGAACCCTTCCCTCTAACTTCCTTTTTTCCCTAACCTCTTTTAGAATGTAAACACCCATCCGGATTACAAGGACCTTCCCTCACCCTAATGGGTGGGATTCTGGATAATAAAGAAAAGAGTCTGTCTGGAAACTGGGGACAGAGCTCACTGGAGAAGATGGGATAGGGAGCACAGGGAAAGCTTGGCAAAAATGAGCACATGGAAGAGAAACTCATGGCAGAGAAAAGCCATGAGAAATACAGTGACCTGACCCAAATGAATATCTTTTCTGACTGCTGTGTATTATTTCTACACCACTACCCTGGCTTCAACAGACCTGTCAGCCTAAGCAGTTAAAAACATGGTGCCTGTGGCAGCCTCACCCATGTGGACTTTATGTTTTATATTTTCATTCTACAAAACACACCTGAAATTTATTTGGAAGAATAAACACTCACAAATTGCTAAACCAACCCTTAGGGAAAAGAAGGGTGGGAAGCATCACTTTCCCTAACTTTAAATTGCATTACAATGCAATAGTCATCAAAACTGCATTCTATTGGAATAAAGACCAATCATGAGATCAATGGTAAATAGTCTGAGTATTCAGAGAATGACCCCTGGGCATACAATCTTTGATAAAATTAATCTTTGATAAAAGGGCAAGAGAAACAAAATGGAGCAAGAAAATCCTCTTCAACAAGTATTGCTAGACAACTGGTCAGCCACATGTAAAAAAGCAAACTCAGACTTCTATCTAACACCATGCAAAAAGGTCAAACCAAAATGGATTAAAGACCTTAATATCAGACCCAAAATATAAGGTATATAGAAGAAATTGTATGATTTTATTCTATTGCAATTAGAAATAAATGACATAGAGGAATATGAACATTTAAATAAGTAGAGGATGTGGAGGATATAAGTAACTGCAACCCATTTAAACCAGTTTAAATAAATAAAGGTGGATATAAAGTTCAGATATATGTGCCAAAGGAAGAGAGGAAGGCGAATATTAAGCTAGCATATGGCCAAAGATCCAAGATTCCTGTGGCTGTATGAGTCAAGTTAAAAAGTGTTCTGAGGGGCCGGAGAGATAGCATGAAGGTAAGGGATTTGCCTTTATGCAGAAGGTCGGTGGTTCGAATCCCAGTGTCCCATATGGTCCCCCAAGCCTGCCAGGAGTGATTTCTGAGCATAGAGCCAGGAGTAACCCCTGAGCTCTGCTAGGTGTGACCTAAAAAAAACCAAAACAAAACAAAAAGTGTTCTGAGAGAAGTAGAATGTCTGTCTCGAATACAGCAGGGAGTGGGAGAAGAGGAAGATGGGGAGCATTGGTGGTGGGAATGTTGCACTGGTGAAGGGGATGTTCTTTCTATGACTGAAACTCAACTACTGGCATGTTTAAATATGTTTATATTTATGATATACAAATTACTCACAAAGGTAACACTCAAAAATCCAAAATCACTATCAAAAACTGGAGAGACGAAATGACCGTCACCTCTCTGAGGAAGACCAACAGATGGTCAACAGGCACATAAAAATGTTCTTAATCACTTACAGTTAGTGATATTCAAATAAAAACAGCAATGTGATAACAGTTTACACCAGTGAAAATAGCAAATATCAAAAATGCTAGGAACAATTTGTGTGGGTGGAGATGGGGTAAAAAAAAAAAGGAACTCATCCACTGCTAGTGAATATGTTGTCTAGTTCAACCACTTTGAAAAATATTATGGAGGGCTCTCAGTAAATTCATAATCAAGCTTTCATATGACCCATAATTTCTGTTTTGGGGTATCTATTCCCAAGACAGATAAAGATTCATCCAAAAATATGTATGTATGTATGTATGTATGTATGTATGTATGTACACAACTCCACTATTCATTGCAACACTCAGTACAATATATGAATTAAAATGAACCTAGATATGCAACATCAGCTGATTGAATCATTAAGTTGTACTACATATATACATATATATGTATACAATAGAATATTATATATCACTAAGGAATGACACAACCATACAATTTCTGAAAAGTGGATTGAACTGGAAGATATAATGTTATATGAAGTCAGAAAAAGAAGAATAAATACAGGATATCAGTTATATGTGATGTTGCATGAAGAAATGCAGTAGTTTAAATGAGGGTTACCTAGAAAACTCTCGACCCAAGTATAGTGAGTAGAAGAAAAGTAGTAGAGTGTATGAGAGAAATATAGACCTTAAATAATTGGGGAGAGTGGGACACTGGTTATCGAATTCAGGTTTGTCCCGAGTCAGCTGCATGCAAGGCAAAAGCCCTACCACTGTGCCATCACTCAGGTCCCTGGAATTGCTTTTTAATAGCTATTTGTCTCCATTATTTCTTCATAGGAAATCCAGGAACTTTAACTTGTTAATTTTATACTTTCTGATTTTACAATAAAAATATATTGTTTCTAGAGGCATTTTTGTAGAATCTCAGAATTTCATAAGTGTAGTACTATGTCATCCGTAGTGAAATTTGACTTCTTCCCTTCCTATATCAATGTCCTTGTTTTTTCTTTCTGCCTAATTGTAATGGCAGTTACTCCCAATTAGCATATGGAATAGAAATTGTGGGAGTAGGCAATTTTGTCTGTGCTTGATCTTAGACGAAAAGCTTTTAATTTTTCCCCATTAAATATAATGTGTGCTGTGCACTTGTTTTCTATATTAAAAAATTTTCTCTATGATTCTCATTTTGTTGAGAGTTTTTATCATGAAGCTTTGGCTGTATTTTGTCAAAAATTTCCCTGCATAGATTATTAATATATTGTAATGATTAAATTGCATGTTAAATTATCTTTGCACCTCTGAGATGAATATTACTCTGTGTATGATACATGGTATATGATCTTTTTGATGTATTGTTGAATTTTTTCTGATGTATTGTTGAATTTTTTTTCTGGTATTTTGTTAAGGAAATTCGCATCTGTGCTCATCAAAGATATTGAGCTGTAATTCTGGGTTTTTTTTTTTTTTTTTTTTGTGGTGTCTGTCAGATTTTGGTTTTAGGATGATGTTTACATCATAGAAATTATTTTGCAGTACTCCATTTACTTCATTTTCCTAGAAGAACCTGAAAAGTATTGGCAATAAGTAGATCCTCTATAAAGGTTTAAAAGAATTCACAAGTGAATTTATTTTAGCCAGGGCTTGCTTTGTTTGGGGGGAAATTTTTGATTACTGTTTCAATTTCCTCAAGAGTGATAGGTCTGTTCAGGTTTTCCAACACATCTTGATTTAGTCTTGAAAGTTTATATGAATCTAAGAATTTATCCATTTCTTCTAGCCTCTCTCATTTCATTGCATTGCTTTTCTCAAAGTAATCCCTGATGACCCTTTGAAATTTTATAATGTCTGTTTATGATTTCCCCCTTTCTATTTCTGATTATAAGGTTCTCTCTCTGTGAGTGATTTATCAATCATATTTATTTTCTGAAAAAAATCAACACTTGTTTTCATTGATTTTTTTGGATTTTTTGGTGGTATTCCAGTTCATTAATTTCTGCTCCTACCTGAATTGAATTCTTGTTGGTCATTTTTGAGTTGTTTTTATTGTGAAGTCAAGTTTTTATGTGGGTCCTTTATTCATAGTTGATGAATTCTTGCAAAACTATGAACTTTTCTATTTTCGCTGTGCCCCACAAGTTCTGACAGTTCATATCCTCATTCTCATTTGTTTTCAAGACTAATTTTTTTAACTCTCCCCTGTTTCCAAGAATATCTTGGGGCCAGAAAGACAGCACAGCAGTAGGGCGTTTGCCTTCCAAGCAGCCCATCCAGGATAGATGGTGGTTTGAATCTCAGCATCCCATATGGTCCCCTGTGCCTTCTGGGGGTGATTTCTGAGCTCAGAGCCAGGAGTAACCTCTGAGTGCAGTTGGGTGTGACCCAAAAGCCAAAAGCCAAAAAAAAAAAAAAAAGAATATTTTGATTTCATCTCTGACTCACTGTTTATTCATTAGGAAGCTATTCATTTTACAGGTTTTTGCTTTTTTTTCCATTTCTTTCATTTCTTTTGTGATTACCTCTATTTTAATTGCTTCGTGAACTGAGTAATTGGTAAAATTACTGTTCTCTTAACTTTCTGGAGGTATATTTGGTGTACCAGCAAGTGACCTACTAAGAAGATTGTTCCTTGGATACTAGAGAATATTTGTATTTTGCCTTTGGGGGATTAACAGCTATATATGCACCAAGTCCCTCTCTTCTATTTCAACCTTAAAAGCAAATTATTCCTCAGTGAACTTTAGTCTGATCGAACTATCAAAGGATGCTAAAGAAATGATGAAGTTTTCTAATTCTGTTGTGTTGCTATCAATGTCTTACTTCAAGTCTATTAGAAGTTGTTTTAAGTATTTTTCTGGTCCCTCATTATGTGCATATATGTTTAGTAGTGTGGGTTATTCATAGTGTATATGTTCATATGTATATGAAATAACCGTCACTGTCTTCAGTGTCTCATAACCATTTTGAACCTGAAGTGTATGTCATCTGATACTATTATGGTCAGTCCAGCATTTTAGTGGAGTGGTTATCTTGAAGAATTGTCTTTCATTCTTTCACATGGAGTGAAGTGTTTGTGTTTCCCTGATTATTCAAATGTTTTTCTTGTAGGCAGCAGAATCTTGAGTTCAATATTCTAATCCATCCTGTCACTCTGAGCACCTTAATTTGTGCATTTAGTCCAATGACATTGAAAGATATCATTGCCATGGAATTTGATGCCCAGTTTCTATAATTGTTTGCTATGTTTGCACAATTTTTCTTGTCTTTAATGTAGCCCCCCCTCTTTTCTCTTATAGGTGATTTCAAGTCTATGAAGTTCTTGTACTATTGCTTATCTGTGAAGTTGTGTATTGTTCCTTCAAATATGAATAAAGTCCAACTTGAGTATTCTTGGTGAGGTATTGATTCATTGAATATTTTTCATTATATCCCACCACTTTCTTAGGGCATGAGGGTTTCCTTTGGTAAATCTGCTATTAATCTTATAAATGCTCCTTTGTATGTAATTTACTTATTTTATTTTATTTTATTTTATTACTTTCAGTATTTTATCTTTATTTATGATATTCATCATTTTGAATATGATCGTCCTTGGGTGCTTTTATTTTTGACTCTGTTAGCTTGTACTCTTCAGGTGTCTAACATATGGATACATGCATTTTTTCATATCTGAGAACTTATCAGCAATGATATATTTTACTATTTATTTCTCCTTCCTGGAGTTTTCTTCCTTGTTTTTTTTTTCCCCCTTCTTTTCAAGGACACCAATGATTCTTATGGTGTTTTTCTTTAATTGATCCTAAAGTTCTCTGGTCACCTGTTCACTTATTTGAGGCTTTTTCTATTTTATATTGTCTGGAAATTTTCTTCATGAACTCTTCAAACTCCGTGATTCATTCCTTAGCAACTGTTGCTCTGCTGGTAAGGTCTTCTAATTAATTTTTTTTTTTATTTTTCTTACCAAGATTTTCAGTTCTGACATTTATGTTTGTATTTTTCTCATTTGTGCTTTCATATTTTCCCGTGTCATATTGGCACTATGTTCCATGGTTTCTTTGAGTTCCTTAAGGAAACTTAAACATTTACATAGTGAACTTCATTTCAGATATGTTATATGGGAGGTACTACTGATTGTGTCTGTAGGATTGCAATCTTCATCCACAAAGTTTGATAAAGTTTTGTACTGCTTTACTATGGTTTCTTTAATTATAGCAACATGTTTCTTTTCTATGTGCCTACTGTTCTTCCCCACTGTGAGGGAGATCTTAGGGAAGCTTATGTGGATGAGAGATTTTCTTGTGGTTGATTAAGCAACCAGTTTATGGAGATCATTCCTTTGAGTGTGGCCTCTGACCAATGTGGGTGGACCAAATCAATGTTTTCAGGCAGGTCAGGTAGCTCATAGAGCTTAATCTGTGCTTACTAATAAAAACTTTTATTTATTTATTTATTATTTATTTATTTATTTTGGCCAGGCCTGGCAGAGCACAAAAGTTATTCCTGGTTCTGTGCTCATAAATTGCTCCTGGTAGGCCAGAGATTGAACCTAGCTCAGCCACATGCAAGTCAAATTCCCTACCAACTGTGCTGTCACTCATGCTCCCCAAATTTATTTTTTTTAATAAATCAAGGACAATCCCACCACCAGTGTTGACCTCCCTCCACTAATGTTTTTCAGAGTGTATCAAAATCAAAATTCTTAGGAGACATAACCCAATTATCCCAAATTGAGCTAAGGTACTGATGTGTTTTCTTCTAATCAGGAAACCTGTAAGAATCATATATTTTAACTTCATCAAAAAAATACCAGTTTCTGTAAGGAGATAACTACAGTTTGTGTTCTTGATAATTTATTACAAAAGAGCTTATTAGTTTATTAGATTGAGGAGCAATACTCTGCAGGGGTCCTCAAACTGTTTAAACAGGGGGCCAGTTCACTGTCCCTCAGACCATTGGAGGGACTGAATATAGTAAAAACAAAACTTATGAACGAATTCTTATGCACACTGCATATATCTTATTTTGCAATGAAGAAACAAAACAGATACAAATACAATATGTAGCCTGCGGGCCATAGTTTGAGGACCACTGCTCTAAAGAATACTTAACAGATAATGTATTTATTAGTCATTGAGTTAGGAGGCAAAATTCTCAGTTGGGTGTAATTATGGCAGTTATATTGTTTATTTTAGTCATTAAAGAGACTTTCAAGTGAATATTTTTTAAAATTGGAATTACATCTGTGTGGGTACATAAGACATTTAAGAATGACCATGTTTAATTTTCTAATAAAAACTAAAAATCATTCTATCTTAGTACCAAACCAAATTATTATTCATGTAAAATTATTAGAAAATAGGCTCATAAAGACAGAATAGGTAGATTAATTATTGATTTGAATAATTGAAGAAGTAGTAGATGAAGCCTGGTGAATATTATCATTTCCCTTCCTTATGACAATGTGACTTTTATCTTTAATAGAGTTTCACTACAAACTATCAAAGATATAAGCTTTTCACTTATTCCACATTTTCATTAAATTAAAGTAAATTGGCATACATTTTAAAATCATAATTCTGAATAAGTATGATCTACATGAAATTTTGAATTATGCTTATTTTTAAAGATTTACCCATAAAAATTTACAAAATTCTTTACAAATTTCCCCCATTGAGATCTGTTTTATAAGCAATAATGGTAGAGGAGTATCTATATGTATAGAATTCATGTTTGAAACAAGTTACGGGGAATGTTGGACTTTATTCATCGGCCCCCAGATGCACCAACAGTATCTTGTGGCATTGTTTCTTTTTTGAATAAGCACATTAAAATGGGAAAAATAATACATATGCAAACAAGTTCTTATCTAATAGATATGGGAACACAAATTTGGTAATTCAGTTAGGCCTTATACCCTGAACATTGGCATAATGATTTGGCTTACACCTCAGAAGAATGGGCAATGTCCATACACCCCTGAACAATGGATAAACAACCACAATTGTCTATAAAATTACCAGGATCCAAACCTCTACCAGGGAAGACCAACCACTGCTCTGGCATTGTCTTACACCAAAGAGTGCTCTCAACACCCAGAAGACTCAGCTCCAGCCTGCTTAAGGGACAGATCGATCCGCATCTAATGGTGTACTGAAACTAGAGGATGCTCCACATCAGCCTGACTTTGATGCAAGAAATGCATAGAATCTAAAATCTTTAAATATAGGAATCTGATATGAACAACAGCTAAAGTGTGAAAAAGTTTCACTGAGACCATGGAGAATGACTCGGATTGGACAGACTGGTATACCTGGAGCCCAGAGTAGGTCTTATGCCCCAAAACTTTGGAGGTTAGGCCTTCTTGTAATCAGGCCAAGGATTTTTTCCCGTTTTCCCCATATTTTTCTTGGCCTATGCAAACAACTGCAATTGCCACTTTCACACCTTTATTATTCTTTTTTAACCCTTATCCTTTAAGAAAAAAAAAACTTTACTGAACTTACAAATAACTAGTAGTTATTTGTAGTAGAATGTAGTAGTATGATTAGAATGTAGTAGAATGCCTGTCTCAATACAGGCAGGGGATGGGAAGGGGTGGGGGAATGTTACACTGATGAAGGGAGTGTTCTGTTTGTGACTGTAATCATGTTACATAAATAAAAATATATTAAATTTTTTTAAACAAGGACCTTCAAAATACTACTTTCTCCCAACAGAAAAGAAGCAAACAAGTTACAAACAACTTTTGAGATAAGTGATTTGTGACTTGTGAATTCAGACAAATTCATAAGAGTTAAAGAATATTTGTCACTGTAGCTATTGAAACTGATGAATTTTGGAAAACTGTATTGTATTTCTGATTTTGATGCACAGAGCTAACCAGTAGAGGGCTCCACAAGACTGAAGAATTCTCAGTTTTACACAATTATAGAGGTGAAACCTTTTCATAGTTATACACAATACAGTAAATAATTTTGAAACTCATTTTAAAGAATTTCCCACAACCTCAACAGAAAATTGAAACTTGAAAAACCGTGATCCAGTATAAATTACAGCAGGATTATTACTTGATTTTAATATTTTAAAGGATATGGTATGTAAAATAGCTTATTTTTCTAAATTATTTGATGAGCAATCTACCATCAAATGCAGGACAAATCTGGACAAAAGAATCTGTTTTTTTTGGAAACAACTAATATTTGAAAGCTCTTGAAACAATTCCTTCACAGGAATTAATTGGTTACAGATGAAAAAAGTGATAATGAGAGACAGAGAAACAGAGATACAGAATTCATGGATTTTTCCCCCTGACTTCATTGTTAATTTCTTCAAAGTTCTAAGCACCATTGGCCCAAGCCTCCCTTCCTACCAAGAGTCATTTAATATAGACTCTCTTTTGATTAATTACTTGACATTTTCTTTTTTGTTTTGTTTTTGGGTCACATCCAGTGGCGCTCAAAGGTTACTCCTGGCTCTGCTCTCAGAAATCGCCCCTGGGAGGCTGGGAGAACTTCATGGGATGCAGGGAATCAAACCACCATCTGTCTTGGATCCAATGCTTGCAAGGCAAATGTCCTACAGCTGTGCTATCTCTCCACACCTTTTTCCAAGTTGTAGTAATCATGCGGATATAATTTAATTACTATTCTGAATCATTTTTTCTTATCTGTTAAAATACTGAGGACTCAGCTAATACAAGACATACTAAATTATTTCAGAACATAAGTAAAGAGATCACATTAATTTCATTCTATAGTGCTTCTTATACATGGTCTATGTAGAGAAGTAATGATTGTCCTAACATTTTTAAATTGAAAATAAAGCTGGGGCAGGCGAGGTGGCGCTAGAGGTAAGGTGTCTGCCTTGCAAGCGCTAGCCAAGGAAAGATCACGACCGACCGTGGTTCGATCCCCCAGCATCCCTTATGGTCCCCCCAAGCCAGGGGCAATTTCTGAGTGCTTAGCCAGGAATAACCGCTGAGCATCAAACGGGTGTGGCTCGAAAAACCAAAAAAAAAAAAAGCTATATATCATTGTTAATTCATAGAAAAATAATGCTGTACTAAGACAGATAGAAATAATATATCTTGTACTATTCTATTTCTATGTAATTTTGAAATTAAATGTAAGTTTTCTATCACTTCATATATTCACAAATAATAAATAACTCCTATTCAAGAGTCCTTTTTTTATAAAAATAAAAGTCCTTTTTTTGCTATTTAGCATGTTTTTATTGAAGATAATCTAAATTTAAATTAAATGTATTGATTTCCCATTGGTTAGAATGTTAATATTACATAAGATTTGAGAATATTGCTTTATACCCCTGTATGTGATGTGTTTAAGCTTCACTGTTCCCATTTCTAAAATTTCTGGCGTGCTTCTCTACTCTTCCCATTATCTCTTTCATTTTCCTATTATGTATGATGTATTTACAGGGTTATTCAAGCCCTCTGGGGGTAGAGGATAAACCATGGAGCTTCAGAATGCTTGGCTTGTACTCTACTACTGTCACTGTCTCCCAAATTTACCATTGGAAGTCTCGGAATGCTGTGTGTGTGTGTGTGTGTGTGTGTGTGTGTGTGTGTGTGTGTGTGTGTGTGTGTGTGTGTATGAGCAAAACTATCTGGCTCTTGTCATTCTTTTTCTGAGATGTTTTGCTTAGCATAATCCCTGTAAGTTCCATCCATGTTGAAGCAAAAAGCAAAATGCATTTTATAGTTTTTGAATTGTATTCTATTGTAACTAATATCACAACTTTTATTCTGCCACCCTCTGATGAGCACTTATATGGCTTCCCTGCGCAGGATGCTATAAATGAAGCTTCTATAAACTTAGAAATCCTCAATATCTTTTTTAGTTGATTTTAAGATTCTTTAGATACATATGTAAAAGTACTATTTCTAGGTTCTACTTTGCATTTTTTTTTTTTAGGAATGACCATACTTTTTCAACAGTGGCCGCTCCATATTACCAGCAGCAGTGGCAAGAGTGCCCTTTTTTATTAGCAACCTAACGTTTCCAATCTTTTTGATAAACTATTCTCACAGGTGTGAGGTGGCATATTGTGGCTTCAATTTACATATAATTAACAATGGACAAAGTGGAGTTTTTTTATATATATCTGTTTCAAGTTTTTATCTACCAAAATTTTGAGATGAGATTAGTTTAAAATGTATATGTGTTAATAAATTTTAGGAATTCAATTAGTACTCTTATCATGCACCCAATGGTTATCTGTATGCCTTCTTTGGAGAATTATCTATTAAATTTTTGGAATAGTTTGGTTTGGTTTTTATTAATTTGTCTTTTATGTTGAGTTGAATGACTACATTTAGAGATGAATTTCTTGAGTGATATACAAAAGTTTGTAAGACAAATGTAGCCTCATTTCTTAGTTTTTATTTTGTTTAATTTGCCATTGGACTTAAATTCCCCCCAAAATATCTCTGTAGTTAAAAATATTTGTGTTTGGGGCCGGTGAGGTGGCGCTAGAGGTAAGGTGTCTGCCTTGCAAGCGCTAGCCAAGGATCAAGACCACAGTTCGATCCCCCAGCGTCCCATATAGTCCCCCCAAGCCAGGGACAATTTCTGAGCACTTAGCCAGGAGTAACCCCTGAGCATCAAATGGATGTGGCCCAAAAAAACAAAACAAAAAAATTTATTTGTGTTCTACCTATATTTTGTAGTGTGGTTTGAATAGTTTTTGTTTGTTTGCTTGTTTGATTTTGGTTTTTGTTCCAGAACTTATATTTAAGATTTCAGTTCATTTTTAAAAAAATTTGCATATGTTTAGTAAACTAGTTTTAATTTTTGGAATGTGGCTGTCCAGGTTTCTAGATCCATTGTTGAAAGGGCTTTTTTATTCCAGAGATTTTTATTGTTTTATTTTGTTGTTGTTGTTGTTGTAAATTAACCTAACTAATACTTATTGCTTTATTTCTGGGCCATAGGTTCTATTTCATTGTTGTGTCTTTTCTTATGTTTCACTATGTTATGGTTTTGATTAGTATAGCTTTATAACCATAAACCAGGGAGTATGGCTTCAACCTAGGATCTGTGCAAAAACCAAGATCTCTAATTACAGAAGACTGACTATGATCACCACAACTGAGTAGAACTTTGTTTGGGACCATAAAGAAAGACATTGGGGCTGGACAATTAGTCAGTCTTATGACAGTATGCTTCATGGGTAGACACACCCTATTTCTTTCAGGTCAAGGATATTTCCTTTCTAATTTCCCCAGCATTTACTTAGCCTCTGCAGGGAAAAAAAAAACCTTGCCACATATACCCCTTTTTAATATATTTTTCTTCTTTAAAAATTTTTATTCATAGCTTCTAGATAGGGGCTCCTCCCTTTTTCATAGAACCTTGGAACATGAATCACTGTTTACCTCATATTTCTACATCTTTCTTCAAATTGAGAAAAAAAAAGAAAAAAAGTGGATGAGGCCCTGGGGCTAAGTGGACACAAGTACATTGGGTAGGAAAAAAAATGGTCAGAACTAAAAACCCAAGCCAAAGTCAACAATAAAATCAGGAGTCCCAAACTATAACAATCTAAACACAAAATGACGAGAGGGCTAAGAGTGGAAGTATGTGATGCATGCTGGGAATTCTGGTGGAGGGACGTCAACAATGGTGGTAGGAATGAACTTAATTCACTGTAACTATATGCCTGAAATACAACTATGAAAGACTTGTAATTCACAATGGTCTCAACAAAAAAATTGTTTTTAAAAAGGGAGTATAAAATTTATTTTTCTTTCTTTTTCTTGCAGTACTGCATTGGTTATACATGTCTTCTGTAGCTTCATACAAATTTTAGAATTATTAGTTCTATTTTTTGAGATTTTGATAGCTGTTAAATCTATAAATTGCATTAGGTAATAAGACTTTTACTCATCTGATTAATAATTTTATTATTTAAGTCTATAGTTTTCTATATGTTGTTTTATAGTTTCCAATGTATAGATATTTTACCTCCTTTGTTAAGCATATTCCAGGTATTTTATTTGTTCTGGTGATATTTTACATTGAACTGCTTTCTTCACTTTTATTTCTTCTAATTTATTAATAGTGCAAATTGATTTTGTGTCTTACCAATTTTTTTTAATGATTATTTTGTTTTGGAATAGGGATTAGAATTTCTGTATATATTTTTCTGTTATCAAAATTAATAAAAGTTAGGCAGGAGCAATAGCACAGCAGTAGGGCATTTGTCTTACACACTGGGACATACCCTGGTTCAATTCCTGGCATCCCATATAACCCCTGAGCATGCCAGGAGTGATTTCTGAACTCAGAGTCAGAAGTGATCCCTGAGTGCCAGGTGTGGCCCAAAACAAACTAACACAGAATAAATAGATAAGCTGTTTTTGTTTTCATTTTTGTACCATACCCAGCAATACTCAGGGGTTACTCCTGGCTTTTGTACTCAGAAATCACTTCAGGCAGGCTTGGGGGGATCAGAAGGAATGCCAGGATTTGAACCAGTGTCCGTCCCAGGTTGGCTGCATACAAGGCAAATGCCCTACTGCCATGGTATCTTTCTGCCCCCTACGTTCATTTCTTTTATAATTTAGACTTTGTTCTAATATTTTTCTTACCTAATTTTTCTCTTGGAATTATGGTAAACAGTGTTGATGAAACTGTATCATTTTTGTCTTGCTTTTGGCTTTAGAGGGAACCAAAATTTTTTCACCATTCATGTCATTTTACTTGTGGGGGGAGTGCCAGAGATTGCATCTATTGTGTCGATTTTGTCACTTACCACTTTGAGGGGTTAGATTGTTATTTAAATTGGAACTGCTAAAGGCACCCTAATTTGGAATACTCCAACTAGCTTTCTTCTCAGACTACTCATCATGTTAATATAATTACTTCTCTTGTGATACCATTTAAAATTTGACTGTAAACAGTCAAATCCTATAAATAGAATGTAATATTACTCTTTATATATTTTATTAAATTTAAAAAGTTATATTTAATACTGTGGTATGCAAAATTGTTCATAATAAAGTTTTATCAAAATTATAAATTTGATCATGATTTAATTTTAATCATACAATGTATAACACTCTTCATCATTGCACCTTTCCCACCACCAATGTCCTCAGTTTATCTCCCAGGCTCTCCCATGTCTCTGAATTATTATGAATACATGATAAACCTTATCAAATGCTTTTTATGAATATATTAATATGGTCATATTATTTATTGATTGTGTATTATAGTTGATTAATATAGTATTAATTATTAATACACTATTAATATAGTGTATTGTGTTGATTAACTTGAATATGTTAAACCATCCTTACTGGGGTAAATCCTGTTTGGACATGGTGACATTTTCTTGACCTTTTTATTATTATTTTGACCTCTTGGGTTCTATTTGCTAGTATTTGTCTAGAATATTTACATATGTATTCATCAGGGAAATTGGCTTGTAATTCTCTTTATTTTTGGTATATCTGCTTGCTTTTTATAACAGAGTGATTAGCTTCATAGAACTCGGAGTGTTTTTTTTTTGTTTTTTTTTTGTGGTTTTTGGGTCACACCCGGCAGTGCTCAGGGGTTATTCCTGGCTCCAGGCTCAGAAATTGCTCCTGGCAGGCACGGGGGACCATATGGGGCGCCGGGATTCAAACCGATGACCTACTGCATGAAAGGCAAGCGCCTTACCTCCATGCTATCTCTCCGGCCCCTCGGAGTGTTTTTATATTTGCAAATTCCTTGAAGAGCCCGAAAAGAATTGTCAGTAGGACCTCTTTAAAGGTCTGAAAAATTTTGCTAGTAAATCCATCTGGGTCTGGAATTTTGCTTTTGGGAAGCCTTTTGCCTACCAATTCAATTTCATCAATAGTGATAGGTCTTTACAGGTATTCCACATTTTCATGATTAAAACTTGGAGTCTAAGAATTTATCCATTTCTTCTAGGCTTTCTCATTTTGTGGCAAAAATATTCTCAAAATAAGTTCTGATTACCCTCTGAATTTCTAGTATCTTTAGTGACATCCCCTCTTTCATTTCTTATTTGCTTTATTAGTGTTCCCGTTTTTTCTTCTAGTCTTGCTAATAATTTATCAATCTTGGTTGTTTAGGTTTTATTTTCCGAAAAAATAACTCTTGTTCATTAATCTTTTGGATTGTTCTGGGGGCTCCAATTTATAGAACTTTGTCTAGCTTTTATTATCTGTTTCCTCTTCTCTGCCTTTAGCTCATTTTATTGGTCATTTTTCAATTTCTAAAGTTATGCCATTAAGTTATTTATTTAAGCTTTTTGTTCCCTCCTGTGAATGCATGCATAGCTATAAATTTTCCTCTTAATATTGCTTTTGCTGTGTCCCACAAATTTTAACAATTTGTATCTTCATTATCATGGTTTCCAGGAATCTTGTGAGTTCCTCTCTGATCCACTTATTGGCTCATTAATAAGCTGTTTAATATGCAATTATTAAAGTTTTCTCCAATTCTGTTTATAATTCACCTTTATTTTCAGTGCACCATGGTCTCAGAATATAGTTGATACAATTTCTATTCTCTTAATTTCATAGATATATGTTTGTGGCCCAGCATGTGATCTATCTTAGACAATGTCCCACATACATTAATGAAGAATGTTATTTCAACTTTTGGGGGATAAAAACCCCTCTCTTCCATTTCTTCCTTCAAAGCCAGTATATATTTCTTGAGTTTTGTTCTAGTCCAGGGGTCTCAAACTCGCAGCCAGCGGGCCGTTTGTGGCCTTCCGTACAACATTTTGTGGCCCGCAGCTGGCCTTCAAATATTGCAGTATTCGCGATTATTTGCGTACTGAATAATTGCAATAAAAATCGCATTAGTAAGAAAAAAATTGCATTAAACTTTCGCATACCCCGAGCAGTTTTGTTCGGGGTATGCGAATGTTTAATGCGATATTTTGCAATTTTTTCTTACTAATGCGATTTTTTATTGCAAATATTCAGTAAGCAAATAAACACGAATACTTTGCACCTAGCGCAGACATCATTTCCGCTGCTCCTGCCCTCTGTCCCTTGCATTATCGGAGGCCTAAGGGAGAGAAGGGAGAGAAGTTTATTACAGAATTTGATTTTGTCATACCTTCATCATGACTTCATCAAAGCCTGCAGTGAAGAGAAAAATTGATGATGAGCACAGACAATTTCAGGAAAACTGGGAGATGCAGTATTTCTTTGTTGAGCACAGGGGCATCACCACATGTCTTATTTGCTCAGAACAAAGTTGCAGTGCACAAGGAATACAACTTGAAATGCCATTATGCAACTAAACATGCTGAAGAATGTGCAAAATATCAAGGAAATGAGAGAGCCAAGCAGGTTGCCAGTCTTAAAGCATGTCTAATGAGGCAACAAGATTTCTTCAAGAAAGCAACCAAAGAGAATGGTTGCATCAGTCAAAGCTAGTTACATGGTTAGTGAGATGATTGCTAAGGCAGGGAAATCATTCACAAATGAAGAGTTTGTTAAAAAAAATGCATGTTACAGGCTGCAAGTATTATCTGTCTGAAAAGAAAGATCAGTTTAGCAAAATCAGCCTTTCTGCCAACACTGTGGCATAGCGCATTTCTGACATGTCAAGTGACATTTATTATCAACTGTGTGAGAAAGCCAAATGTTTTGCTGCATACTCAGTTGCTTTTGATGAGGACACAGATATAACAGACACTGCACAGCTCACAATTTATGTCCATGGTGTTGATTACAATTTTGAATTGACAGAGGAGCTGCTCACAATAATTCTAATGCATGGCCAGACCACCACTAATGAGATATTTTGGCATCTGTGTGATGCCATTGAGAATGCAGGTTTGCCATGGAAGAGGTTTGTTGGAATAATAACTGATGGAGCGCCATCCATGACAGGGAGGAAAAATGGACTGGTGGCACTTGTTCAAAATACTTGAAGAGGAGGGTGTAGAGAAGGCCATTGCTTTTCACTGCATTATCCATCAGCAGCCCCTTTGCAGTAAATGCCTGCCGTGTGACAATGTGATGTCTGTTGTTGTGAAATGCATCAACCAAATCAGATCCAGGGGCTTAAAGCACAGGAGGTTCCGTGCTTTTTTTTTTTTTTAGAGGAAATGGAGTCAGAATATGGAGATGTGCTCTATTTCATCGAGGTACATTGGCTCAGCAAGGGAAATGTCCTGAAAAGATTTTTTGAGTTGAGAGAAGTGAAAGCCTTCATGGAGAAGGATGGGAATGCTGGTTCTGAGTTGAATGATCACAAATGGCTCATGGACTTAGCTTTTCTTGTTGACATCACACATAAGCTGAATGTACTAAACAAGATGTTACAAGGCCTGGGGCAGCTTATCAGTGCTGCCTATGACAACGTGAGAGCATTCTCCACAAAACTTGTGTTATAGAAATCCCAGCTCTCTCAGACAAACCTTTGCCATTTCCCAGCATGCAAAGAACTTGTGGATGCAGGCATATCATTGAGTGGTGAGAAATATGTTGATGCTATTTTTAAATTAGAGAAGGAATTTGATCTCAGATTTGCAGACTTCAAAAAGCAGAGCCACTTTTCAAATTTTGGTGGACCCCTTTTCCTTTGATGTGCAAGATGCCCCTCCTGTGCTTCAAATAAAGCTTATTGACCTGCAATGCAACTCTGATCTCAAAGCCAAGTTCAAGGAGATTAGTGAAAAAGCAGACATGCATGGGCAATTTTTGAGAGAATTGCCTCCCAGCTTCCCTGAGTTTTCCTGAATGTTCAAGCGCACCATGTGCCTTTTTGGGAGCACATCTTTGTGTGAAAAGTGATTCTCCACATTGAACTTCAATAAGTCAAAGTACAGGTCTAGGCTTAATGATGATCATCTTCAAGCCATACTGAGGGTCTCAACTGCTTCCTCTCTAAAGCCAAATGTGGTTCAGATTTGTGAGAAAAAGCACTGTCAAGTCTCTGGCAGCAAGGAATAGGCAAAAGATGCCATGTTCAGAAGAACTGTTTATGATCTTCACTTATGTTCTATTCATGTTCAGAAGAAATAATTAAAACTGTTAATAATGACTTTTGAGGATTTGTGTGTGTGTGTGTGTGTGTGTGTGTGTGTGTGTGTGTGAAATCCCTTATGCGGCCCTGTCTCACCCCGACTTTGCCTCCTGTGGCCCCCAGGCAAATTGAGTTTGAGATCCCTGGTCTAGTCAATCTACCAAGAGGTGTCAAAGCAGTGTTTAAGTCTCCAACTACTATTATGTTGCTACTGAAGTTTTTCTTCAACTTTATTAGTAGTTGTATGTTGCTGGCCCCTCTGGGTGCAAATATGTCTTGTACAAAGACTGAAGTCTATGTAAGCTGATATTGGTATCATCACCTCACCCTTTTTAAGGAAGTTGTTTGTTTGCTCAAAGGCTTGTTCTCCAATCTTTGATTTTGAGTTTGTGTTTGCTCTGACTAGTCAATGTGTTTCTTGCAGACAGCTAAATGTTGGATCCAATTTTATGATCAAGTTTTCCACTGTGTTTCTTTTCCTAGATACATTTATTTTATTGGCATTGAAAGAGCTGATTGTAGGGAATTTTCTTACATATTTTTGTACAAGTTTGGTGTGCTTGAGGCGTTTGTCTTGACTTAAAGCATCCCCTTTAATTCTCTTGTTAAAGTTGGTTTGAGTTTGTCAAGTTCATGAACTGTTCTTTATCTGTAAAGCTTTTATATCCTTTCTTAAAATGTGAATAAGAGTCTAGCTAGGTGAAGTATTCTTGGTGAATTATTCATTTCATTGATTTTTTTTCCACTATATTTTACCACTGCATTTGGGCCTGAAAAGATGCTTGTGATAAGTCTTTTGTAAATCTTAAGGATGCTCCTTTGAATATTTTTTTTTCTGATCTTGCTGTTTTCAGTGTTCTTATTCTAACTATGGTTTTCATTACAGTGACTCGGATGTGCCTTTGGATACTTTTATTTGGATCTCTTTTAGCTGGTACTCTTCAACCATCCAGGATGTAGATGTATGCAATCTTCTGCTCCATGGAACTTCTGAGCAATGATATTGACTGCTATTTCACTATTTTCCCATGATTCCAAGATTAGATTCTAATATTCTTACTTTGCCCTATATCTATAAGGTAAATATATCATATATTTATATACCAGATATCATATATTTATATACGACTTGTAATCACCAGGCATCTTTGAGTACTGCTATTAATTATTATAGTGTATTTCATAATTATTATCTCTCATCCTATATCCACATTCCATAAAATTTCCTAAGTACTAGTTTATACCCTATTATATACATAATAAAACTAAGTAACTTATAAATCCTAATTTTGACATTCCAGACTTACTATGTTGCGATTTCAACTTGCTACTTCAAATACAATCTTTCCAAATTTTCTGATATTTATATTATAGAAAACTAAAAAAGAAAATTCTTAGGATATGTTGGGTGATTTTCTAGACCTATGGATTTCTTTTGTTGTTATT
The DNA here is from genome assembly GCF_024139225.1 of Suncus etruscus. Taxonomy (NCBI): domain Eukaryota; kingdom Metazoa; phylum Chordata; class Mammalia; order Eulipotyphla; family Soricidae; genus Suncus; species Suncus etruscus. The sequence goes on along the minus strand of NC_064857.1, from coordinate 21,419,419 downwards.
GTTATTGTGTTTTTTGTTGGTTTGGGAGGCCACACCCAGTAGTGTTCATGGGTTGTACCCTTTCATCAGGAATTTGGGCATAATTTAGCAAAATTCCTCTGTTTAATATTTTTCACTCACTTGTATTGAGGTGACAACCAAAACTAAGTTATTCTCACAGTTAAATCAGGAAATCTATACACTTTCAAACTTGTTCATATGGCTATTACCAAGGTTCATAGGAAATATGTACTAAAGACTTAAAATTTTCACCTATCCTTTAAGGTAGCCCTCAGTTCTTTGTCACTGCATAGGACAATTTATAATGCCTCCTTGCAAGCAAAGAATAGAGAGGTTCTGTAGAAAGTTTCTGTCATTTTGTAGCTTAATCTCAAAGTAGCATCCTATCATTTCAGCAATATAGAGTTCATAATTTATAATCACCCAAAAAGAGGAGATTACATACAGGTTCTAATATTAATTGGGATACAGATAAGGATCACTGGCATATATGTTAAATGCTATCTATCAAGTCTACCCAATTATCATTCTTTACTTATTTTTCTCAGAAAATACAAAACTTGGTTGGTGTTGAATTCCTATACTTCAAAAGAAAAATAATGAGTTTTCTTAGTGTGTAAATAACCATTTTTTATTAAAGCACTCTTAAATATAGTATATATATTGTCTATAATGTTTAATTATCAATATATTTTAATTTACCACCACATTTCACATTTTTCACTCATATCTTAATACTATTGAATCGTTTCAACTTCTTTCATAATTCTTCTTAGCAAAAATCAAGTTTCTTGATACTTTTCTATTCAAATTTTCAGCTCACATATTATGAATGTTTTGACTAGAAAAACCTATGTGAACTTCCAAAATGCACTCATGGAAAAATATTGAAAAATTATCCAACTTTTAAATTTCTCTTTTTTACTCCAAGGTATGTAATTGTGGTATTTATTTTTTATCAATAGCGTAATTAAAAACACCAGACTATTAAAACCGTATATTGTTGAGATAAAAAAGTTTAAATATAATTTTAGTATTTATCTGTACAAATTTCTACCAAAATATTAAAAATTGGCAATTAGCACATGATGTTTTTGTAAGTACACTTCAGAATGACTGTGATCTATAAAAATAAATGAGATTTTTATACTGAAAAATGATTTAAAATGATGAATTAAATAATAATTTGAAATAATTGAATTAATAATTTAAAATGATGAATTTAAAACGATGAATTCATAAAACTATATACTCATATTTTTATTAAACCTAGACACAGAAAATAATTTCATAAAACACAAAAAACAAATTTATAAAAATAAGCTAATAATGAATCCCTACTACTATATCACCTCACAATGTAGGAAAAAGAAGCTATAATTATGTTTTATACTTTAAACTAGTCAAAATTACTCTACATAATTTTGTTTTATGAATTTTTTATAAAATTATTTAGTTTTTCAAATAAACCATAAATACATTGTTTGTATTAAAACCTTTACCTACTTCAAGAAAGCCCAACACTTGACAATCACAAATAAAAATCTATTATAGGGGCCGGTGAGGTGGCGCTAGAGGTAAGGTGTCTTCCTTGCAAGCGCTAGCCAAGGAAGGACCATGGTTCGATCCCTGGTGTCCCATTTGGTCCCCCCAAGAGAGGGGCAATTTCTGAGCGCTTAGCCAGGAGTAACCCCTGAGCATCAAATGGGTGTGGCCCAAAAATATCTATTATAATGTTAGGGTCTGGGGAAAATTCCCCATCCTCAGGGGACCCTGAGAGTTCCAAGGAATGACTTAGAGACCATGCAATATAGCAAAAGGTGAGTTTATTCTGGCCAGGGTCCGATACCTAAGAAAAATCCCATCCCAAAAGCAAAGGACCTTAAGCTTTGTCTGAGCAAGGTTTATAGTATTTCTTAAAGGGATAGTATTATCATTTCTTATCTTACAGATGCAGGCGCAGCTGTGCATTCTTACATCATAAGTTAGTAAGAAGAAAGATATATTCGTTAAACTCAGGAACATAGGAACAGTCATTAAACTTAACCGGAATAAGTATCAAATTTAAGATTACACTCTAATCCTAAAGAGATGTTGGCGCACAGAGCTGGGAGAACATCCTGGCCTAGGAATCCCCACCACAAGGGAGACAGGAGACAGGAGTCATAAAATTTTCCTATACATGGATGTACACAGAATCTATTATGCTGAGTGAAATAAGTCAGAGAGAGAGAGAGGAAAAACGCAGAATGGTCTCACTCATCTATGGGTTTTAAGAAAAATGAAAGACATTCTTGCAATAATAATTTTTAGACACAAAAGAGAAAAGAGCTGGAAGTTCCAGCTCACCTCAGGAAGCTCACCACAAAGAGTGATGAGTTTAGTTAGAGAAATAACTACATTTTGAACTGTCCTAATAATGAGAATGTATGAAGGAAATGGAGAGCTGTTTAGAGTACAGGCGGGGGTCGGGTGGGGAGGAGGGAGATTTGGGACATTGGTGATGGGAATGTTGCACTGGTGATGGGTGGTGTTCTTTACATGACTGAAACCCAAACACAATCATGTATGTAATCAAGGTGTTTAAATAAAATTAAAAAAAAAAAGAAAAGAAAATTGACCATCAATAAAAAAACAAACCAAAAACTCAAGTTAACATATTTTTCAGGGGAGGAGGTGTATTCAGTCAATTACTGAAATTTTGCAAACTGCAACATAAGAGAACGAGAAAACAAAGGAGCAGGCATAGGCTATGTGCCGAATGTCACGTCCACCAGAAGCTAGCCCTGAAGGCTTGGGGTGGGGGCTGAGTCTCTCAGTGCCCAGAGTCTCCTTCTGTTGCAGTTGTCTAGTCCTCTAGACTAAGTCTGTCTGCTATTAGGCCAGGTTCTGAAAAGAGGCAACTGAATTTAGAAACGTAAGAAGACTTAACAACTTAACTAGTTTTAGTGTATATACCTTATAAAGCTTAAAACTTATATAAAACAGGTAACCATAACATAAATATAATAGTGAGCATTAGCAATTTAGAGTCACATATAACCAGGGACAGTTCTTATCTTCTCAGGCCGTCTGGCCTTGGGGGCTATGTGTGTAGGCTGTCTGTGCCTCTCGGACAAGGAGGCTTCTGCTTGTTAGCTAGAATTAAAATGGAGCAGCCAAGTGTAAAAAGAAACTTAAAGCATGTAAAGTCAAAAAGTTTTTCTCAACAATAGGGGCTGGAGGTAAGGCATTTGCCTTGTGTCCAGAAGGACTGTGGTTCTAATCCCAGCATCCCATATGGTGCCCTGTGTCTGCCAGGGGTGATCTCTGAGTGTAGAGCCAGAGTGACCCCTGAGTGCTGCCGGGTGTGACCCTCCAAAAAAACAACAAAACAAAACAAAAAATATCTATTATAAATCATTATCAAAAAAGGATAATTTCCTTTTTTGAATATAGCTGGATATTTTCATTCTATCCCATTTTAAATCATAAAAAAAATCTTAATGGGGGCCGGAGTGGTAGCATAGCAGTAGGGCATTTACTTTTCACCTGGCTGAACCAGGACAGCCCTCGGTTAAATTCCTGTCATCTGATATGGTCCCCCAAGCCAGGAGCGATTTCTGAGCGTATAGCCAGGAGTAATGCCTGAGCGTCATTGGCTGTGGCCAAAACAAAAACAAAAACAAAAACAAAAAAAAATTAAGAATAAAAATAAAAAATAATTTTAATGACTATGAACATATACTGAAAGAAAGTTTTTCTATGTTTTGTAGTGGAGTCTTCATACACCAGCAACATTATACTTGATTTTAGCCTTTGCTATCCTTTTCAGATATTGATGATTGGCTTGCAAATAGAATTATTGATGATGCTGTAGACACAGAGAACATTATTCCACATGATCTACAGAACTTCAATAAACTAAATATCCATACACTGTTGTTTATAAACCCCACAAAATACATAAAAACAGAGAAAATATTTTAATGATAAATATAAGAACTATGAAATCTGAATTTCAGAAATAAAGCAGGAAACCACAATGTCCTTGAATTCTCTATGAGATTATGTTAAAATGTTATCTTCCTGATTTCAATTCCTTTTAATGTTTTGTATAATATCTTTAGCTGATCTTGTTTCTAAAAAGATACGTTTCACTTTCATAATTCATTCATAGTTTGGCCTGGAATAATATAGCTTACCTCCACATTTCTGGGAAGCAACATTTTTTTTGTTGGAAGAAAAGTTTGTTTCTTAACTGAGTGTTTGGCTAAAGATCAGGAGAAAATAAGATCTGATTTCTTTTCTACTTGACTTCCTTTTTCATATGACCCTTACATAGAATTGTCTTTATTCTTCACTTTGTCAGCTGAAATATAATAAATTATGCCAGTTCTTGTTGATCTAGTAGCCTTAGGAATTCTTAAACATACTCCAGGAATAATGTATCTTACAGTTCATTGAAATCTAGCAGCTTGAGAATTCATTCATTGCAAACAAAGGAAGTGAAATGTGTCTTCTTTACTTCCTAAGAGACCCAGTGTACCAACTGCTTTTTATTGGGTATTTGATTTTTCAGGCTTCTAACTAATGCCAATGTTCCATATTTAAAATATTGCTGACTAGAATTTTTAACTTCTCTCTTTTTGCTTTCTGGATATGCAAACTCCTTTTCTATTTTTAAACTACTCTTATTTACACAGTTCAACAATTCTCTAGCAAGTCACATCCCTTCCTCTCTGAAATGCCTACTTTTGAAGAAAAGAAAATTGAGTAAGGAGGTAGATAAAGCTGTAGATTTTAAAACCTGTTTGTATTTAGAGAATAAATGGAACTGACAAAGTTTATTTCTAAATTTTTGCTATATCAAGTGGGAAGGGGATTATTGAATCATCTCTGTGGAAACAATATTCATGTAAAATTAAAAATGATTGGTATTCTCTCAAAATATGACACATGCCAAGAAGAATAGTGTTTAATCAAATTTAACACTTACTGAAAGTGTTTTTATAACAAAATACAATGAAAGAATTTGTTCTATGATAAATAATTTGTTATAGCTTACTTATATAGATATTCCGTAGTGCTTAGTTAGAGCTTTGCTCTGTAATTCTTATGATTTGCATGCACATGCATTTTAAGAGCAAGACAGTAAGAGATTAATATAATCCCCTATCATCACCACTAATTTCCCCCCTTATGATAATATGTACCATATCTAAATACGTAACATTCTCAGATACTTGTTTCATTAGTTTGAAGTGGGATTTATCTGATTACAAAATAAAAAAACAAGGAGCTGGAGCGGTGGCACAGCAGTAGGGTGTTTGTCTTGCATGCGGCTAACCTAGAACGGACTGCAGTTTGATTCCCCAGCATCCCATATGGTTCTCAAAGCCAGGAGTGATTTCTGAGCGCATAGCTAGGAGTACTGGGTATGGCCCCAAAATCAAAACCAAATATATATATATAAAGCACAACAATCTCTTGAGAATGCAATGGAAACAAAAATCAGAGAAGTGTTTTCAGGTGAATACATGTAATGAGAGGAAAAATATATTTTTTATATTTTATACATATAATCTGATTTCACCTCTTTAGAAATCTCTTCAATTTCCATATGGTTCATTCCTTAACTCCCATGCAATATTTGGTCAATTGGCACTTTCTCCATGAACTTTCTCTAAACCATATTAAGAAAATTGTATTCTGTGAGTAAATTTTTTCCTGCATTCCTTTGCTTACTTTTCCTATGTTGTTTTTACTAGTTTTTAATATAGTCTATAACATATTTATATATTATTTATTTAGTGTTTGGGGCCACATCCAGTGGTGTTCTGGGCTGAGTTCTGACTCTGTGCTTACTCCTAATGGGGATTTGGAAAAACATGTGACACTAGGAATTGAATCTGGAATGGCAGCATCTGAGTAAAATACCTTACTTCCTGTTACGTGAGGGCAAGTTTCTTAAATCCCCTTTGTTCATTCTATAGTCACAGAACCCAGGTAGGTTCACAACTAGGTTTTGTTTTGTTTGGTTTGGTTTGGTTTTTGGTTTTTGGGCCACACCCGGCGGTGCTCAGGGGTTACTCCTGGCTGTCTGCTCAGAAATAGCTCCTGGCAGGCACGGGGGACCATATGGGACACCGGGATTCGAACCAACCACCTTTGGTGCTGGATCGGCTGCTTGCAAGGCAAACACCGCTGTGCTATCTCTCCGGGCCCTCACAACTAGGTTTTAAAAAATGCTTTTGAATGAGTAAATTGGACTAAATAAAGCATTGCAAAGTACTGAGGTATTGAGGAATGTTACTGGCTAAAGAAACATATCAAAGCATGAAAGCAAAAAGATGGATTTGTTCAATGACAATTATACTGAACTAATTTGAATGGGAAATAGAAACCGTATTTTAAAAACTTGAAGAGTGGGTGTTAAAGCAATATTTTCAATTTTTAAACGACCTCATTTTTAAGATAAAGACATGGGATAAAAAAACAGATCATGTTTTTTATGAAGAGCAGTTGAAACTATTTTCAGTTTGGATGAATACAAAATGAGAATTTGATAGTTTTCAAACTCTTTTTCTGGAGTAAATGTGGGCAGTTATGAGTGCAAGTAGCATGGTTGAATTTAAAAGAATCATTCACTTCTGTGAATGAAGGAAAGGCAGAAAAGTAAAAATACTGTTTCAGGAAAAAGAAAAGAGTTGTAGACTGTCTCTGACTGAATTAGTAATTTAAATTAAGTAAATAGAGCTCCTGTAACACAAGGACTCCTAGAGAGAAACCAATGAGTATCCGAAGTCTGTTCTGCTCTGTGTCACCACTGAAGAATGCATTCACATAGTTCTTTGACTGTCTTTGAACTTCATATACTGGTAGAAATACTGACTAGGTTAATCTGAAATTAAACTAGGACTTGAAACTAAGGAGAAAAAAAAAAAAGAGTGTCCTTTGCTTAGGTTTTTGAGGCATGCAGGATGTGTGGTGGAAAAGAATCATGTTGCATTTACATAATTGGTAGAGAAAATATTTTCAGCAATGTTTATAATAAAAAAATTGTCCTTCAGTTGAACCCAACTCATACCACCAAAGTACACAGTAGAAAGAGATAGTAGGACTACAAGGAGAATTCAAAACAGGGATGATAAAAATGAGTAAAAATAGAAAAGGGGAGATTATATCAGAGTACAGAGGTGTAACTGAGGTCAGAATGATTTAAAAAAATTTTTTATGAATATTCTTGAGAGAATTTAGGAAAGAATCTCAAAGTTTATAGTCAGATAACGTATTTTTCCAGTATATTCTTTCTTATGTTTACATTAGTCATCCTTAGAGTCATTCTTCTATCCTCTGAAAAAAATACCAATGACTATTAAAAAGTAAAAGATAGCTCAGGATACAAGATTGCTAAAACTATTTTCATGGAAAAAATATTAGGATAGGATTTACTTTATATTATCCTATATTTGTTAATATCTTGAAAATATTTAAAATTATTGGGATCTAAATTTTTTGGTATCACAAATTTGACATGTCATTGTATATAAGGAGAGTTAAGGAAAGTTAATGTAGCAAAATATTAATGAATAAAGTTATATATATAAAGTACATATATGCTTTTCTCATTTTAATCAAATTTTTATTATATATATATATATGTTGTCGATGAATCATAAGGCAAACTGAGATAAAATTGAGAAATTAGCAATCATGTGAATAACACAATACTTTGATTAATAGCCAGAAACAAAAAATTGGGAAAACTCAAACACCTGAAAGTTAAATAACACATTGCTGAGAAATCACTAGATCAAAGAGGGACTTAAAAACAAATAAAATAAAAACATGACTGGATACCAGCAGGAATGAAGACACAAGCCGCCAAAACTTATGGGACATAACAACAGTAATAATTAGAGAGAAATTTATAACAATATAGACTTTCATCAGAAAATGAAAATCCTTGGGCCAGAGAGATATCACAGTGGTAAGAAGTTTGTCTTGCAAGCAGCTCATTCAGAGTTCACGGTGGTTCAAATCTTGGCATCCCCCGTGCCTCCCAGAAGTGATTTCTGAGCGCAGACCTAGGAATAACCACTGAGCACTGCCAGGTGTGATCCAGAAACCAAACCAAACCAAAACAAACAAACAAACAAAAATCCATAAAAAATGGTATATGTAAATGTCATAACCTAATATCTTAGAAAGAAAAAAACTAGCAAAGACTCAATAGAGCCCCATGTAAGCAAAAAGAGGGAGATACTAAAAAGAAAAATAGAGCAGACCCCTACAATAGTTCCATCCAAAATACAATATAAAGGGTCTCTGAAGCTAAGAGTTTACTTTTTTTTTTTAATCACTAATTTTTATTTTGACCAAAGTGGATTACAAATCTTTCACAGAGTATTTTAGGTACATAGTATTTTAGGTACTTAGTGACATTGAATCAGGGCATTCCCACCACCAATGTTGTCCTCCCTCCCCCTGTTCCCAGCATGCATCCCCTCCTTTACCCACCCCCCCCCCCAGCTGCTAGTATAAGTGGCCCCCTCTGTGCCTAGCTTGTTGTAGATAGGGTACTGATTCTTTTGTAGTTGGCTTTGTATTTGGTGGTTAAGTCTGATCATTTTTTATTTCTACTCAATGTTCATACGACTGTTTGGTCTTGGTGACCTCCATTATATCCCCCTCATAAATACATAACAAGTTATTATAAACTTTATACCACTAAATTGGAAAATGTAGAAAAACTAAATAAATTTCTTAAGTCCCACATCTTCCAAAAACCAAGTCAGAAAGAAGTCAAAAACCTGAATTCAGAAAGTTGAGACAAATACGCAGCTGACACCATATAAATAATGGCCCAGTTTTTATATCTTTATAATTAAGCACAGAAAAAATACAATCGAAGCTGCAACAACTCATAGGTACACTGGTCTTTGGACTAAAAACTAGGGTGATTTTGATAGGAGGGAAGTACCTGTTTGGTCAAAACCCCAGTAGCAATACTCACACCACATAACCACCACCGTGCAAACCATGTGATCAGCCCAATTTCAATGCTTTATGACTAACCTCTGCAGAGGCCAAAACAACAAAAAATTTCAGTATACTAGTTTTCAGGCTGAGAACTCTGGGGTCTTCTCAGAGTATGAGAAGGCAACTTCCCCTCAACCCTAGCATTGCCAGAAGCCCCAGCAGCCAAAGTCTAATCCCACAGTCGCAGCATGTAAACAACTGCCCAGCATTACAGCTTCACAACTAATCTTCAAAGAGATAGATGCCAGCCAAACAGCTGACATAGGTCTAGTTCTGCTGATCCTGGAGCTCCTGGAACAGTATTTCCAAATTCCACTATACTCACAATACAGTCCAGTGGGAGCATACCAGATTAAATGGAGAAGTAGCACAGAAGCCAACCAAGATCAATAAACAAAAGCATTAATACAGAAAGCTCAGCTAGCCAGGAACAGATATTAAACCAATAAAAAATAACTTGTGACCTCATTATGAGATACAACAATTTTCACAAATTTTCTTTAACTGAAGTATTTTTCAATAATTTTGTTAGCCATTTTGGTATATAAGCAATATAAAATAAATTATTATTTGCCTGTTAAAATAAAAAGAAGAAAGTTGAGACAGTAATTAAAATCTTTCAAAGAACAAAAGTTTGGGACCATACGCATTTCAAGAGTGAGTTCTTCCAAACTTTCAGAGAGAAATTATCCTTCATAAGATCTGATAAAAATGGAAAAAAAAAGAAAAGTTTTCCAAGTTTCTATGAGAAATCTGACAAAAACATTAGTGAAAAATAAAATTTTAGTAATTATAGATGACCATATTTCAATGATCCTCAATAAATCTCAGTGAATCTAATACTGCAATACATGATCAATACAATCAAGTAGAAATCTTCCCAGAGATGTAAGGATAGTGAGTATAATTTAACATACTACATTAATAAAAGGAAAGTCAAAGCCTTATAATCATTTCTAAAGATGCAGAGAAAGTGCCGAACAAGATGCATCACCCATTTATGTAAAAAAAAAAAAACTCAACAAAACAAAAATTGAAGGAATCAATCTCCTTATCATAAAGGCCATATACAACAAATCCATGGTTGGGGAAAACCTGAAATCTTTTTTCTAAGATCAGCATAAGATAAGAATATCCACTATAACAATTATTATTCAACATAGTTTTGTAAACTTTAGCAGTTGCAATTAGATAATAGAGAGATATTAAAATGAACCAAATTGATAAGTTAAACTGTTACTATTCACATATACATAAAACTCTAATGTTTGCATAAAAACTCCAAGGAATTATAAATTTATATAAAAATTAACAGGCTAAGTCATCAATGCACTTAAATTTATTAAATTTTTGTGTGTAAACAATGACATGGATGAGAAAAAATTAAAACTATTTTATTTATGATAATATAAAATCCCTCAAATATCTAGGAACCAATCTAACAAAAATATGAAAGGCCTACTTAATAAAACTTATAATTTACTTATGAAAGAAATTTAAGAAAACACAAGAAAGTAGAAACATATTCCTTGTTAATGGATTGTCATGAATTATCTCATTAGATTGGTCATATTACCAAAAGTAATTTACAGATGCAATGTGATTATTGTGAAAATTCCTTGCACGAGACAGACCTGGGTTTCACCCCCAGCATCCCATATGGTCCCCTGAGCCTGCCAGGGGCAATTCTGAGCATAGAGCAAGGAGTGACCCCTGAGCACTGCCTAATGTGCCCACACACACAATAAAATGTCATATGAACATTGAGTAGAAATAAAAACTGATCAGACTTGAACACCATTACAACAGGCTAGACACGGAAGGGACCACTTATACTAGTAGCCCGGGGGGCAGAGGAGGGGCAATATGGTTTGCATGCTAGGGTGGAGGCAGGACAACATTGGTGGTGGGAATACCCATGATTTAATGTCAGTACGTACCTGGAATACTACTGTGAATGATTTGTAATCCACTTTGGTCAAAATAAAAATTATTAAAAAAAACAATATATTTGTGAAAAATAAAATGTCAGAGACATAAAAAAAAAAAAAAGAAACCCTGAGATATAATGAATGAAACTGAAAACTGAGGAGGCTGGAAAGCACTGAGGGGGAAGGAACATGACACAATATTTCAGGATCCTGTGAAGAAATCTAGGAACACTGGTAGAGGGAATAATATGGCTGTGCAAATGTAAATCATAACTCAATAAGAATAATTAATAATGGAATAAAGTAAATATTCATATATATTCTCCCTTACATCATTCCATCACCTCTAATATAATGTTTTTAAAAAATTAAATTAAGGGTATTTTTTTTCTCTTTTGATTTTTGGGCCATACCCAGTGCTACTCAGGGATTATTTATGGCTTTGTACACAGAAATTACTCTTTTGGCTAGCACATGGGACCAGATGGGATGCCTGCTACAAAACCTGGGTTGGCCAACTGTGAAGCAATTACCCTACCCGCTGTGCTATTGCTCCAGCCTTGCATCTAAAACTTAATAATTTTAATTAAATGTTAATATATGATTCAATATTAAAGACATCTGTATCAATTTAAAAGGCATTCTCCAAAAAATTTTAAGCTATTCTCTTACATATTAGTTATTTTCTATACATTTTTGTTTCTATCTTTTGGTTAATTCTCACATCTTAATAATTTGTTCATGCTATTTATTGAGATGGAATAAGTCAAGCAATGTAGTCTTTATATTTTTCTTGAGCTAATTTGAATTTCTCTAGAAAATTCCTCTTAGCTCTTCATGGGCAATATATATGAACATTTTTAACCAACTTACACTTAGAATGATTAATTATCTATGGTAATCTCATCTTTTTTAAAAGAGAAGAAAGAGGGGGCCGGAGAGATAGCACAGCGGCGTTTGCCTTGCAAGCAGCCGATCCAGGACCAAAGGTGGTTGGTTCGAATCCCGGTGTCCCATATGGTCCCCCGTGCCTGCCAGGAGCTATTTCTGAGCAGACAGCCAGGAGTAACCCCTGAGCACCGCCGGGTGTGGCCCAAAAAACCAAAAAAAAAAAAAAAAACCAAAAAAAAAACAAAAAAAAAAAAAACAAAAAAAAAAAAAAAGAGAAGAAAGAGTAGGCCAGCTCCATAGAATCACTCTTCCCAAACAAAATATAAACCAAGCTGTAAAAGATCTTTTTTATTTTCCTTTCTATTTTTTCAGTAACATTACTTTCACATATCTAAAATAAATGCATTATGATAAACTATGTCAACTATGTGATACATTTTCTTTCAATAAAATTTAAAAAAGGGGGGGGCAGAGAGATAGCATGAAGGTAAGGCATTTGCCTTTCATGAAGAAGGTCGGTGGTTCGAATCCCGGAATCTCATATGGTCCCCTGAGCTTGCCAGGAGCGATTTCTAGAGCATGGAGCCAGGAGCAACCCCTGAGCACTGCTGGGTGTGATCCAAAAAAAAAAATTTTTTTTTAAAGACAGAAAGATTCACAGGTCTTTTATTATAACCCATAATGTAATAACTGCAATTGAGGATTCACTCTTTCTTTCTTTTTTGTTTTTATAAATTATCTAGTTATTGATTCCAATTGAAAATGTTAAAAGATTCTATAGATTGTTATTAATATTTATAAAATACAGTCTCAGTTCAATTGGCAAATTATTTTGACTAAACCTATTAAACATAAGATAAAATTTATTTTAAGTATACTTCCTCCAGTATACAATACTTCATTCAAAATAGCATGTTATTCTTATATCAGTCATATTTTTTCACTAATAGAATATTAAACAATGTAAAACATGCTATTCAAAATACATTAAAAATACTCTGTAGTTAAAGCACTTCATTTTTGTGATTCTTTTTTGTTTTTTGATTTTTGGGTCACACCTGGCAGAGCTCAGGGGTTACTCCTGGCTCTGTGCTCAGAAATCACTATAGGTAGGCAAGGGGGACCATATGGGATGCCAGAATTCGAAACACCATCTGTCCTGGGTTGACTGTGAGCAAGGCAAACTCCCTACCACTGTGCTATCTCTCCAGCTCCCTAAAGCACTTTTTATTTAATGGAAGAAATAGCATGCTAAATAGCATGCTAAAATATACATGAACAATATAGAATAAAAAGTTTTGTCTTAGTCAATTATGAATGTTGAACTAATCAAATTATCTACTTTAATGTAATGTCACCTAATATTTCTTTGGTTTTAAAGTCTAGCAAACATACCATCCCAATATAATCTTTTGAGGATTTTTTGGGGAGACCACACTCAGTGACCCTCAGGGATCAGAAATCGCTCCTGGCTTGGAGGATGATATGGGACACAGAGGGATTGAACTGCGTTCCATCCTAGGTCATCTGCGTGCAAGGCAAATACCCTACCACTGCACCACCACTCCAGCTCCACAATATGATTCTTTTTTTTTTTTCTGTTTGGGCCACACCCAGTGACACTCAGGGTTTACTCCTGGCTATGGGCTCAGAAATCACTCCTGGCTTGAGGAACCATATGGGATGCCAGGGTGTTTTACCGTGGTATGTCTTAGGTTAGCGTGTGCATGGCAAACGCCCTACCACTTGCACCACCACTCTGGTCCCAGTTAACAGTGGTCGGCAACCCTTTTTTATCAACTGAGCCAAATCTCGCCAAAACCACGATTGAAATTTATTTTGAGAGCCACACAGGCGTGCACTGACAGAGGCTAGGAGCAGAGAGTCCTGATTCCTGGAGAGGCTGCCAGGCACACAGAAGAGCCAAATTAAAAGTGTAAAGAGCCACATGTGGCTCGCAAGCCGCAGGTTGCCAAACACTGCCCCAGTATGATTCTTTTTTAGGTAAACTTGACTTGCTCAGTAAACTTTCTTACACTGTGAATGTGAAGCATCCCCTGAAAATTAATGGCATATAAAAAGCTTTAAATAAAATAATTGCCCCAATAAATGCTTTTGTAGATGTTCAGTGTACACAAAGCTACAAAGCATTAAAATGTATTCAGTAGAATCATGATGCAATTAATTTATCCCTCAAGTCCTCAGATTGTAATACATTATAATATTTCTTAGCAGCACACAAAGCAATCTAAAGCCATAAAACTTATGTAACTCCTTAAACATTAAAGGCATAGTATTTTTTTACATTTCCATGCACATGCATATTAGTTTAAGTTAACCTCAAAAGTTTAAGTGGGGTTTATTTTTTTAGGATTAGAGTCAAAGGAGCACAGTAAAAATGGTGTTAGAGTGGCAATTATTGTTTGCATAGGACCACCAAAATATGAGGGACATGGAAAGGAAAAACTTTGGCCTAAATATAAGGAGACCCTACCCCTGAACTTTCCTGGCATAAGACCAACTCTAGGCTCCAGACAAGCTAGTTTGTCCAATCCAAGGCATTGTCTGTAGTGCCAACACACTTTTATTTTTCACACAGTCTCTGTTGTTGATATCATGTTTCTGTATTAAAGATCCTGGAATCTGCATATTCTACATTGAAGTCTGGATGTGGAGCATCCTCTAATTTCACCTCACAATTAAAGGGCAATGCAGAGAGCCCTGTCCTGTAAGCAGGTCGTTGTTGTTAAGTCTTCTCAGTGTTAAGGGAAGTCTCTTTTGAGCAATTCGATGTCTGAGCAGTGGTAGGGTCTTCTCTGGTAGAGGATTGCTTCCAGGTGATGTTATAGACAAACTTGGATGTTTCGTGGATGGCTTTCCTGGTTCAGGGGTGAATGGAGAATGCCCATTCTTCTGAGGCCTGTGCCAGGTCATTATGTCAATGTTCAGGGTGTAAGATTCCATTGCACTACAAGATTTGTGTGTTCCAATCTCTATTAGATAAGATCTTACTTGTATGTATAGTATTTTCCCATTTTAATGTTCCTATGCAAACAAGGAACAATGCCACGTGATGTTATCAGCCCATATGGGGGCCATAAGAACAAGTTCATATGAGTACCGCACGCTAACCGATTGTGCCACTGGAGTTCCAAGAACAAGTCCAATAATCCCCATGACATGGTACAATCATAAGCATTAAACTGGGGGACTCTTTCACCAAAATTTCTTATTGAACAGCTCACAAAGAGAAGAAAAGATAAAAAGTGGTTAGAATCATCACTGTATAAGAGAATATTTAGTAAGTTATATAGCTGTCAAGAAAAAAACACATAAAATATTCAAAAGACATACGTGTCCATTTTATGTCTTTTGAAATAGTTGGAGTTTGTTAGATTCAATGCTCCGTTTTGGCCTGTGATTGGGATTGTGCATTACTGAAGTTAAAAAGAGTAATGTGGGTTACTGATGGTTGGGGGGTGGAGAGAGTTAAGGAGTAAAAATGAGCTTTCTGGGGTGTGCGAAAGGGCAGAAAAAAATGGACATTCTGCATACGCAAAACATAACAAGAATAGGGAATACTCTTAATATGTATTAAACATGTACACTAGTAAGAAATTGAAAATGACAAGCTTAGTGCAACCGAGCAAATCTCAGCACACCTAAGTTAGGACCCACCATTTTGGTAGAGAGCCGGAGGCCAGGGTCTGTTCGCCCTCCACCCTGTGCCCTTCCCACCTTAGTGCTGGGGGAAAGGCGGGTAAAGCTTGGGACCCCATCCAGGAGGGACCACCCAACACCCACCTTGTCTGGCCGCCTGGGCTAGCATCCAAAGAGGGCCTGGAGGCTGGGGGCAGAAGAGGGAATGGCTGGGGGCCTATCAAGGATCCCAGCACACCCAAGTTGGGGAGAAGGCCTTCGACATGGGTTGTCTCCCAAACCCCATGCCCGCTAGTTAGCCACCAGATCAAGAAAGAATTCAGTAGAGAGCCGGAAGCCAGGGTCTGCCCGCCCTTCCCACCCTAGTGCTGGGGGAAGAGTGGGGAAAGCTTGGGACCCCATCCAGGAGGGACCACCCGACACCCACCTTGTCTGGCCGCCTGGGCTAGCATCCATAGAGGGCCTGGAGGCCGGGGGCAGAACAGGTGACGGCTGGGGGCCTATCAAGGCTCCCAGCACGCCCAAGTTAGGGAGAAGGCCTTCGACATGGGGTGTCTCCCAAACCCCATGCCCGCTAGAGCTAGCCTCCAGATCAAGAAAGGATTCGGTAGAGAGTGGGAAGCCAGGGTCTGCCCGCCCTCCACCCTGTGCCCATCCCACCCTAGTATTGGGGGAAGAGTGGGGGAAAGCTTGGGACCCCATCCAAGAGGGACCACCCGACACCCACCTTGTCTGGCCACCTGGTCTAGCACCCAGAGAGGGCCTGGAGGCCAAGGGAAGAAGAGGGGATGCCTGGGGGCCTATCAAGTCTCCCAGAACACCCAAGTTAGGGAGAAGGCCTTCGACATGGGGTGTCTCCCAAACCCCATGCCGGCTAGCAATTACATCTTTCTTAATTGATAAAATTATATAACCACATTCGTCTTTATTAATAGATAAAACTAGATTTCTTCTAGTTATATAAGACATAAGACATGTTGTATATGCACACTAAATTACTGGCTCAGTTGATATATCTAGTATTTTATATCAAATCCAATATCTTAAATTCCATATCTAAATACATCAACTAAAATATTTGGCAAATGATTTAAAATCAATAATCATATGGTCAACTCAAATCAAATAAAAATAATGAATAGTTATATAGAATTTTCCAACATTGTACTTTAAGAAAACTATTTTCCTTTACAGTGTTATTTGACAAATATGTTTCTTTAATTACATAGAACAATTATGTGATTAAGAATATCAGATTCAGTCACCCAGCTACTCTCTGATAAATTAAGTCACCCATCAAAAAATGGGGAGAGATGAACATACACTTCTCTGAAGAAGACATACCAATGACCTGTAAACATAAGAAAAAATGTTAATCTTCACTTAGTATTGGGTAAGTCAGATCAAAATAACTAAGAGATATAATGACACATCAGAAAAACAGCTAGTCTTGTATAGAATGTGTTGGAAAGGGAATCTCGTTTCATTATCATCACATCCTAGCTAATCCTGGCTGTTTCCATTTTTGGCTCCTACTTCCAAAAGACAAAAACATTAATTTGAAAAGATAAATATACACCTAGATCTAGAAACAAACCAAGTGTCTTAATGAAACATGAATGAATAAGTTATGGTTTACTACAATAGAATGCTAAAAAGTTTTAAGAAAAAAAAAATTTATGCCACTTGCTGCCGTGTGAATAGAACCGAAATGTACCATGTTAAAACAGAAGTAAATGAATAAGTACCAGATAATCTTACCCATCTGTGGAATAAAGAGACAAAAGAAGGCAATAACATTATTGAACAATGAAAAGTACTTGGCTTTTTTTTTGAGGGGGGTGCACCTGGTAACACTCAGGTGTTAGTTGATCCAGGTTATGCCCTCAGAAATCTCTCCTGGTTTGGAGGACCATATGGGACGCTGGGGCAGTGGTCCTCAAACTATGGCCCGCGGGCCACAAATTGTATTTATAACTGTTTTGTTTCTTCATTGCAAAATAAGATATATGCAGGATGCATAAGAATTCGTTCATAAGTTTTGTTTTTACTATAGTCAGACCCTCCAATGGTCTGAGGGACAGTGAACTGGCCCCCTGTATAAAAGTTTGAGGACCCCTGCCTGGGGGAATCAAGCCTTGGTCTATCCTAGGTTAGTGTGTGAAAATCAGATTTCCTACTGCTTGAGTGACCGCTCTGGCCCCTACTTGTTTTTTTTTTTTTAATACAAAATTAATTAAGAAACTGTGGGCAGAGAAGAAGTTTAGATCTGAGATAACGTAAGGACAGAGGTGGAGGGTCATACGCACTTTGGTAACAGTGTATGCAATAGCTTTGCATTTCAGTTCTATAAACTTTAACACTACCTAAACTATAATATATTTTAATTAGAAGGTGTGAAATAAATCAGATAAAGAATGACATATAATGTATTTATCATTTCTATAGACTATAAAGTAGGTTGTTTTATCGCACAGAGATAAATGTTGCCTTGTTTTTTTTTCTGCTGACTTGCTTTCTTTATTGAATTACAATTAGACAATAAGACAGATGTATACACAGGGGAATCTGATGCATCATATACGTATATACACACATATATACAATTAGCTTTTAAAAGTCAAAAGGCTGGGCCGGAGTAGCGGTGCAAGTGCTAGGGTTTTGCCTTGTATGTGCTAACCTAGGACAGACCTCGGTTCTATCTCCCAGCTTCCCATATGGTCCCCCAAGCCAGGAGTGATTTCTGAGCGCATAGCCAGGAGTAACTCCTGAGCATCACCAGGTGTGGCCCAAAATAAAATAAAAAAAGATCGAGAAGTAAATTACAATGATAATGAAAATGACACTTCATAAGATTTTCCATAGGTGATTTATTTGGCTGTTTTAGTTCTTTACTGAGTCAAGCTTCTATCATTTGATGGATCCGAAAGTGAAGGAAAGTGATCATCAGATTCTTAAATGACAAATTTGAACTAAAAATAAATGTTGCCTTATAAAGTTGGGTACAAATATCATATGGAAGCTGAGATTGTCATTGTTGAACTTCTGACAACTAAGACATTAATAATGAGTGGTAGAACTGCCCTATCCATCTTGAGCAATGGACCTGTGTTTTATTTCATAAAGCTCTAGCACCAGAATATTCTGACATATATAAAAATATGTCTATTTTTTAAACATTGTTCTTTTTGTCTTCCTACAACAAGGAAAGAATTCTTCTCTGGTATGCATTATAAGACTTGCTTCAATTCATGTAAATAGGGCCAGAGACATAGCTCAAAAGAGCTAAAGTGAATGCTTTGCATGAAAACGGCCAGGGTTTGATCCCTGGCACTTCAAGTTTTCCCAAGCATCACCAAAAGGGACCCCTGAGCACAGAACCAGGAATAACCACTGATGGCCACCAGACATGAACTCTCCAACACAATTAAGAAAACAAATAAAAAGCTTTAATAAGTGTTGGGTCCTCCTCCCCCAGTGACTGGTTGCCCTACACATTTTTACTACTACTTTTTAAGAAACCACACCTCTTTAGATACCAACAGAGCCACTCATAGCAGTGCTCAGGAGGACTATATGGTGCTAAGGATATCAGAAATCACATTTAAGGCCTCTAACTCAGGGCTGTAAAGGGATTTGTTGCTATGGATCAAATTCCAGGTCAATAAAGCCATATTACTCATACTTCCCTAGAGTTTTAAATCCTGACTTGACCATTCTAGGCCTTTATCGATTTTTAGTTACAATTCATAGTTTTTGCTACCCAATATTGAAGGCTTTTGATGGAGAATGAATGGGGTTCTTTTAGAGTAAGTATTCACCATTCCCATCTGTCTTCTCTAGTTTAAAAGGCAGGAGTTACTTAATGATCTCACTTTTTTGACAAAGAAGATTGTACTTTTCGGTTATTTTAGCATTGTATTTAAAAGACAGTGACATTTTCCAGTGTCCTTGTGTACTGGACTAGACATTAAAAAACTCCCATTGATGGTTTTTACTTCTCTTTATTGCTCTATATTTTTACTCCAGGTATAGTTACCAAAAAGCAGGGTTTTTTTTCTAACATTCAATACTTTTGGATATGATTATCTCAAAGGTAGGAAAACTCTCTCAAGAAAATTATCTCTTAAAGGGGAAAAGAGTATGACTAATGGGGGAAAATGACAAAAGTAGGTTCATGGTGTGAGAACTTTTTTAGAAAATATAAGGTGAAGAAAAAATGTAAAGCTAGAAAGCAAAGATAATATAACTGTGCAAATGTACTAGATAAAAAGAAATGGAGCAAGATCCAGAAACAAAAATGAATTTTAACATAACTTTTTGTGATTAGAAAAAATGGGATCAGATGCACAAAAAAATTGACATTTACTTCAAATTGCAATATATAATTAGTATAAGAAGATTCTAATAAAACAGAGACCCCACTTTCTGAATTCCATTTAAATGTTTTATAACCCCACAGAACATCATGCCATCAAGCTTCACTCACCATGAGGTCTCTATCTGAGAAGAACCATTACTACTTTTTTTAGAAATACGGTAAGTTTGGAGGACCGTTTTTAACCAAGTTGACTCTGTCAGAATTATTTTTAAGAAAGCCATTAGGCCATCACATGCCGAGTGCTACAGTTTTAGTTTGAAACTTCATTCTTTAAAACCATTGCTTCCAAATATAAAAGTGCCTTTATACTAAGCACCACTTCATCTGATTATTTTGGAGTAGATATAAATATACATTTATACACAGGAAGTAAAAAAGGGCATTTTATTTCAAAATTATCATAGTATAAAGTGAAACATATGAATAATGAGAACAGTACATTCTGATATTAAAGAAGTAGCTTAAACCGTAGCACTTATTTGGTGAATTTGCTTTTGCAGTATAATGATGATATAGTACATGCACTTGATGCAATCAATTAAATAATGTATCTACTAAGTACTATTAAATCACATTTAAAATACTATTTATGATCTCTAAAGTTCAGAGCATATGCTAGGGAAATCAAGTTGTTTGGAAATCACTTAATGGTCCTTAAATAAATTATGCTTTACTAATGCACTTGCTATCATGCAAAGTTTTGCCCTAGACCAGGGGTCTCAAACTCAATTTACCTGGGGGCTGCAGGAGGCAAAGTCGGGGTGAGGCAGGGCCGCATAAGGGATTTCGCTTACCGAATATTCGCAATAAAAAATCGTATTAGTAAGAAATAAATCTCAAAAAATCCCATTAAACATTTGCATACCCCTAACAGAACTGCTTGGGGCATGTGAATGTTTAATGCGATTTATTTGAAGGCCAGCTGTGGGCCACAAAATGTTGTACAGAGGGCTGCAAATGGCCCGTGGACTGCGAGTTTGAGACCCCTGCCCTAGACATAAGAATATTGTAATTTAACTCCGTGATATACAATGAAATTATCAAAATGTAGTCTTATCACTATAGAAAATATTCTCATTATACACATGATATTGGTAATAATTTTTATTTTTATTTTTTTTTAATTTTGGGGTCACACCCAGCAGTGCTCAGGGGTTACTCCTTGCTCTCTGCTCAGAAATCACTCCTGGTAGGCATGGGGGACCATATGGAATGCTGGGATTTGAACCACCATCCTTCTGCTAATAAATTTAATAAAGATACCATTATTTTAGACAAGGTGAGTGATGGGAACATTAGATTTTAGAAAAATTTAATAAGACAATGAACCTTGTTACTAAATAATTACATGATTTGGGAATAGTATGTAATTTTGCTAGATTTTAGTCTCCTAAATGAAAAGTATGAGTTATATATATTATTTCTAAGATTTGTTTCATAGAGAGTATTAACTTAGAATGTATTTGCTCTATAAGTGCTATGAGTGAGTTCTTTATATGCAGTATATAATCCTATTAAAATTTTTCATAAGACATAAGAAAATTATACTTTTATGGATTAAAAAGTCATAAATATTAAATAATATTTCATTTCTAAATAACAGATTATAGAACTAGCTTATGACTCTGTCTCCTAGTCTCAAAATTCCATTTTATATTTATTACCACAAAACATATTATTCTTTATTTTTGAACTCATTCTTTTTGATTATAGTAAAAACAATGTTTTAATTCTCTTTTTATTTTCTTAAGTAAAAAATCAACATTAAAAATCCTCTCCCAGATTACAACAGAACCCCAAGAAATACAACATATCATAAAATCATATAATGAACAACTATACTCAGTTAGGCCAGAGAACACAGTAGAAATTGACAGATTCCTGGAAAACTACCATCTTCCGAGACTGGAAAAGGAAGAACTAGAAAGCCTAAGCAAGACCAATCACTTCAGAGGAAATTGAAGATGTAATTAAGAAACTCCCTAAGAACAAAAATCCAGGCCCAGATGGATTTACAGGTGAATTCTATCAAACATTCTGAGAAGACCTACTACCACTTTTCCACAGGCTCTTCCAAACCATCGAAAAAACAGGAATCCTCCCCAACTCCTTTTATGAGGCTAATATCACACTCATTCCCAAAGATGGCAAAGACACCACCAAGAAAAAAAAACTACAGACCAATCTCACTAATGAACATAGATGCAAAGATACTCAACAAAATCTTAACAAACCAAATCCATCACTTCATCAAAAAGATCATTAACCATGACCAAGTGGGTTTTATCCCAGGAATGTAAGGTTGGTTCAACATACGCAAATCAATCAACATCATATACTACATCAACAACAAGAAAGACAAAAACCATATGATTATATCAATCGATGCAGAGAAGGCGTTTGACAAAATCCAACACCCTTTCATGTTGAAGACACTCAGCAAAATGGGGTTAGAAGGAACTTTCCTCAAGATAGTTACAGCTATCTATGAAAAGCCCACAGCCGGGGCCGGGTAGGTGGCGCTGGAGGTAAGGTGTCTGCCTTGCAAGTGCTAGCCAAGGAAGGACCACGGTTCGATCCCCCGGCATCCCATATGGTCCCCCCAAGCCAGGGGCGATTTCTGAGTGCATAGCCAGGAGTAACCCCTGAGCGTCAAACGGGTGTGGCCCAAAAACCAAAAAAAAAAAAAAAAAAAAAAAAAAAAAGCCCACAGCCAACATTATCCTTAATGGTGAAAAACTAGAAGCATTCCCACTAAGGTCAGGAAATAGACAAGGCTGTCCACTCTTTTCACTCCTATTTAATATAATCTTAGAAGTCCTTGCAATAGCAATTTGACAAGAGAAGGAAATCAAAGAAATCCAAATTGGGAAAGAGGAACTCAAACTATCTCTTTTTGCAGATGATATGATGATATACATCAAAAACCCTAAAGAGGGGCCCAGAGAGATAGCACAGTGGTGTTTGCCTTGCAAGCAGGCAATCCAAAACCAAAGGTGGTTGGTTCAAATCCCGGTGTCCCATATGGTCCCCCGGTGCCTGCCAGGAGCTATTTCTGAGCAGACAGCCAGGAGTAACCCCTGAGCACTGCCGGGTGTGGCCCAAAAAATAAAAAAATAAAAAATAAAAAACTCTAAAGAGTCCACAGTAAAACTCCTAGAAACAATTAACCATTACAGCAAAGTGGCTGGATACAAAGTCAATACACAAAAGACAGTAGTGTTTCTCTATACAAATAACAAAGTTGAGGGGAGAGATATTAAAAATATAATTCCACTTAAAATAGTATAAAAATATCAAGTACCTAGGAATCAACCTTACAAGGGAAGTGAAGGAACTTTACCAGAGAAATTTCAAAACACTTCAGAAAGAAATTGAAGAGGATCTAAGAAAATGGAAGAACATCCCATGCTCATGGTTAGGTAGAATCAACATAACCAAAATGACTATCCTACCCGAACTTCTATATAGATTCAATGCAATCCCCATCCAAATCCAGGCATCATTCTTTCAAGACTTAGAACAATCAATCATAAAATTCATCTGGAACCACAAAAGACCTAGGATAGCCAAACAGATACTGAAAAACAAGAAGCTGGGTGGCATCTCTTTACCTAACCTGAAGCTATTCTATAAAGTCATAGTGATCAAAACAGCATGGTACTGGAACAAAAACAGAGCCTCAGACCAGTGGGTTAGAACAGAATTTCCAGATATAATCCCCTGATATACAGTCAACTAATATTTGACAATAGAGCCAAAAACTTGAAATGGAACAAAGAAAGTCTCTTTAACAAATGCTGTTGGCACAACTGGAAAACCATCTGTAAGAAACTAAAAATTACCCATACCTCACTTCGTATACAAAAGTCAACTCAGAATGGATTAAAGACCTTGAAATTAGATCAGAATCTATAAAGTTTATTGAGGAAAAATAGGCAGAACACTTGAAGACCTATATATTAAAAAGTCTTCAAGGGGGGTAGTGAGGTTGCGCTAGAGGTAAGGTGTATGCCTTGCAAGCGCTAGCCAAGGAAAGACTATGGTTCAATCTCCTGGTGTCCCATATGCTTCCCCCAGCCAGGGGCAATTTCTGAGTGCTTAGCCAGGATAACCCCTGAGCATCAAACGGGTGTAGCCCAAAAACAAACAAACAAAAAAGTCTCAAGGATGGAACACCAATATCAAGGATTTTAGCATCAAACATAAACAAATGGAATTACATCAAACTAAGAAGCTTCTGCATGGTGAAGGAAACCCAACTTAAAACAAGAAGACAGCTAACTGAATGGAAAAAAAATTTCGCAGTCAACACATCAGATAAAGGGTTGATAACCAGAATATACAAAGCACTCAGAAACCTGAGTCCCCCAGAACCAAATAAAGGCATAGAAAAATGGGGAGATGAAATGAATAGACACTTCTTTGAGGAGGACCGAAATATGGCCAACATACACATGAAAATATGCTCACCTTCACTCATCATTAGGAAAATCCAAATCAAGACAACAATGAGGTACCACCTTACACCAGTGAAGATGGCTCACATCAAAAATAATGAGAACAATATGTGTTGGCAGGGATGTGATATGAAAGGCACTCTCATCCACTGCTGGTGGGAATGCCCCCTAGTCCAATACCTATGGAGAACAGTCTGGAGAGTGCTCAAGGAACTTAGAATTATGCTGCCATTTGACCCAGCAATTGCTCTCCTAGGTATCTACCCCCAAGTCGGAAGGATATTCATCCCAAAGTATGTGTGCACCCCACTATTTATCGCAGCACTCAGTATAATAGCCAAGTCTTGGAACCAACCTTGATGTCCAACAACAGATGAGTGGATCATTAAGATGTGGTATCTATACCCAATGGAATACTACATGGCAGTCAGAAATGATACAATCACAGACTTTGCAGCAACATGGATAAACCTAGAACATATTATGTTAAAGGAAGCAAGTCAGAAGATGAAAGATAAACACAGAATGATAGTACTATTCTGAAGTATCTAGAATATACACCAGATATAAACCAATACCCCACAATTAAATAACAGGGGTTAACAGGATAGAAATCTCAAACACTGTAATAATCACCATATACTGGGGAGTAGAGCTCAAAACAAAGGGAAGAGAAACAACATAAAGCCTGATTACATATTATATCATAAAGAAACCAGCAACAGCAGAAACAGCAGCATAGAGAGAACAAGTATGTAATTATCGTTTTGCTACAAAGGCCCATAATAACTTACTAGGGATCTTATACAGGATTACAGGTAAAGATTAAGATGGAAAATTACTGAGTCCAACAGAAACATCTCAAAACATTATGTTTGATGCCTTAACCTTACCACATTTAAAATAACTTCTCAGTTTTTCTGTCCATAGGGGTTCCTGGATACAAAGGATGAACGTCCTATGGTGGTACCTCAGTGCTCACTCACACGAGTCACCATAGTCTGCTTGAACCATGAAAATGCTGGGATAAAACTCTTTAACATACCCTTTATTCCTAGATTATGCCTTCTTTTAGGACCTGAAGCATATGACCAGCCAGATCACCAAAGCAACAATCGTGACCTACAGAGTTTTACCACAGGGCCTAAGCATTGAACACGTTCAACCAAACTAACATGCACTTGCTCTTATACCCTCCCTTCTCATTACTTTGTATTTTTGTTGTTGTTGTTGTTTGACTGTTGTTTTGTTTTGTTTTTCCTACTCTCTCTTCTTGTCTCCCTCTTTCTCCACCTTCTCCTCCTAACTATCATCAATTCAATCTATGTCAAATAAAAATCACACGGTTACCCCCTCTATAGGAAAGGAAAGCTGACATATAGGGCGCTGTGGACAATACTGCCAAGGGTAAACACCTATATATATAGACCTCACTAACACAATGGTCAGTACTCGAGACACGAAACCTATACATATCCAAAAGTTGATCTATTAGTTTCCTTTCCTTACAAGTACTATACTTACCTATCTTTCTGTACTCAGTGCACCTCTTGCGTTCCTGACCTCTCTACATTAATATACACCTAATCTAACTTCTATATGTTTATATGGGGGCAGGATGTTTATATGGGGGCAGGAGCACACAGAGATAGGAATTCTCCTTAAGGGACAAACCTAAACCACTAGCAACTCATACCTATACCAATATAACCCCTCCCATATACTATCCCCTCTCCCTCCCCCAGAAATCTGGCTATCCCTTCACCCCACAATCCCACCCCCGATATTCCCACCACATTATAACTGTCCACCCTCAGTTCTTAATCCATTAGGCATCAAGACCGACCTCCTACCCCAACAAGCCAGTACCCACTACACAAGTGAAGAGACACCCACCCAAACTCTCACCTCGTTCCTGGCAAGAAAATACAACCAACAACCAACACCCCAACTGACTCATGCAGTGTGGCCCTCCTAATTACCTCTCCCTAATGTGGACTGTGGCTTGATACCGGAACTAGCTCCAAAGGACCCCACTGCAAGAACTCTACCCAAGACCTCCCTGCCTGGACCTCACACTTCACAAGGAAATCTTAAAAAACAATGGGAAAGCCTGTACTTTCATCATAAATATAGACCTACATAACACTACCTCTTATCCTGTTTCTCCCCAAATGTAATCTCCTGTATCACTTTCTCCCTTTTTCTTTGTTTTTTTTTCTTTTCTTTTTCATCCTTGTTCATTTTTTTTTGTTTTGTTTTGTTTTAGTTTTTGTTATTTGATTTGATTTGTTTTTGTTTCTTTTGGGTCACTCCTGGTGGCACTCGGAGGGTGCTCCTGGCTCTGTTCTCGGAGATTGCCCCTGGTGGCATAAGGGACCATATGGGATGCCAGGATTTGAGCCACCATCCTGCTGCAGAAAGGACAGACACCTTGTCTTTATGCTATCTCTCCTGGCCCCACTTTACTCCTTTAAATACGTCTTTTATTTCATCTCTCTCTCTTTTTTTTTTTAAAGAAACTCTTTTTTTTTTTCTTTAGATATGTGTGAGCATATATATCCCTAGTTTTTGTTGGGTGTCTGTTTTCTTCTCTCTCCACCCTCAAATCCACCAGCAATATAATGTAGCACCACTTCTTCCTGCAAAGACATATTAAACAAAGGGGAAATTTTATGTGTAAAAACTAGCTTTATCTACTAGGGATAAGAACTCATACTTGTTTACAACACAGGGACATCTCCCACCCTGAATGTATGTTATGTGGAAACAACTTAGACTTCAGGGAACTAGACACCAACCATCCAACCTTGACTCCTGGACCCCAGACATAGAAACAACAGAGTTCTCCACAACAGCTCCAGGAGCCCAATCCCCTCCAGGGCATTCATAATGCTTCTCTGAAGCCAACATGTTCCAGTGCTAAATTGATAGATAACCTGACAACGAGGAAATGGGAACAACTTGATCTAAAAGCAATTTGTCCTTCCTCATCAGCCAATGATAAGACAAAATCAGAAAACATGTCACCCTTTGATCTGTGCAAAAGCCAAGATTGCTATATACAGATGATTGGATGTTACAAACAGGATGGGACAGTACACGTCCACGAACCAACAACAATAGCAACAAAATCTTTAGCCTAGCTTTGGTCTACAATCTGTTCAACAAACAAGAGCTCCAATTCCAGAGGTCTGACCGAGACAACCGCAACTGAACAGGTCTTCCGGAAACATAACGAAAGACTTTATCCCAGGCTCCATCCTAGGAGCAACAAAATGACCAAGACCACCAACTACAGAAGATGGATTTAAATGACACTGAAGAAGCAGAATTGCTAGAACCACAAAGAAAGACTTCATCATCAGTTCCATTCGTTGAGCATCACAGTCACCAAGAACTCTAGATACAGAGGTCTGATTTTACCATCCATGACGAAGCAGAAGTCTTCCATACACCACGAAAACACTGAGGGGAGAGAAAATAATCATGCAAGGAATCTATAATTAATCCCATGACAGTATACTTCAGGAGTGGAGAAACCCTGTATCTCCTAGGCCAAGGGATTTCCTCTATATATCCCCAATAGTTATTGTGCCTATGCAGGGGGATAAAGAAAAAAAAACACAAAACAATCATTTTTCCACATATTTATTTATCGATTGATCAATTTTTTGATGTCTTTATATTAGTGTAGAGATTGAAGTTGATGTCTCCAATATTATTTTATTTTATCTTATCTTATCTTTCTCTTTCTTTTTGCACTCCGGCATGAATTGATTTCAGAACTGAGACTGTTGTGTGATGCTTGTCTCTATTGCTGTGGTGCTCACTGGATATTTAATTTGATATTTCTTTCTGTATAGTGGTGGTGTTTCAATTGCCTTTTTCACATCCTCTCTCAAACTGAGGTTGAAATCCTCTGGAAGGACTCGCCTATTTTCAGCATATTTGACTTCTTTTTTTTTTCTTATTTTGTACCCCAATCTATTGCTTTTCTTTCCTTCAAACAAAACCACATAACTCAATTTATCTAGCTCCGCTTCTTAAATAGAGGGGGATACAAGGGAGGGTACCAGGACCCAACAGATATATGATCACTAATAGTGAGCTGGACAAAGAGGGGACCACCTACTCTAGCAGTCCAGGGGGTGATGGTGGGGTATATGGGTTGCAGAAGGGGAACTGGGATGGGGGGGAGGACAAATTTGGTGATGGGTATTCCCCTGATTCAATGCTGATATGTACCTAAAATACTACTGTGAAAAATATGTAAGCTATTATGATCAAAATAAAAATTTAAAAAAGAGAAAGAAAGAAATCCTCTCCCTTCCAAAATAAAAAAAGACAATACAAAAAAATTATTTCTAAAGTGATATCAGTGATTGCATTTATAGAACAGAGTTATTCTCAGTTTCAGGAAAGAGGTAACAATACTGCTAAAGTATTTAATAAAGAAACTAAAAGTTTAAGTCAGGAAATCATTACCCATGTCACTGGTATACAAAGTTTAATTAGAAGTTGGATCATGCACAATTATTTTCAGATTCCAGATTATGTCTACAGATCATTTTCTCCTGAGTATCAGGGTGTGAGAAGAGGATAATATAATTCATGAGAAAATTGAACACGTATTATTTAGGGATTATGGAACTGTAGATAACTATCTCACGCAGGGCAATAAATTATAAAAAATAATCCTTCAGAGAAGAATTGTTTCTGAGAAGTATAAATGATTTTTGCATTTGATTTGAAATTTAGGAAATTTCTGTAAATACAATACTTATGTAGTATTTTGTTTTGATTTTTTTTTTTTTTTGGACAACACCTAATGGCACAAAATTTATCTCTGGTACTATTTGGAAAAATCATTCCCATTGGTGTGGTTATATGGCTACACTAAGAGGCCATCTGAGGAGCTAATGATCAGACTTGCCCATCAGATGGTCTCAAAAGCCATTAATTCATTTTAATGGAATTATGCTTTGATTCATATCCATTTTCTTTGAGATATTTAAGCTTATACAGAGATGCTGCTTTTTTTCCCCCTCAGTGTCACTTCATCAAATAGTTTCAATCACTTCATGACTAGAAGGAAACACTATACCACCATAGGCCATAGTTTATCCAGAGTTTGTCATTAGCTCTTCAGAAGTCAATCCCTTTAGTCCAGAAGTTATGTAAGGTGTTAATTCAGGAGTTACAATATTTCATTAGTTAATTTTGTTGTTGATTTTGGGCCAAATCCAGCAGTGTTAAAGGGCTTTCTTCTGGCGCTGCACTCAGAGATCACTCCTGGCAGAGCATACAGGATCATATGGGACTGGTATGGAACAAAGAGGCTGTTCAAAAGCAGGAGTTAGTGGTGGTATAGAGATAAATTCCTCTCTTTATTATGAATTACTCTAATGTACCATATTGTCTATCTCATCACGAGAAATTCCTACAATCATAGAGCTTCATGAAACGGAATTTCACACAGTAACATATCACTTCTGGTTTCACTTTTTTTTTTCTCCCTTGGTTAACTTCTTTCCACTTTCTCTGCTTTTCTGGCATATGCACTATTCCACTGGTTCTTCCTCAGTGATAACCTGGTGATCTAATGAATAAAAGGTTTGAGTCCCATCATCCACACAGCAAACTATATGAAGTAGAAGAGAAAGATGCAGACCCTCAAATTTATATGCAATGTTTAGAAGCATAGATAATCTGGGCTTGTGACGGGCTCTGTAATTACACTGAGCCCTTAACCTGTGGAATTTGATACTGCTGTCAGAATTAAGTTCACTTGACATAGCCTTTGGTTGGTGAAACTTGCCTTTCTGGGAGAGTCATTACAAACACATTGAGAAACTGGTCCAAGACACTAATCAAATTTGGAGGTTCTTTTATCCTAATTAAAATTTGAGTACAATAGTTTCACATATTAAGTTAGTTCAGCAATATGAAGAACTCTTTCTGAGGAACAAAAGAAAGAAAACTAAGTTGAGATCATAGTCTACAGTTATTGTTATCTTTCTAACTTGCATTAAATGAAATAATTTCAATTAGGCATCAGTTTTAAAAGAGCAGAGCTTTAACAACTTAGATCAATTGTGTATTTTAAAAGAGGAAAGAAAAATCAAAAGATCCACTGTGGGTATATTGTTGGCAGATATTTTTAAGCTCAGACTCCAGAACTCAATGTTCGAGCTAAGTCAGGGAAATACCCAAGGGCAATTGGTCTTGGGCCTGGACCACCACTCAGGTCTCTCTACTGGCACAGAGGAGGCAGCGGTGAAATTTTCAGTACTATTGAAGGCATTTACGGGAAAGCCAAGATTGACGGTGAAGGGAAGTGAGATGGAGGAAATGAAACAGTTGTATTATTCAAATGTGCTGCAGACAAATCTTCAGCTTTGGAAAAAATGCACTCTGCATTCCAGGTAAATGTATTAGGTTAAATGATTCCAGGTGTTCTCAGGGGTATTTGATTCATTCAGCAAGCAATTCTTAAATAACTACTATGTGAAAAGCAATGTCAGAAAAGGAATATATAAACAGCATTCATTCATTTCTGGAGTTTGTTCCAATTTCAAACTATAGATCTTATTTACCTAGATGTATAGAATCAGAAGTCATTCACTAAATTGGTTAAGAATCTGAGAAGTTAATACTCAGTTTTTCTATCCACATTGACACCTTACCTTAGAGGTATTACTCAACCCCTATCCAATAACTTAAAGTAAATTTACTCTCATATTGTTTGAGGAAAAGTCCATAAGATTAAAAAGCATTTAATGTTACTGTTTTAACAAAGAATATATCAGTATATTATATACAGTATAGTATATACTATACTAGAAATTCGCACAGTAAAGCACAATAGTCCAATATAAGTACTAAATGAAAATTTCATTTCAACACATTGTTTCTTGGTTTTTGGGTCACACCCTGCAGCAATCAGGGGTTACTCCTGGCTCTGAACTCAGAAGTCATTCCTGGCTCTGAACACTCCTGGCAGGCACTGGGGACCATATTGGATACCCAGATTCAAACCACCGTCTGTTCGAATCAACTGCGTGCAAGGCAAATGCCCTACCACTGTGCTATCTCTCCAGCCTAACACATTGTTTCTTAAAGAAGATCCCATAATCCAGAATTAATTAAAAGAAAGTAATCAGTGTTCTGCTTTTTTTTTTTTGGTTTTTGGTTTTTGGGTCACACCTGGCAGTGCTCAGGGGTTATTCCTGGCAGGCACAGGGGACCATATGGGGCGCCGGGATTCGAACCGATGACCTCCTGCATGAAAGGCAAACGCCTTACCTCCATGCTATCTCTCCGGCCCCCAGTGTTCTGCTTTGACTTCATATTTCTGAGCACAGAGCCAGGAGTAACCCCTGTAAACCACCGGGTGTAGCCCAAAATCCCTCCAAAAATTTTTAAAGCAAACATTACAAGATAAGATAAAGAGTATTAACTACTGTTCTCTAGCTATCTTTAATGTATACTTTTCTCATTCTTCACAGTATACATGAGAAATCCAATAACTTGTATTTATTTTATTTATTTTATAAGAAAGCAGGTGGACAGAGAACAGTACAGTCTCTCGCTGACACTTGCTCACATGTAACCAACATGGTTTTGATCCATAATAAATACTACATATAAAGACTGCCAAGAGTGATTCCTGAGCACCAAGCCAGGATTAAGCCATGAGTACCCCAAACGGAAACCAAAACCAAAACAAACTGTATAGTGTATGCATAAATATAGTATATCACAGTTCATCCATTAATCATTTTTCTAAGCTGTAATAATAAATAAAACCTAGAAAGTTATAGGCATATAAAACATGTAATTTAATGCAATATTAAAACTGTATTTCTCAAGGAAATAGAATAACAAAAGCATGTACTATTAGATCAAGGTTAGTATTTTCATCTAATATATTCTAAATTTTTAATTTAATATCATTTATTTACCACATTACAATTAAATATTACTCTATTACTCCTTTAGATATATATGATGAATATTTTTACATAATAAACTGTATTTATAATCTCTGACCTGGGATTATTTGGCTACCTTATCAAACTTTAATTTTCCTTTCCTTGACTTGTTAGCAAATAAATTTGTCACTTTCAATCCTACAAGTTCATTGTTGCAAGTATAAACAATACACAAAAGCACACATTTCCCTAGTAGAATCTAATGTATTATTCATCTTTAAAATTATATATAAATTTTTTCTATTTAATTTTATATCAAAATGTGAATTCAAGATGCCTTTAACAAAATCACTGTCTTTTCAAGTTGCGTAGATGGATGATAAATATTCAAACCTACCACAATGTGTATGCATAATTTTCTTCAGCAGTATAGACAAAAACAATATTCATTTATTTCAGAAATGGTTGGATATGATAACTAGAATGGTCAAGAATAGCTAGAAATATAAAATGAGTTCATTTAAAACAATTGAGACCCAGGTGTGTCATCTTTGGAGAACAAGATTACAGTTTTGAGATGGCAATGAGAATGGTTTATGTTTACAATTCTTCATTATATTGCAGGCTTGTCATGAAAATAAATTGACTGTGGTCCTCTGCAATTTTCTATTCCTGTTTCATCATGATAATAAGGCATCAGATTTTTAACATTCAATATATTCTGAAATCCAATTTCATATAAAGATGTGTAGGATACTAAAACACTTGCTACCTATGTTTACTTGTAGGTTTCACTTACTTTCATATTTCTGAAGGGACTGCCTGCTCTCTCTAGTAATATATGAAAATTAGGCTTGGGTGCTAAAATATGAATGGTTCATTGGACAGAAGATAGTATTCTCCAATCTCACTTTCATCTTGCAGAAGTGAAATTTTTTCTAAATTTAGAAATGTCCAAGTATATCCAATAACCATAGGCAATTAATAAACCTGGATAGGAGAGAGCAATATATTGCCACACTGTTTTTTAAAGCATACATGTTTTGCTAAGTCACTAGTTTCTGATTATTGCTTAATGCCATACATTAAGCTTTATAGTTACTACGAGTTGACCTTGATGTGTATGATAGATTTTTAGTTAACATGAACAGAGCTATGGCTCATAAGTACTAGAATAACTACCGTATTAAGAGAACACAATTGAAATTGAGTATGCTGGTATCCTAAAACAATAACAAGGAGTGATAGTGTTCAAAATTTTAAGAGCTATCATAAAGATAAAAATATGAATTTATATTTCAATAAAATTTGCTATATGTTATGGAACTAAGTGAAAAAACAGGAACATGGGAATTTTTTAAGCTAATTTGAATTATAGGCATAACCAATATCAAAATAAAATACTTTGAGGCATAGAAAAATATTACAGATTTAAGGCACCTGCTGCACATGGCCAATCAAGATTAAATCCCAACACCATATATAATGTTATCCAACCTCTGCCAAAAGCACAGAGCTAGGATTCATCCCTGAGCATTTCCCCACATGCCCCCCACCCAAATAAAGAATGAATAAATAAGCACAAAGCCATAAAACAGGACAATTTAATTTACTTTCTTGTTCTATTTATTGTGTGACTTTTTAATCAGATGCAATCCTGTTTATTTTTATTTGTGTTTTCTTTTCCATTAAAGTGAAATCACTGCAGACACTTCTGGAGTTAAGATCCTGGAGTTTTTTGCTTATTTTCTTTACTGTATTTTATAAATTTGAGACTATTTTATAATTCCGTTATCTAACTTCATTTTGACTTAATTTTTATTATAACCAGTCTTTTCCCAAAACCATTTTTTGTAGAGGATTTTCTTTCACCATTTCATGTTCTTGGCTGATTTGTCATAAATCATTTGTCCAAAATAGAAGACCATATTTCTGGACTCTCAGTTCTATTCCATCAGTCTGTCTATCTTCTCTGATGCCAAAAAAACACTGCTTTGTTTGCTTTATAGTTTCATTTGCAGTCAAAGAATATAGTGCTTTCTATTTTTTTTTCCTTAGGATTACTTAAGTTACTATAGCAAGGTTGCAATTCCATATATATGCTTGTAGTAAAGTTTATTTCTGAAAAATGCCATTGGAATTTTGACCAAGATTACATTGAATCTGTATAATGTAAAAATTAGATCTTTAAACAATGTTACTTTTTTAATCAATACTTTCCCATTTTCTTATGTTTTTTTATATTTCCTGGGTACTTATGTTTTCTGATACTACTATTATTGTTTTCATTAAAAAAAGGTGGTGGGAATGCCCCTGATTCAATGTCACTATGTACCTAAACTACTACTGTGAAAGATTTGTGATTCACTTTGGTCAAAATAAAAAATTATTAATAAAAAATAATTCTTTTGCTTTTCAGTTTTGTTTAGTTTGGGGGCAACACCCAATGGTGCTCTGTTACCCTCCCCCATGCTATAAACTAATCTCACCTGGATGGTGAGACCCACCCAAATCTGGAAGAGGTCTATGGTTGGTAATTTAGGGGTTGCCTTGGGGGAGAGAGGACACAGCAAGGAGAGAGATGAGACACAGGATGGATGCAGAGTAGCAGGAATGAGGCTGCTTAGCTTAGAGGACATGTAAAAAAAAAGCACATGGCAATTAGAGCCTTGTAATAAAGCTGAATGTCTTCTAAAATTTCAACTGTGATTCATTTCTTCACCTTTACCCTGATACATACGGACAAGCTGGTTAAAGAGGCTGCAGGCACTGGGCAGAGCTGAGAAAGGCCTCACCACCATCCACACCACCAGGACTTTATAATTAATAATTAATACAACAGTGTTCAAGTGTAAGTTACTCTTGGTTCTGTGCTCAGAAATCACTCCTGGCAGGCTCAGGACACCATATGGGATGCCAGAGATTGGAGATTGAATCCGGTTCTGTCCCAGTTTGGCTGTGTGCAAGTCAAATACCCTACTTCTGTGCTATCACTCCAGCCCCAGTTTTCATTAAAAGTATTTTTATACTCTTCTAGTTGTTAGGGTCTCTCATTAATCCAGTAACCCATTAAAAGTAGTCATTTATAATCTCCTGTGGACCCAGCTCTTGCTTCATGGTGGTCCTTTAAAAGTCTAGCAAATGCCACCAGGAAACTTTTAAGCAAAGTTAGTATGTAAAGCTATAACCACATAAAACATATCAATCTATCTACTGATTAGGGTCATCTTGGTAGTGCTCAGTAATCCAATTGCTAGTAATGGATGTCAAAACTCCTGCATGCAAATTATATGCACCAGCCTTTCCAGTTATCTTTCCCAGTTCTATAAAATAGATACTTTAGGTCTCGATTTTAGGGTAGAATTTTAGTTTGACCATTATTTAAACAATATCTGTGGGTATCTCCTCCCCCAACTTCCTGTTTATCCCACCTGGATGGTCAGACCCACCCACATTTGGAAGGGGTCTGAGGTTTGGAATAAAAAAGTGTTGCCTGGGTGGAAAGAGGAGGCAGAAAAAGGCAAGGACTCAAGGAGGTAAGCTGAAAGAGGCTGCGTGAAAATCTTAGCTTAGAAGCCATGTGGAGAAATTGCACATGGCGGTTAGAGCTGTGTAATAAAACTGGCTGTCTCATGAAACTTCAGCTGACTGCTTGTGAATCCCTCGCCTTTATCCTGCAAACTTTGGTCCTGCTGGCCAAGGTGAGAAAGATCTCACCCCAACTTTAGGACTTTATATTTTATATTTATACAAAAAATATCAGTTAGTCATTTTTCTTACATGTGTTAAAATTTTTTTTTCTGGCCTGCAAAATAAAATGTATTTACTATAGTAGAATTTTTTCTGGGACTATAATGAGAGACATTGGGTTGGACAACCAACATGCTCAGGGCCTGTAGTAGGTCTTTGGACAGTATTCTTTTTTTTTTTTTTATTTAAACACCTTGATTACATACATGATTGTGTTTGGGTTTCAGTCATGTAAAGAACACCACCCAGTATTCTTTATGGGCGAAGACACTCTGTATCTCTTAGGCCAGAGGATATTTCTATCTACTATCCCCAATGTTTGATGTACCTATGCAAACAAAACAAAACAAAACAAACAAAAAAACACCACCACCAACAACAAAAACCTATATCCTTTATTTCTTCTTTTAATTTTACTTATATTCTAGATAGGGGCTCTTAATTTTCTATGAAATAATAGAATTAGTATCACTTTATTTTGTTTCATATTTCTATGTCTTTTTACAAAATGAGAAAAATAAAAATAATGGATGGGGCTCAGGGGCCAAGTGGTCTCAGGAACATTGAGTGGAAAAAAGAAAAGAGGTCAGATCTAAATACCCAAGATAATAAGCTAAACACAAAATGGACCTGTTACATTAGTAGTCCAGGGGCATAGGGATGGAAGTTTGGGATGCATATGGTTGAGGGAGATCAACACTGGTGGTGGGAATGGCCATAATTCACTGTCACTAAACACCTAAGATACAACTGTGAAAGACTTGTAATTCACAATGGCGTCAATAAAAAAAAACAACACATATTTACTATTGATAATGAATAATAATAATTAACTAATAAATAAACTAAAATAAATTATAATAATTTAACTATAAATTGCCTCATCAGCACATTATATTAAGATATTCTCAGATATACTTAGAGTACTCAGTTCTTTTTTGATGGGGAAACAAAGTTCTTATAGACACATATTGAGAAAAAGTTGGAGAAAGATAGGAAAACTTTGCTAATTAAAAAAAATAAAAGCATATTAAATATCTCTAAGTTGTAAATGACTTTTCAAAGGGATGAAATCTACTTTCTAAATCATTTTCTATTTATCTTTCTCTTTTTTGTTCATTTTATACGACTAGTTTTTCTTTTAATTTTATCTGCCCTCCTCCATTTTCTGGTTCTAATTTATTTTTATAATAAAAATAGATTAAAAAAAAAACAAAAAACAAAAAAAAAACAACCAAGGGCCCGAGGAGATAGCACAGCGGCGTTTGCCTTGCAAGCAGCCGATCCAGGACCAAAGGTGGTTGGTTCAAATCCTGGTGTATGGTCCCCCGTGCCTGCCAGGAGCTATTTCTGAGCAGACAGCCAGGAGTAACCCCTGAGCACTGCCGGGTGTGGCCCAAAAACCAAAACCAAAACCAAAACAAAAACAAATTAGAATTTAAAATGAAAAAGAGGGGAAAAATAACTGCATACAGGGAACCATTTGGCTGTGAATAGATAAGTAGTGGAAACAAGGCATCAAGGAGATAAGGGTAAATTTATCTTCAGGGACAAAAGAAAACTGCCAACTAAAAAAGTTAAGCGAGAAAAGAAGACCTTTATAAATTAAGGTGAAACAAAGTCTTTCTCACTCACATGTATACTGAGTGAATTCAGCTCCATGAATCCTGTTTTATAAAATCGACAGGAAGATCATCTGCCTTGCATGTGGACAAGCTGTTCAATCCTGGTACAGAGACAAAAAAGAGAGAGAGAGAGAGAGAGAGAGAAATGCTAAAAGGAAAGTTTATTTAAGCTACTATTACAGGACTTATGAGTACAAAAAAAAAGATTCATTATTATTTTCCATTTGTTATCATTGGTCTTTGGTTGTTTTTAAGTGTTTATTGTGGCAAAAAGGCCAATTTCTGGCAATGGAGGACTGATAGGGAGAGGCAGCACCTTGGTTGTCAC
The DNA here is from genome assembly GCF_024139225.1 of Suncus etruscus. Taxonomy (NCBI): domain Eukaryota; kingdom Metazoa; phylum Chordata; class Mammalia; order Eulipotyphla; family Soricidae; genus Suncus; species Suncus etruscus. Next base: position 21,381,432 of record NC_064857.1, on the reverse strand, counting down.
AATAAAATGTCCAATGATTTGATGATGGGAATCTTTGAAAATGAGTATACTTTTAGAACTGACTTTGAAGTAGTTGAGTTCCTCTGTATTTTAGCTTTTTTGGTATAGAATTTTTAGGAATTACAGAGTTCAAAATTCCTGCCAAACAATCATACTCCTAATATGATTACTTCCATACATTAAGTCATGGAGATAAATTCAGGTTTTCCTCTCCTCCCCCAAACAACAACAACAAAAATTCTTTAACTAAAACATAAACACTTTGGTTTTCCAACTTTTATAAACTGGGTCAAAATTAAATTCAAGAGTAAGATGTTTCCTTAATGTTTCCTTAAATGAACTGTTGACAACTCTTTGGAACATTTCAGTATTCAGGTTGGCTTTCCTCACAATAAGGCTTCTTTTGTACAAATTGTTAAAGCCTAGTCACCACACACCGTAGATCCAGAATTTTCGGGTTTTTTTCCAAAATGTCACTGGAAGGGATTTTGTCTTGCTAACTGCATAAAATTTACAGTAGAATATTTGTAAAAGCATAATGCTGAAATAGATCTGCTTTGATTCCTTGGTAAAGAGAAAAGAAGGGCAAGAAGCTTCAGCTTCTATTTAACCTGGCATTAACTCAAGATAAGCCTTAAAATTACTTTTTGGTGTACAAACAGTGTGGTTTCTCCATCAAAAGGTTATTTGTTATAAAAGGGCTTTATTCTGTAAGACATTGGGTACATTCACTTTTTAATTAGAGCTGCCAAACTCTGGGCCAGGGTGAGGTCAAAATCATGTCTTTTTATGATGCTCTTTTTTCCTGATTATAAAACAAGTGTAACTGAACCAATTTCTTTTCCAAAAGATTCTCTCAGTTAACTGCACTGTGAAAATTTTAACCATAAATTGATACCATCTATTGTCCTTTTAATGACTTGAAACTTTTTTATAATATTATACATTTTATAGTAATTCTGTTTAAATTTATGTTATTTGTTATTTATTGTGATAGTTCTTATTAAACTCACTTAGTATGCAATGAATGAATGAATGAGCATATGAAAAATTAAATGCTCATTTACATTAAAATTAATATTATCGTTGCAAGCAGATAGATGGCCTAGGATATACACAGCCAACCATATACAAATATTATATCTTTCAGACTTACTACTGAGAATTCTAGAGAAATATCCATGGTAAACATATTCACCATGCATAGGAATTTGTTGTTTTATGTTTTTTGTTTTTTTCTTTAGTTTTTTGTGGGGGAAATTTTGGGCCAAACTCAGCTTTGCTCAGGGCTTACATCTAGCTCTGTGCTCAGTGATTACTCTTGGTTGAGCTCACTGAGATCATATATGGTGTCAGGAATTGGACCAGAGTGGCCACATGCAAGGCAAATACTCTATCTGCTTCTGCTTCAAGCACAGGATTTTATATACCTTAAAAATAAAAGTTATTTTAAAAAGTTCTATAAAAATTATATATAAAAGTTATTTCAACAGTATACTTAAAATATTAAATACTATTTTTTTCATTATAAAATCTTGTTTTCCATGTCCTTCTACCCACAAAATTATTTAAGTCTTACTTTTCCAAATGTAGAGTGAACAAATATAAAACAAAGTAATTAGGTATGCCCCAATTATTTTTTCAAAATAAACTTTTAAAATATAACTATAGAGAATAAAATCTTTGAAATTTTAATTTTGTGGAAAAATAAATTTCTTTCCATCTTGCAAAACTTCCCATTATGAAAGCAGAAAACTTGAGAATGAACAATGGAGTTTCCCTAAAAATATATTAGAGCAGAAAAGTGTCAAGAATGTTCTTACATTAAAAAAAGTTAGGATATTCCTTCAGGGATGGCATAAAGTTGAAATAATTTAGAGATGACATCATGATGCAGAAACACACTCCCATTCATTCAACCACTCAACTGAATTTCAAAATCAGTGGTAGGATGTTTTGATGAGAAATAAGGTGATGTGAAAAATGAAAGCAAAGAATAATTTTGTGCCTGGGAACCTGTCTGGAAAGATTAGAGAAGATTGAATTACAGGATACTTTATAACACCATTGCTCATTCAAAGCAACATGAAATTAGTGCTTTCCAGTCATTAAATTCTGAAGACCAGTTCATTTTAGTTTACTTGACAAACAATGGAGGTTCTCAATGGTCTAGAAATGGAGTACAGAAATGAAGGTTTTCAAAGTGCATCATGATACAGCCTAGACATTTCCTGAGGAATGAGAAAAGAGCTGGCCAGCCATAAAATCTTTCCTCCCCAATCTAGCAAACAAATACTCTTTGCCCTCTATCATAGCAAACCATCTTGTAGAAAAGGGGTAAAGAAAATGTTTTAGTGAAATTAAAATGTGAAATGGCCATAAGAAAAGCAATAACAAAAAAAAAGAAAAGAAAAGCAATAACAAAATAAATTAATAATGACTTTAAATATTAAGCTTTACATAGAAGCAAAGATAAAAAAGCGGAACTACTACAAAAAAGACTTTTATATGCCCAAGAAAATAATGTCTAGAATAAAAAAGACCCTAATGACTAGGAATATTTGTTCACACCCACCTCACAAGTGTTAATATCCAAGATGAACATAGTACTTATAAAACTTAAAAAGACAAAGTCCCATTAAAAAAATGAATAGAAGATATAAACAGGGGCTGGAGAGTTAGCACAGTGTTAGGGCATTTGCTTTGCATGTGGCTGACCCAGGATAAATCTGGTTCGACTCCTGGCATCCTATATGGTTCCCCTGAGCTTGTCAGGAGTGATTTATGAGCACAGAACCAGGAGTAACCCCTGGGCATTGCCTGGTGTGGCCCCAAAACCAAGCAATTAATGAACAAATAAATAAACTGGAAATAAAAAGAAATGAACAGACTCTTATTAAGAGAGACATACATAAGACCAATAGATTTATAATAATGTTCTGAATTACATAACAAGGACCAACAATTCAAAACAATGATATTTCATATCATACCAGTGAGGCTACCACAGATGAAAAAGAACAGAAATAGTGTTAGTGTAGACGCAGGGGCTTCATCCATTGTTGAACATAATATTGATAGGTTCAACTTCTTTGGAAAACATTATGAATACTTCTTCAAAAAATTAGAATTAGTTATATCTTTCAGATGTGGAATATAAAGAAACTTCCCAGGGGGAATATCAAATGCCAGACAATAGAAACAAAGAGCAGAATTGTTCTTCATTGGGAGACTTGCTAAGTGAGGGGTAGAGAGTCCTGGCATAATTTAGGGAAGAAAACATTAGTACAATTGTGGATGGGAAATGTGCCTTCCACAAAAGCAGGCTGGGGGTTAAGTTGGGACATTGGTGTAGGGTGTGTTATTGGAACATTATATATCTGAAATTCAATCACAAATTGATTCAATAAAAAATTAAATGTTTTAAAACCCTAATAACTGTCCTTCAATATAATCCAGCAATTCCATTTCTCAACTTTCCCCAGGTACCCTATTTTAAAAAAGACGTTTATATTTCTATAGTTATTGCAGCACTGTTCAAAATAGCCATGATCAAGAAACAACCTGAATGTCCAAGAACAGATGACTGGATAAAGAAACATATATTGTATGCATATACAATAGAACTTTACTTGGCTATAAGAAAAAATGAAATGATGCATTTTGCCACTAAATGACAAATTGAAGGACACTATGCTGAGTGAGATCGGCCACACAAGGACAGGCGCAGAACAATTCCTTTCATCTATGTGATAAAAAAAAAAAGGTATAGTAGAGAAATAACAAATGATACAGAATTAAACTTACCAGGCAAGGGCAGAAAAACAGATAAAAATAATTGGAAGGGTGGTCAGAGGTAACACAGAGACAATGGGGAAGGGAAGCAGACACTTCTGAAGGGTGTTGGAACATTAGATGTATCATGTCAATGATATTAAATCTTTAATCGTAGTGTAAATCACAGTGTTCTAAATTCAGAAAAAAATATCTATAAGTTTGGTTTTGGGGAGGGAGGCCACACCCCGTGGTGCTCAGGGTTACTCTTGGCTCTGCACCCAGAAATCACTCCTAGCAGGCTCTGGGACCTGTTGGGATTCTGGGATCAAACCTGCGTCCATCCTGGATCAGCAACGTGCAAGGCAAATATTTGCACTACTGCTGTGCTATCGCTCGAGCCCCTGAAAACATGTGTTTATATGTTAAAATACAAGCTTTTCTTTTGTTTTCTCTTTGTTGGGAATAGGGTTTTCTCTGGAATATGTAAATTCTGGTCCTGCTAGAGTGCATTAGCTAGGCATTGTTTGGCATTCCCTGGGACTCTCTTCCGATTCTTATTGTGGCTACTTAATAAGGTAATATTAACATCGCTAGACTTGCATTCTAGTATTTTGGGAAAAAAGAGAACTTGTTAGTTTTGAGTAAAATATCACAATTGTGACTATAAGAAAATTTTTCTCTCAGAAAAAGTTAAATAATTGTTGATTGTACCCAATAATATCAGGGTCGTATGCTACTAATTCAAAATACAATTTTATAAAAAGTGTAAAGTTATACGCAAACCTATAGCCAAAATAAGCTAATGAAATTTAATAGAAAATTGTTCAGGAAAGTTATATTAAAGTGAGTGCTATCATGGAAAAATGGTGATATGGTGCTAAATAGTAATTTAAAGCTTTCTAACAACCAGCTACTACATTCCAAAATAATCTTTGACAGAATCACAGTCCACTTATTTTAGTTATTTTTGCCCAGAGTACTTACTTTTAAGGAAATTGTATTGCCAAGCAAAATGTGCCTATAACAGTTATAAAAATATTTTATAAGGGGCTGAAGCGGTGGTGTAAGCCGTAAGGCGCCTGCCCTGTGGGTGTCAGCCTAGGACTGACCTCAGTTTGATCCCTTGGAGTCCCATATGGTCCCTCAAGCCAGGAGTGATTTCTGAGTGCATAGCCAGGAGTAAACCTTGAGCATCACCAGGTGTAGCCCAAAAAACAAAAAAAAATTTTTTTTTTGTAATTCTATTTTTTATTCCTCTAGAAATTAATTGACAGAATGCAAGCAACATAGGTATAACAGCATTTGAGTCAATGTAACTTTCTGAATAATTCAATAATTAAACATCATATAATTTATACAGTATTTTTTTCAGAAAATTTTACTGTCTATCAGTCAGTCTTACATTTGACTTTCACATTTATTGTAGACTTAATTTTTTCTGTAAAAAATAAAGCTCAAAGGATGAAGGAAAAGATGTTTTATATCTACTTGAATAAAAATACCTAATTTTGTTTGTTTATTTTTGTTTGGGGGCAGCTCAGAGCTTTGCTCAGGGTTTACTCCTGGTTCTACTTTAGTAATCACATATGGAAGTGCTCTGGGCACTCTATGGGATGCAGCTAAAATACATGAATGGCCTTATGCTAGACAAGAACCCTATCTCGGGGCCGGAGAGATAGCATGGAGGTAAGGCGTTTGCCTTTCATGCAGGAGGTCATCGGTTCGAATCCCGGCGCCCCATATGGTCCCCTGTGCCTGCCAGGAGCAATTTCTGAGCCTGGAGCCAGAAATAACCCCTGAGCACTGCCGAGTGTGACCCAAAAAACACCAAAAAACACCAAAAAAAAAAAAAAAAACAAAAAAAACCCTATCTCTTCAGTCCAAAAAAAAAAGCTAAATATTTAAATGATCTAAAACTCTGTGATTTGAAGATATTTTAAAATTCAGAACAATAATCTTCATTCTATACTAAATCCAGATAAATAATAGCATACACAGCCAAAATTGTATTTATTTAAAATATAACATTTCGTAAAATATATTTTTTATTTTATTCATTTAAAATATAACATTTTGTATACAATTTTGGAACATTTTATTTGTTTTAAACTATAAAAATTATCCGGGATTGCTTTGGTGCATAGGGAAAAAAAGAAGAAAAAGTTAGGGGGAAAAGTAATTACATTTTTTAAGTCAAGAGAGGGCCCATATAGCCATCTGGTGGCAATCTCAGGAAATGCACCCGAATCATACCACTAAGATTTGAAAATTTTTATATATGTCATTTTATAAAACATTCTATGTTTATATTTCATGCTCTTAAAGATATATAAAACATTTAATTATTCATAAAATTATACCTATACTATGTTTACTAACATATAAATATTTCCATTATAATAATAGGAAATATATTATTGTCCTTTACTACTTCAGTTTGTCAACATTACATTTTCAAAATAATAACTTATAAAAATGTCCACTGTACTTATTATTTAAATTTTTAATTATAAATTATTTTAAAATAAATATTACATATAATTATATAAAGAACCTTTTAATCAATGTCCTATAATAATATATTTATAGACATGTCCTATAATATATAGACAAGTTTAATTTTCACAATACTTTAAATATGTTACCAGTTTTATATAAAACTAAACATTTCCTGGATAATATTGTATAAGCACTGCTTACAATGTCAACTTTCACTAACAGAAAATTATTATGTGGTTTATTTATTAAGGGAGTTGTGTTTGGACCACATCCAGCTGTGTTCAGGGCTCATTACTGGTTGTGCTTAGGAGCACTTCTAACAATGCTCAGGATAAAACTGGGTCAGATTTTTAGTTTTAAGTGAAGGTAATGTGTTTAAAAAATAGACTTATGTATTACTTTCTGTTACTGTAGTTCATGTAAATAACTTTATAAACATTTTAAATGTCTTTTAGAAAGAGGTCTTTTAATGCAGCTGTTCCTCAGCAGTAAAATAAATATTAGTTTATTAGTTAATATGGCCATGATAAAATAATAAAATAAATTATGTTAGCTATACTTTGAGAGGTTTTGTGGACAGAAGAATGTGTCAATTTACTATAGAAATGTTCTTGATATGATTATATAAAGAATAAGAAAAAAATTAAAAATATGAAATAGAGTGTATGTGGTATCTTTCTCCAGAAGGTATTTTCAATATATTCAAACAACACAATAATTTTAGTGAAAACAATGTTTTTCTGGATTTCTGTGGGATCATTATATGTAATATTTAATAGAAAAGTCACTTAAATAAAGATGTATATATATGTATATATATTAAGCAGGTGAAAATATTATTTAGAATTGATTTTAAACTATAGAATATTTTTATCCTATATGATTTCATTACAAACTTTACAAATAATTAGTTTTTAGCACAATAAAACTTACAGAGCAGTATACAAAACTGTAACCAGTGATGAGACAAATTTAGAAGGCAATGTAACCAAATAGAAACCTAAAAATGATCAATTCTTATTTTTAGTTTCCAATATTTAATCTAGGGATATTAATGTGAAGTTCTTATTAACTAGTAAGATTTAAATAATTCTTATAAGTAATATCTGATTGCTTTTTAGATATGCTATATTGAACAAAATTACAATTGATTTCTTCAATTTATGGTTCATATGTGTAATTATGATCTCTTTACAAAACAGATGGAAGTTCAGAGAGATATATAATAGAAAGTGTAAAATGTTTGACCCAGGTTAAGTCCCATACATTCCATATAATTCCCCAAGTACCACCATGAGAGTAAATCCTTGATACAGCTGAGTGTGGCATATATATTTACATATCTATATAATCTATTTTATATGTATATGAAATCATGTTTTAGAAGACCTTCTCATTTTAGCAGAAGTTTTGGTTTTACATCAAAATAAAAAGGAAGCTATGTAGAAAGTACAAATCAAGACAAAATGGGTATGGCACAAAACAAAAAATAGCTTAAAACTAACTCAGATTAATCATTTTTTTGTAATCTCGCAAAATGTAGTAGTATTTCACATTCAAAGATCATGTGACTACCTTAAATTTGTCAGATTTACATCTAATCTCAGATGAGATGGTAGAAAAGCTGTGAAAATGTAGGGGTAGGAGCAAACAGGAAATAGAAAATTTGCCTTATATAAGGATGACCTGGTTTGGTCCCAGCACCACAAAAAAGTTAAATCCTGAGTGCATACATAGTCAGCTATGTAGCCCAAAACCCAAAATAAATAAATAAATAAGTAAATAGAATAGAATAGAATAGAATAGAATAGAATAAAAGTTTCCAGTACTGGTTTTCCTGTTGAAAATTCTTGGAGGTCCTCGGGAGTCGGATGGGTGGATTCCCTGTACTTCCAAAGCACACCCACACTCCACAGCTAATCCAATGGCTCAACTGCATTGCATCACAACTAATCTATAGAGAAGTTAAAGCAACAAGTGTTCAGGCTGAAAACTCTGGACTCTTCTGGGAGAGGGGACTGGCAGCCTCGCCTTCCTGCACACACTTTTCCTTCAGCCCCCTCTACTGCTGTATTGCTTAAAGCAGGGTCCCTCAAATTTATTTATTTTATTTTATTTTATTTTATTTTATTTATTTATTTTATGGTTTTGGGTTTTGAGACACACCCGCTGCATTCAGGGGTTACTCCTGGCTCTGCATTCAAAAAGAGCTCCTTTGCATTGTGCTATCACTCCAGCCCCTCCTCAAACTTTTTTTTTCTTTTTTTTTTAAAAAAAAGAACCAGTTCACTGTCTCTCAGACCATTGCAGGGCTAAACTCTAGTTTAAAAATAACTGAAAGAATCTATCCTAGACTTCATCCTATGACCTGTGCAAATACTAAGATCTCTAGTTACAGAGCCTGATTTTATCATCCACAACTCAGCAGAAAGTTTCCTGGCACCATAAAAAGACCTTGGGGTGTGAAATGAGCAGGTATGGAGCCTGTAGTTGTTCCCATGACAGTATACTTCAAGGGCAGAGAAACTCTGTATCTCTAGGCCAAGGGAATTCCCTTTCTAATTTCCCCAATTCTTACTGGGCCTATGTAAAAAAAAGGGGGGGGGGGAACAAAGCACAAAACCTTTCTACACCAGCACTCTTTCCTCTTTTTATATTTTTTCTTTCATTCTCGTGGTTATTATTTGTTGTTAATTTTTTGGTTGCTGTTGTGCTTTTTTGTAGTTGCTCGTTTTTGTTTTTGTTTTGTTTTGTTTTGTTTTTCTTCTTTCCCTTTCTTCTTTTGAATTAATATTTATAACCTCTAGATGAACTCCTCCCAGTTTTATTTTCCAAACAGAACCACATAACTTGAATCATCTTGTTCTGCCTCATAAATTGAGGGCGGAAAAATGGATGGTACCAGGACCAAACAGTTGTGTGATCATTGAGTAGAAATGAAAAAACTGATCAGACTTAAACACCAAACCCAAAGACAACGACAACAGAATCAATGCCCAATCTACAACAAGCTAGACACAGAGAGGACCAGTTACTCTAGCAGTCCAAGGGGCAAAAAAGAGAGATATCGGATGAATGCTGGGAACAGGGGTGGAGGGAGGAATACCCTAGTGGTGGGAATGGCCCTGATTCATTGTCACTATGTACCATATTTATTCAAGTATAATGCACACTATTTTCTACCAAAAAAAGAAATCCAAATTTGGGTGCACTTTCTAAACGAGGGTTGGGGTGGGGTGGCAGTGGCAGCCAGTCCAATGAGGGTGCAGGAGAATTTGGGAGTTTACACTATGCCTTTTCTGGGCTCAAGAAACCTGTCTCTCGTGACATCCTGGGTTCAAACATCATGGGAAGACACACCAAAAGTTATGATCATCAAGAGTTTTTGGAAGACAGGCACAAAAGACTACCTGCTGTGGAATTCAGACCCAGAAGAAAGCGAAGAAACTGGAGAAACAGGTGTTCCTGCCAACTGGGACCCTGATAAAAAAATCAACTGGAGAAGAATGGGAACAACTCTTTAGTGCATCTGATGAAGAATCTGACTTGGAAGCATTTTAAATAAGAATTGTTCCCGGTAATTTTATTTCGGTATTGTGTTCATACCAGTTTACTATGTCAATAAATGATTTTTATCATGGCTGCACGTGTTCAACGATGCTTTTTTGTCAATTATAATGCTTGGTGTGAAACAAAATTTTATACCGATAATTTAATCGAAAATTAGGGGTGCTGTTATACACAGTGCACGTTATACTCGAATAAATACGGCACCTCAAATATTGCTCTGGAAGACTCGAAATTCATTTTGTTCACAATAAAATTTTTTTTTAAATCTATGAACAAATTCTTATGCACACTGTACATCTCTTATTTTAAAGTTAAAATAAAGGGAACAAATACAATATTTAAAGTGAAGAACAAGTAAAGTCAAATCAGCAAACTTACCAGTATTTCCCTGGGAGCTAAGGGCCTGCCTTTTTGTCAGGCTGTAAAGAGAGGAAGAGAGAAACAGAGAGAAGGAGGGGAGTGGAAACAACCCACACATGCACACAGCAGGCTCAAGACAAATCAATCAGGACAGATAGTGGTGGTAAAAGCAACTGGAGAGAGGGATAAACGTCCTCAGCAGGTCACATGTGGCTGTGAGCCGAAGGTTGAGGACCCATAGTTGAAAGCCTCAGGAGCCCATGCCCATAAAAACATGGCCATATACACCCACATAAGTCACAGCCTTGTAAACAATTGCCCAGCATTACAGCTTCACAAGTAATCTCAGAGGAGATTCAAGCCTAGCCATACTCCTGAAACTCATAGGCCCAATTCTACAGATCCTGGAGTTCCTAGAGGGATATCTCCAGATTTCAGGATACCCACAACCCAGTAGGAGCACCCTAAATTAGATGAGAAAGTAGCATAGCTTCCAACTAAAACAAACAAAAAAGGAAGACAGAGCCAGCTCAGCTAGCAACAAACAGCTTAACTCACCCTCAAAAAATGACATGACTCTATCGTGAGATAAAACAATTTTTACAAATTTCCTTTTAGTGAAGTATTTTTCGATCATTCCATTAGTCATTTAATTCTAATGAATGAACAATATAAGATATATTGTTTTATACCTTTTAAGCAGGGCCGGAGAGATAGCATGGAAGTAAGGTATCTGCCTTTCATGCAGAAGGTCCGCGGTTCGAATCCCGGCATCCCATATAGTCCCCCAAGCCTGCCAGGGGCAATTTCTGAGCATAGAGCCAGGAGTAACCCCTGAGCGCTGCCGGCTGTGACCCAAAAACAGGAAAAAAAAAAAGAAGCAAATTTTTAGGGTGGGTGGGAAACTGGTGGGTAGTAGGAAAGTCTCACTGATGGTATGATTGATGTTGAAACATTGACTGCCTGAAGAAAATATATTATGAATAACTCTATAAATTATGGTGTTTAAATAAAGCATAAAATTAAAATAAATTCACCTGTATATTTTACATAATCTGTTGTTTTTGTTGTTGTTGCTTCTGGGCCACACCCAGCAATATTTAGGATTTACTCTTAATTGTGTACTCAAAGATCATGCCTGATGAAGTCTGAGGATGTTGTTATTCTATGCTGGAGATCATACTACGTCAAACATGTGCAAGGAAAGTGCCTTAAATGCTCTCAGGTAGTGCTTTTCATTTCCTCCTCTGTACTTATACAATTATATGAGGAAAACATTTTTTATTATTTACTAGTAAAATTTTATCTTGTTAAAATTTTAAACAAATTCAACTTCCATTGAGAATATCCCATATATCTCTCATGTCAATGAACTTTTATTAACATTTTATTTCATCATGTTATATATGTTGTATTCTCTGATAATTTTAAATATCTTATATCAATAGAATCTTTCAACTGCAAATAGCTGTAATCTAATTTACATATAAATTCTAAAATTATCATATTGGTTCATATATCTATGCAATAGGAAAAGGAATGGAACATGAGACAGGACCTGGAATTTGGAATGTGAGCAATATAAAAACTCTTAAATATTCTCTCCTTCATCTTTTACCACCATGACTAAATTATAGTATTTTTCTCGTATTTTAAACTCAAATATCTTGATGTAATATGAAAATTGTCATGATTCATTCCATATCAGTTTATGAATCTAGAGGACCTCTTTTCATGCTTTGTAGAAATTTAGGAAAGAATTTTTATTGTCTCAGTTGGATCAAATATATTCATCTTGTATATGGCCCAGAAGATCTCAACTATCATTAATAATAACACTTCCTCTGGGTTACAGAATGGACAGAAGATATCAACTATCATTAAAGTTCCTCTACTGGGTTACAGAATGGTACAGGTTGGGACAGAGTATACTTAACTTGTCAGAACCCTTACATTTCTATAAGAAAGGCCCAAATGTAACATGGTATCTGAGTTGGAGTTGAGCATGTTCTGATATTAGCATAAAAAAAGAAATTCTGGGTAGAAGAAAAAAAATTATTTTCCTGCAAACCTTTATTTTCTTTCTTGTGTTTCTCTCTTGGCTTCACTTTTTTTATCCTTTCAAGAGGCCATACCCAGTGGTATATTCCCTTGCAAAGTGAATCAAACTAATGTCATTTCCTTATTTAATAATGGTAAGGTAGATACGAATGTCAAATAAAATCAGAGAAATGAGCTTGATTGTGATTTTAAAATATTGACCTGAAACAGTTAAAAATTATATCAGTGATAGAGAATAAGAGAATGCATGTTTGTTAGAAGATTTGGCTTGACTTCTTTTTTCTATTATCTCCTCAAATGTTACACATAATTCCAGACATAATTTATGCCCATCCCTTCCACTTTTGGCAATCTGCAGAATTCCAACTTTTATCAACATTTCCTTTCACTGGTTTTATTCTGTTCATTTATTTTTGTATCGCTGCCATACGTAAAAATTTGATCTTTCCCTTGAAATCACAGAATAATGAGATGTTTATTCTTCAATAATTGCTTAGAAATATGGCTCTGCTGTCTCAATTAGGTTCTAGGTTTTTCTACAAAACATGACATGTTTTCTGTTTCTCTTTAAATGTGTGTAGTATAGCTCAGAGTTCACTATAAAAACCTTTCAGCTAATGTTTGTGTACAGTAAGAATGGAGTGTTAGGAACTTTAAGTAGTTATATCTTGTTACTGCTTTGAAGGTAGTATAAGGGAAAGGATAAAAACAACGAATAAAGAATATCCATTTTTATATTTACTTTTAAAGATTTCGGGTCTCTATAACCTTTCTTGAGTTCTGCAAAAGAGTTTGGTGATGTTAGAGCCTTGTATTCTCAAAAGAATTTATGCCACTAGGAGTATATAATCAGGAAAAGGATGGATAGCTTAGCTGTTTCTGTAAATATATCTTCAAGATAACAAGGAGACAAGACATTTCTCTTCTTATACCATTCAGGCTGGAACAACAATTCAGATGCCTTTGGAGTTTATCTTAACTTCTTTGGAGAAAATGACAGGTTATAAATAATTGAACATAAAAATATCCTTTCAAAATATAGCAAAGTCTGCTTTTCCTGTCTTAAGCTAAATTATTTAAAAAATTATTTAAGAAAGCAGCTGTGTTAGGGTATCTAGTTTTCAATTAAATTTGTTCTCAGGGTGTATAAAAGTTATGAGAGCTGAAGAGTAGGTCCCAAATATTGGGGCAGCAGACATAGAAAAGACTGTAGTCAAAATATTAAACCTATTTAAAGAAGTTTTAGCTTGTTTGTCTTGTCTAAGGTGGAGGAGGGATTACGAGTTTTCTTGTAAGCGTTTATCTTAAATAAGTGACCTATTGATATTCTGAATAACTTTGAAAATTACAAAACGTATTTGAGCAAATGCATTTTTCACTAAAAACTCTATATCCTCTATTTCTATATCTCATGATGTTGTTAAATCGAGGTCATAGAATCCTCTACTTCTATAAAATCAAATAAAGTAAAATAAAAGATATTGTCTGAAGTTTCACGAGACACAAAATATATAGTGAACCAAGAATACAGATCTAAGTAACAGTGACACTGGATCTCACTTGGTATTATTCTAAATCCCAATACACACACATAAAGTTAGATTTACTAAAAATAGTAACATTCCTGAGAAATAATATAGGGGTTCAGGTATTTACCTTGCACCACAAATGACCCAAGCACGACAAATGGCACCTGAACACCACAAGAGTGATCACTGAACACTGCTAGGCATAGACTAAAAGCTAAATAATAAATAAAAATATGTAGCTAATTAGTAGCTCTTAATATATTCAGACTGGTTATATTTAGTCTGAGTTCTATCTTAGAAATACGGTTCTTTAATGTCCTAACAACAAGTCTGATAGTGACTGATTAAAGAACTTTGGAGGGAAAATGTGACTTACAAGCTGTATCTAGAAATAAAGAAAAAAAAGATAAAGAAATAAAGAAAAAAGAAAAGGGAAAGAAAAAAGAAAGAAAAAGAAGAAGAAAAGAGAAAGAAAGGAAGAAAGGAAGAAAAAGAAAGAAGAAAGATAAAAAGAAGAAAAAGAAGAAAAGAAAGCAAAAGAAAATAAAGTGAAAGAAAGAAAAGAAAGAAAAAGAAAGAAAGAAGAAAAAGAAAGAAAGAGAAAAGAAAGAGAAAGAAAGAAGAAAAGAAAGAAAAGAGAGAGAGAGAGAGAAAGAAAGAGAGAAGAAAGAAAAAGAAGAAAGAGAAAGAGAAAGAAAGAAGAAGAAAGAAAAAAAAGAAAAAGAAGAAAAGAAAGAAAGAAAGAAAAAGAAAGAAAGAAAGAAAGAAAGAAAAGAAAGAAAGAAAGAAAGAAAGAAGAAAGAAAGAAAGAAAGAAAAGAAAGAGAGAGAGAAAGAAAGAAGAGAGAAAGAAAGAAAAAAGAAAGAAAGAGAAGAAAGAAAGAAAGAAAGAAAGAAAAAGAAAAAGAAGAAAGAAAGAAAGAAGAAAGAAAGAAAGAAGAGAAAAAAAAAAGAAGAAGAAAGAAGAAAGAAAGAAAGAGAAAGAAAAGAAAGAAAGAAAGAAAGAAAGAAAGAAAGAAAGAAAGAAAGAAAGAAAGAAAGAAAGAAAGAAAGAAAGAAAGAAAGAAAAAGAAAAAGAGGGAGGGATGGTGGGAGGAAGGAGTTTCTCAAACCAAGTTGGAATAGGCAGAAAAAGAAATCTAATTTCTATGCTTTTGGTTTCAGAGCTACCTACAAAGTGTCAGGTTAAGACTGACAGTTAAATTCTATAGCACTCTGAGTGGCTTCTCCAGAAATGAACCCTGAAAGCAAAGCCAGGGGCACACCCTGACACTTCTGGGTCTGGCCCCCAAAATGAACTCTTTGAAGAGAACAGAAAATTGTGGCATTTACCACTTTTTAAATTTTAAGGTTTTTTGTTTGTTTGTTTTTAAGCTTTGGGGGCTAACCTATTCTGAGAAATATTCTGTTTTGTTTGGGGGGGGGTCACACCGGCAGCGCTCTGGGGTTACATCTGGCTCTAAGCTCAGAAATCGCCCCTGGGAGGCACAGGGGACCATATGAGATGCCGGGATTCGAACCACAGTCCTCCTGCATGAAAGGCAAAATGCCTTACCTCCATGCTATCTCTCTGGCCCCCTGAAGAACTTTTTAAAAGCACAGAGTGTTGAGAAAGCTGATGGTAAAAAAGGCCTAAACTCAAAAGCTGGGAAATAGGCATGTACAGACCTGAATGGACTGTTGGCCCAAAATAGAAGCTAGTGACATTTTGGCATCAGCTTGGGATACTAAACACTTAACATTTAAGTAACAGGAGAGAAATCTAAATGAGGAAATGTCAATGACTATTTCATAAATCTACCTATATATGTATATCCATCACATGTAGATATTTATCGTTCTTATTGTTTGTTTTTTGAGGGTCTTTATCCAGAGGTGCTGGAAAACTACTCCTAGTTTGATGTTTGGAGGTTGCTCTTAGGGGTAATCAGTGGACATTTAGTATTAGCATAGAGTCTCCTGCATTCAAAGACTCTATTTAGTCCATTGTGCTAGCACTCCAGCCCAGTTAATTTTATAGTGTGTTTGCAAACTGGAAGTGAACAATTGTGGACATAGAAGAGACATACATCTACTACATTGCGATCATGACTTATCATATAGATCAAACAACTGTTCTTTGAACTAATTGTATTTATTTCATTCAATTATTTTTATGAAATTATGAAGTATTTTTATTACTATATAAAATGGAATTTTTATATAAATAAATGGTGCCAGCATAATATCAAAGTTAGAAGTAATAATTTCAACTAAGTTAAAAACCGAACTTCTTTATATGTTAGGGCATGTAATTTTTCCTAATGTACAGCATCTGTTATTATAAGATGCAAGTTTTAATAAAGAAGATCACAGGTGAAGATATACATTTTGTTAAAAATTCAAAACTGGATTCTAATAATTCAAAAAACTGCAGATCATATAAGACAATATAATCACTAAATTAGAAATATAGAAATTAGGGATTCATTTGTATTTATATGTAATGCAAGTGTAATTCATAATCTAATCTACATTCATTTTCTATCACTTCTCCACAACTACCACAAATTGACTGGTTTAAAATAAAACAACAATAATAATAAGCTTAATTTCATATAGTCCCATAAATCAAAAGTCAAAACACAGATCTTACTGAAATAAAATTGAGATAGAGTAGGCTACATTCCTTTCTGGAAGCTCTAAGAGAAGATCACTTTTTCTTGACTTTTTCAACTTATTGGCTTGTGCCCTTCTTCCTCTGTCAGTAATATAGCATATCTTTGATCATGTATTTTTTATGTTACATTTCTTTCTCTGACTACAGAAGAAAAAAAGTTATTTATTTTCAAGACACCTTAGAATTGATATACTTTACACATATAATCTAGGCTAATCTCAAGATTTTAAAAGTAATTAGAGTCACAGAGTCCTTTTGCCTTGCAAAATACCATTTTCACAGGTTTCAGTTTAAGATGTGAAAAACTTGAGAAGTGATATGGAGGGCTGATGGGGAAGGAGAGACAGTGAGAGGATACTTACCACAGCACCCAAATGAATAAATGGTGGTTTCTTAACAAGCCAAACATAAATTTATCTAAAAATGAATTGAGTAGGGGCTGAAGCAGTGGCATGGAGCTGTAAGGCATCTGCTTTGACGGCGCTAGCTTAGGATGGACCGCGGTTTGACCCCCCAGTGTCTCATATGGTCCCCCCAAACCAGGAGCGATTTCTGAGCGCATAGCGAGGAGTAACCCCTGAGCATCACTGGGTGTGGCCCAAAAACCAAAAACAAACAAAAAGTTGAGTAGTCTCACAGATATAAATTTACAGATCTTGATAAGTAATAGGAGACTGTTAAAATGGCAAAGAAAATAATTTAATGGGTTTTTTTGTTCGTTTGTTTTTGTTTTTTTGGTTTTTGGGCCACACCCGGCGATGCTCAGAGGTTACTCCTGGCTATCTGCTCAGAAATAGCTCTTGGCAGGCACGGGGGATCATATGGGACACAGGGATTCGAACCAACCACCTTTGGTCCTGGATCAACTGCTTGAAAGGCAAACGCCACTGTGCTATCTTTCTGGGCCCAATTTAATGTTTTTTTAAAGTGATACTGAAGCATGGACAGAAAACAAATAAGCCATATTTTGAGCATATGGAGTGTGTTATTTCCAAAAAGTATTAAGGACCACTGTAAAGATAGTTATTGAGTGAGAAGAACAGTACATTATCCTAGTACCAATAAAAGAAACAGAATTCCCATCAGATAGACTTTTATGTTTTTAATTCCCTTTTTAGGTTTTCAAAATTATTTAAGGATTTTAAGTAAAGTTATATTGAAATCAAATTGTATTATTTTTTTTTTTGCCTGTGTTGAGGTGTATATGGGGTGCCTTTACTGTACCTCCTCTTTCTATACAGCCAGTGTAAAGAACACAGCCTGTGGTAAGAATTGGGAGGCCTTATTTTATCTTTTATTTATTTTTTTTTCTTCAGGGCAAACTAAAGTTGTTTTTTTTTTTTAAGTAAGAATTCATTTAAAGGACAAAATTGATTAACCTAATAAGGTAAACTAATATAACATAATATAGTGACATAACATAACATATAATATAATTAATATAATAATACATGTAAGTCAAAGAAAGTTTCTGATTAAAAACACAATTTTTTTTTCCATAATGGCTTACATATCTTTCACTGTAGTATTTTGGGTACATATTCACATTAAATCAGGGGAATACCCATCACCTAATATGTCCTCTTCTCAATCAAAAATCAAATATACTGAAAATAGGCAGAGTCCTGTCTAGAGGCTTCCAACCTCAGTTTGAGAGAGGATGTGAAAAAAGTAATTAAAATACCACAACAATACACACACACACAAAAAAAAAATATCAAATTAAATAACCGATAAGCACCACAACAATAAAGACAGGCACCACACAATAATCTCGGTTCTGAAATCAAATCATACTCAAGTGCAAAAAAGAAAGAGAAAGACAAAACAAAATAAAATAAAATAATATTGGAGACATCAACCGTAATCTCCACACCAAAATAAAGACGTCAAAAAAATAGATCATTTATTCTCCTCTTGCTGCTTTCGTGGTATGTGGAAGACTTCTACTTTATCTTGGATGGTAAAATCAGACCTGTTTCTAGAGATCTTGGTGGCTGTGCAGATCAGGGAATGGAGTTTATGGAGTCTTTCTTTGTGGTTCTAGCAGTTATGCTTCTTCAATGTCCTTTTTTTGTTTTTTATGTATTCTAGGTGTTTCAGAATAGTGCTACCATTCTGTGTTTTTCTTTTGTCTTCTGACTTACTTCGTTTAACATAACATGATCTAGGTCCATCCACGTTGCTGCAAAGTCTGTGATTGTATCATTTCTAACTGCCATGTAATATTCCATTGTATATATGTACCACATCTTAATGATCCATTCATCTGTTGTTGGACATCGAGGTTGGTTCCAAGATTTGGCTATTATACTGAGTGCTGCAATAAATAGTGGGGTGCATATGTATTTTGGAATGAATGTCCTTCCATCTTGGGGATATATGCCTAGGAGAGCAATTGCTGGGTCAAATGGCAGCTCAATTCTGAGTTCTTTGAGCACTCTCCAGACTTTTCTCCATAGATGTTGGACCAAGGGGCATTCCCACCAGCAATGAATGAGAGTTCCTTTCATACCACATCCTCTCCAACAAAGGTTGTTCCCATTATTTTTGATGTGAGCCAACCTCACTGGTGTGAGGTGGTATCTCATTGTTGTCTTGATTTGGATCTCCCTGATGATGAGTGAAGGTGAGCATGTTTTCATGTGTTTGTTGGCCATCCTTCTCTCTTCCTCAGAGAAATGTCTATTCATTTCGTCTCCCCATTTTTTTATGGCTTCGTTTGGTTTTGAAGGACTCAGGTTTCTGAGCGCTTTGTATGTTCTAGATATCAGCCCTTTATCTGATATATCAAGTGAAAAGATTTTTTCCCATTCTGTTAGCTGTCTTCTTGCATTAAGTAGGGTTTCTTTTGCCATGCAGAAGCTTTTTAGTTTGATATAGTCCCATTTGTTTATAGTTGATGCTAACGTTTTTGCCATTGGTGCTCCATTCTCAAAGACCCTTTTAATATAAAGGTCTTCGAGTGTTCTGCCTATTTTATTCTCGATAAACTTTATAGATTCAGGTCTGATTTCCAGATCTTTGATCCATTTTGAGTTGACTTTTGTATAAGGAGTGAGATATGGGTCGATTTTCACTTTCGTGCATATGAGTTTCCAGTTGTACCAACACCATTTGTTGAATAGGCTTTCTTTGTTCCATTTCATATTCTTGCCTCTTTTATCAAATATTAGTTGGCTATATATCTGGGGGTTTATGTCTGGGAATTCTGTTCTAATCCACTGGTCTGAGGTCCTGTCTCTGTTCCAGTACCATGCTGTTTTTATTACTATGGCTTTATAGTATAGTTTCAAGTTAGGTAAGGAGATACCTCCCAACTTCTCATTTTTCAGAATGTGTTTAGCTATCCTGGGTCTTCTATGGTTCCAAATGAATTTTATAATTGATTGTTCTATTTCTTTAAAGAATTGTGTCTGGATTTGGATAGGGATTGCATTAAATCTATATAGCAATTTGGGTAAAATAGTCATTTTGACTATGTTAATTCTACCTATCCATGAGGATGGGATGTTCTTCCATTTCTTTAGATCATCTTCAATTTCTTTCTGAAGTGTTTTGAAGTTTCCCTGGTATAGATCTTTCACTTCTCTTGTAAGGTTGATTCCTAGGTATTTGATATTTTTTGATACTATCTTAAATGGAATTGTATTTTTAATCTCTCTCTCCTCAACTTCATTGTTTGTATATAAAAACGCTACTGTCTTTTGTGTATTGACTTTGTATCCAGCCACTTTACTGTATTGGTTGATTGTTTCTAGTAGTTTTTCTGTGGATTCTTTAGGGTTTTTGATGTATATCATCATATCATCAGCAAATAGAGCTAGCTTGTGCTCCTCTTTCCCTACTTGAATTCCTTTGATTCCCTTCTCTTGTCGGATTGCTATTGCTAGGACTTCTAAGGTTATATTGAATAAGAGTGGAGAGAGTGGACAGCCTTGCCTAGTTCCTGACCTTAGTGGGAATGCTTCTAGTTTCTCGCCATTAAGTATAATGTTGGCTGTAGGCTTTTCATAAATAGCTGTAACTATCTTAAGGAAGGTGCCTTCTAACCCTATTTTGCTGAGTGTCTTTAACATGAACGGATGTTGGATTTTGTCAAACGCCTTCTCTGCATCGATTGATATGATCATGTGGTTCTTGTCCTTCATGTTGTTGATGTGGTGTATAATGTTGATGTGGTGTATAATGTCACACTCATTCCTAAAGAAGGCAAAGACACCACCAAAAAAGAAAACTATAGACCAATCTCATTAATGAACATTGATGCAAAGATACTTAACAAAATCTTAGCAAACCGAATCCAACACCTCATTAAAAAGATCATACATCATGATCAAGTGGGATTCATCCCAGGAATGCAAGGTTGGTTCAACATACGCAAATATTTTTTTGTTTTTATATTTGCTTTTTACTGTCTATGTATATGAATTTTGTGCTTTACTTTTTAATTTATTTTTAAAAATTAGAGACATTACTATTTCATACCTTCAGTGCTGCTGTACCTGTTCACCAAAAAGTGCCTGGGTCTCTCCACCATTATTCCAAGATCTCCCTTTGCTCCTCACCACATCCTTTTACCTAGAACCCTCAGATCACAGTTCTATTGACTGTATTTTCAGGGTATTTTCATATGTAATCCTTTGCTTGTTTTCTTATATTCCATTAATGATGAGATCATCTGATGTTTATCTTTTTCTTTCTTACTCTCCACTTATTCTGACTCCCTTCAGCTCTATCCAAGTTGCAGAAATCTGCATAATTTTCTCTTTTCACATACTAAATAGTACTCCATGGCATATATCTATATGACTGATAATATATGAATTGATGTACATATCAATTTCTTTATCCATGCTTCTGTGGTTGGGCACTTGGGCTGATTCCAGATCTTGAATATTGTAAGCTGTACTGTGATGGACATAGGTGTGCATATGTCCATTCAGATTGATTTTCTTCCTGTGTCTTATAGTTTTGCAGGAGTGGAATTGCAGGATTATATGGAAACTCTACTCTTCATTTGTTTAGGCCTTCAAACTTTTTGCCAAAGACTACCAAAAGGCAGTAGTTCCATCAGCAGTTGCTATTTCCAAACCTTCTAGACATTAAATAGGCCTTTCTGACTTGTGTTAGGTGATCTCTTATTATTCTGTCTTGCATTTCCCTGATAATCAATAATAATGAGCATTTTTCATAGCTCTGTTTACCACACTTACTTCATCTTGATGAAGCATAATAAGGAACACACTCTTTTTGAGACCAATGCTTTTGTTTTTATTGTTGAACTCTGAAAGTGCTGATAATTTGGATAATAGTCTTTTGAATGATGATTTGTGAATTTTTCACCATCTTACATCATAGACAATGATGAGTTAACAGTTTATTCCGACGTGTATCAAACCTATTTCTATAAAAATGCATTGAGGAAAACAGAGATGTATAGAATCTTGCCCTCAGAGTTGATAAGATTCTAAAATATGATTTTTCATTAGGCCCATGGACAAAGTAAAGAACATCATAAATAAGCAAATGAAACTAGATAAACCCTAAAAATTCTCCACTCTAGAAGAAATAAAATCTATTATTAAAATTGGGAGTTTTGTTTAGCTTTGCTTAGTTATTACTTTAGAGTAAGTTAGGAAGGCATGGAAGGAAGGTGGGAGGGAAACTGGTGACATTAGTGGAAGGAAATGTGCATTGGTGAAGAGACTGGTGTATTTAGTCATGAACAACTTGGTAACTGTATCTCATGGTAATTGAATTAAAAAATTCATTTAAGACAAATAAATAAATAAGATAATAATCTTACTGTAGAAATTGGGAAGAAACAATTGAAGGAAAGTTATTTATTAAAAAAGATAAAATTATTGATATCTGAGAGTTTTCTATTATTTTTTTCTCATTCCCAGTATCCAATTCCTTTTAAGCAGGGGAGAGCCGAATGTAGTCCCTCACTATCACAAATTATGAGGTCGAGTTCTCACATTAGGAGGAGTCAGAGGAGTCGGCATGTTGGAGTGCAATGGATAATCTTGGGTCTGGAAGAACCAATTTCTTTTCTTTTTCTTTTTGTAGTTCTTGTAATGTTTATTTTTATTTGGAGAAGTGGGATTTATAATAATGTTAATGATAGCTTTTTAGGCATATCATGTTTCAACACCATCCTCTTCACCAGAGTGTCCACTTTCCCAAACTATCCCCAAACCTCAGGGTCCTTCCCATTTTACTGTTTCCCCCACCCTTGGTAAAGTTCAGTTCTGTAGACCAGTTCTAGATTATGTTAACAGCCTATTGAATTTTATCTAGATTCAGAACTGCATTTTAGTAGAAAAGATACAAACAAAACACCAAAACTCTTAAAAAAAAATTCAAGTTTTTAGAAACCAATTTCTGATCATGGTATCCCCATGCTAGGTAAGTATAAGTTTTGTTCTTTAAATATCTCTCAAATATGTATCCATCTTTTCATCTCAACTTACAATAACAAGGTCTATTTCATTTCTTATCTAAAATCTTTCCAAGGCCATTTAATATATCTCTTATATAAATAATGTTCCACAGGCATAATTTTTTAACACAGGTTTCAATAAATACTTTTATCATATATTGCTTAACACATGTTTCAATAAATACTTTTATCATATATTTCTTAACACATGTTTCAATAAATACTTTTATCATATATTGCTTTCTTCATCTTATTCACACAACACAAAAAGCACATGCTAATTTTGGAATGACTGGTGCAATCTTTCATGAAAGAGTCTTCTCACTTGCTGAATTCTTAGTTTTCTAACTTGTCTTTCATATTACAGATATAGGGGTATTTTCCCAAGAGCTAGAAAGATATTACAGTGGGTCAGGCTCTCTCCTTGCACATGTCCAACTTGAGTTCTGTCCCAAGCACACCATTTGGTACCCTGAGCCTGGCCAGGAGTGATTTTAGAATAGAATTGGGGGGATGAGGGGAGAGGAGCAGTGGCTAACCCAGACAGACTGCGGTTCCATCCCCTTGGCGTCTCATATGGTTCCCCAAGCCAGGAGCTACTTTTGAATGCATAGTCAGGAGTAACCCCCGAGCTTCACCGAGGGTGGCCCAAAACAATAAAAAACAGGGCCCGGAGAGATAGCACAGAGGCGTTTGCCTTGCAAGCAGCCGATCCAGGACCAAAGGTGGTTGGTTCGAATCCCGGTGTCCCATATGGTCCCCCGTGCCTGCCAGGAGCTATTTCTGAGCAGACAGCCAGGAGTAACCCCTGAGCAACGCCGGGTGTGGCCCAAAAACCAAAAATAAATATATAAATAAATAAATAAATAAATAAATAAATAAATAACAAGAATAGAATCAGGGATAAACCCTGAGCACTATTGGACTTGCCCCTTTCCTCCCCCCAAAAAAGTAATTTCCAAACAATTAAATAAACCAAATTTAAAAACCTCATTTTTTTAATATTCTTGCAAATATAAAGATCTATTTTTTCCTGGTATTTTTAGCATAAATTCTGTCAAGAAGCTGAACAAATGAATTGGTGATATTGGGGGCAGGGTGGCAGTTAGGGGCTAGCACAGTCATTAACCTTTATGAGAAAAATCTTGAATATAATAAGTAATTTTGTAAATCATCTTAGCAAGTAAGAAATGTTTTGTTCTTAGCGAAAAGAGGTGAGATGTACTAATGAGACTGCTGAGAGGTTTGTGTTTGCACTATTTGTGCCTGTGAGGTAGGGGGAAAAAAAGGCCTCCAGTCTCCAAGGCTGTCACTCTATCACCCTTCACAACACTAAATTCACTTAATTTTTTTTTTTTTTACTTTAACAGCTAAGGATGTTATCACTTACTATGAGGTCACCGAAAGGGTAATACTACTCTTGGTGACGCTAATGAAAAGGTACAGTGGTGACATGAGTTAATTGCATAGTTACCCACACAATTACCAATTTATGCTATCCTCATGTTAACAGACAATAGAAGAGAGCTAGTGTTATGTGCGCTGAATACTGCCTGATATTATATAAGAACAATGCTTGGAAGTAGGTGGCATTTTTTGAACAGGTTTACACACACAAATAAAGATTAAGAAAAAATATTGCTTTTTCATATTTATTGTACCAGTCCTAGACCTACTAACAATGATATTTCTTTTAATTTTTCCCCACCTAATCGGGTTTCAATTCATAGCTTCTACACTTTACATAAAATTAATGTTCATGTGTTTGCTCCTCACAAAAGCTTCACTTAATAGGTTTTTCTCTTATGATTGAAGTATTGTATGATAAATACAGAAGGAATAAATAGAACCAGTTATATTACTTTGGTTTTATTAAAATAAATAATATCTTTATAATTATTTTTTACATCAAAAAATTCTTTTCTGCTTAGTTCTTTATTTGGTTAGTTCTTCATTTTCACTAATTTTCAAGCTTTATTATCTGTGTTTTATGCTTGTAGTTTAATAATTCCATGCAAAGTATAATACTAATTTGGACTCCCTTTTTTCTTTTTGGATATAAATGTTAGTGCGGTATATAATGTATACATAATGGAATTAATCTATTTTATTCACTCAGTTCAACAAAACCAAGCTAATTTGAAACAAATTTTACTTGGTAAAGCTCTGAAAGATGATTTCAGTGCTTTTATAAAATTATTAATTTACAATGTCAAGAAAATTTAAGTCCTTCAAACATTTACTTGAGAAATTTACTCTGAGCACTGAGCAAAGAAAATATCTTTTGGCAATCTGAACCAATGTAAACAAAAGAGAAACTCCAGTGAAAAATTTGAACTGTGTACGTTCAGCTATAACCTAAAAAACATGTTTGCTGAAAAATAAGGCACAAAAACCAGAGATGAAAATCTAGGGAAAAAGTCACGAGTGATTAGCATCATTCAGCCAAAATAGGTTTTTATTATGAGGCACTTGTAAATAGTAAGTAAATAGCAGAGACAATATAGTATACAAGAACATTGTACCCTAGTCCTTACAATTTTTTCTTTTACCCTTCTAACATTTTTATAAGCTTTTTAATATAGTATACTAAATCAAATCCTGCTTTAACTAGCTAGAATAGATACAGGTCTCTGAATGCTGACCAATACAACTATTAAGGCTTTCTTTTCCATTTGCATGGTCCCAAAGAATCGTCTTTCACTGAATATGCTTTGACTGCTGACTTGGCATATTATTGACACTGTAGAGTACTATAGGATTATTTCCCATTTCCATTGATGGGAAAAGCAATTTTCCAATTGTTTAGGAGCTGAATAGAATCTCATTGTGCAGAAAAAGTGAACTCCATTATTCTTGTCCTAAAACTATTTCATGCATGTAGTTACATATATTTTTAAAAATGAGTATAGAGGTTGTGTGTGTGTGTGTGTGTGTGTGTGTGTGTGTGTGTGTAAAAATTGGCTCTTCAAGTGTGACCAAGAGACCAGCAGCATCAGCATTACCTGGAAACTTTTTAGAAATGAAGATTCTTGGCTACTCTCCTGGATGTAATGAATTGAAAACTAAATAGACAACGCTTCCACTGCCAATTATTTTCACAAAATCTTCCAGGTACTCCTGAGGTACACGTTTTCAATGAACTTTAGAGAAAATTGTACTTATAAAATAAACATAATTTTTAATTAACAAAGGTTTGTTTCTCAAGGACATCGGATATTTATATGTGTGTTGTTTTTATTAATCTCTTCTATTATAGTCTCATTTTAGTACCTGAACAGAAAGAAAAGTGTTACCACCATTTTGTATAGTGGAACAAAAATCAATCGATTAAATACGTTAGCTTAGAAAGAATATTTATGTCACACTCATAGCCTATTGGGCAGGTCATATATAATTGATCATATATAATTATAAGAGCAGGAAACACTAATATATTCCTGGAAAGTAACAGACAAAAATAGTCCACATTTAAAAAAAAACTACTACAACACATAAATCTGGCAACAAAATATAAAACTTATTCTGCTCTCTATAGACAAAATTGGTTTTATCTTTAGCCAAGACTATCCTACATGGCATTAAACTCCCAGTGGATGATGTATTAGATTTCTTAAATGTGAGGGGTGATGGATAATAATCTCAATAGCATGACAGAATGTGGTGCTTCTTGACTACCCACCAGCCATAAATAATAAACTAATCTCATCTCAATAATCAAAGGAAAAGGACAACCAATTCCATGAACTGCATATATGCTCCTATCCTCCAACAAACAATTGCCAGGATGAGAATAATGTAATTATTTCACCAGGTGAAGTACTTGCGAATGAAAATGTAGATGGATCTAGGAAAGATTGAAAGAGACATGAGTATGTTTGTCATAGTGAGTACAATAGAAGGAAAAGGGGTTTGTGTAGAAGCCTTCAAGATGACCAGGCTGTCAAAATTAAGCTTCTTTCAGATTTTAACAGATCCCTAGAATTCAAATCAATGGACACCATTTTCTTTCTGTTGTAAAAAGGGATCTTAGTATCTCAGATACCTTCCATCACTTGGTGTGAGAGAGGTCATGGGGTCAAAATGATAATGGATGTTAAAGTTCAGCAGATTGGTTAAATCAACTACCCAGAGTTGTGAAGCTGTAAATCTGTGAAGCTGTGTTTGTGAGTCACTTCTATTGGGTTCTAATGGCCATAGAATCAATCCACAATTCCATGTTGATGTACTTTTATACAGGTTCAGAGAGCAGGTTTTCCTTGTTCCTGGGAAACCACTTTTCCTGAGGGGAACAGTTAGAAAAATGAGGTTAAGAAAACCTTATTCATTGTATTTGATCTTGGGAACAGAATGAATAAGTGTCCCCCATCTATTTCAATATCCCTCACCTTCAGTCCTTACACTAGCAATTTTCTTATATAAAAACACTCTTACCTCCTCCTGCTTATCAAAAATTACTCAATTAAATTATTCCTTCTTTTGTCTGTATATTTCTGAGCACAGAAAAAGCAAAATTGCCAAAGTAGTATTGCTGATTTGCAATTCAACAGGAACCTTGTTGGATCTCCTTCAAAAACTGTGGGTCGAGGTAGGACAACACTGGTGGTGGTAATGCCCTTGATTCAATGTCACTATTGGTCACAATAAAAACTATTAAAAATAAACTATAATTTTTAACCAGAGGGAGGTTACAAGGGCTAAAGCACATACTTTGCATGCCACCAGATACCATCATATATTTCCCTGAATATGAAGCCAGAAGAGTGTTGGGTGTGACTCCAAAAAAACAAGAATAGCAAAATATATCCCTTCAAGAACTAGAAACTCAAAATTGATAACCCCACAGTTGTGGAAATAAGGAGCACTAAATTTCTTAGTTTTTCATTGCAGGCGACTTTGGCCATCACCTCTAGGGTCTTGAACACAATTAATTTTTCACTTTCAGATATGATCTGTAAACATATCAACATAATACACAACATCAAAAACAAAAAAATAAAAACTACATGATTATATCAATAGATGCAGAGAAAGCATTTGATAAGGTTCAAGACCCATTCCTGATCAAAACTCTCAGCAAGATGGGAATGAAAAGAACATTTCTCACTATAGTTAAGACCATCTACCACAAACCAATGGCAAATATTATTCAGCTAACACCATGTAGGAAGGTCAAGTCCAAATGGATTAAAGACCTTGATATCAGACCTGAAATCATAAGGTATATAGAACAACACGTAGGTAAAACTCTTCATAACATTGAGACTAAAGGCATCTTTAAGGAGGAAGCAGCACTCTCTAAACAAGTGGAAGCATAGATAAACAGATGGGAATATATTAAGCTGTGGAGCTTCTGCACCTCAAAGGAAATAGTGCCCAGGATACAAGAGCCACCCACTGAGTGTGAGAAACTATTCACCCAATTCCCATCAGATAAGGGGCTAATCTCCAAAATATACAGGGCAATGACAGAACTTTGACAAAGAAGAAATACAAATGGCCAAAAGGCACATGAAAAAATGCTCCACATCACTAATCATCAGGGAAATGCAAATCAAAACAACTATGAGGTACCATCTCATGCCACAAAGATTAGCGCATCACAGAGAATGAGAACAAGCAGTGCTGGTGGGGATGTGGAGAGAAAGGAATTCTTTTTTTTTTTTTAATTTTTATTGTGATCATAATGGCTTACATATCTTTCACAGTAGTATTTTAGGTACATATTAACATTGAATCAGGGGAATACCCATCACCAAATTTGTCCTCCCCCCATCCCAGTTCCCTTTCTGCAACCAATATACCTCACCATCACCCCTCAGGCTGCTAGAGTAGAAACCCCTCTTTGTCTAGTTTACTATTAGTGGTCATATATCTGTTTGGTCCTGATACCTTCCCTTGTTTCTCCCTCTATTTAAGAGGCAGAGCTAGATAAATAGAATTATGTGGTTTTGTTTGAAGGAAAGAAAAGCAATAGAATGGGGTACAAAATAAAATAAAAAATAAAAAAAAGAAGTCAAATACTTTAAAAATGGACAGAGACCTTAGGCTTTCAACCTCAGTTTGAGAGAGGACATGAAAAAGGTAATTGAAACACTATAACAACACAGAAAGAAATATCAAATTAAATATCCAGTAAGCACTACAGCAATAAAGACAAGCACCACACAATAGTCTTGGTTCTGAAATCAAATCATGCCAGAGTGCAAAAAAAAAAAGAGAAAGATAAGATAAAATAAAATAAAATGAAATAAAATAAAATTGGAGATATTAACTTCAATATCTACACCCAAATAAAGATGTCAAAAAATTGATCAATCAATCAATAAATGTGTGGAAAAATGATTATTTTGTGTTTTTTTTTTCTTTTTCCCTCTGCATAGGCACATTAAGTACTGGGGATATTATAGAGGGAATTATCTTGGCCTAGGAGTTACAGGGTTTCTCCACCCATGAAGTATACTATCATGGGACTAACTGTAGACTTCTTGCCTGATCATTTACTTTCCCCTTGGTGTTTTTGTGGTGTATAGGAGAAAGGAATTCTTATTCACTGCTGGTGGGAATGCCATCTAGTCCAACCTTTATGGAAAGTGATATGGAGATTCCTCCAAAACTGGAAATAGAGCTCCCATACGATATATATATATATATACATACATACATATATATATAACCTATATGATATATATAGGAATATACCCTAGGAATACAAAAGTACAATACATATAATCCCTTCCTCGCACCTATATTCATTGTAGCACTATTTACAATAGCTAGACTCTGGAAACAACCAAGATGCCCTTTAACAGATGAATGGCTAAAGAAACTGTGGTACATATACACAATGGAATATTATGCAGCCTTCAGAAGAAATGAAGTCATGACATTTTCCTATACATGGATGTACATGGAATCTATTATGCTAAGTGAAATAAGTCAGAGAGAGAGAAAGACACAGAATAGTCTCACTCATCTGTGGGTTTTAAGAAAAACAAAAGACATTTTTGCAATAATTCTCAGAGAAAAAAAGAAAGGAGGGCTGGAAGGTTCAGCTCAAGATATGAAGCTCACCACAAAGAGTGGTGAGTGCAGTTAGAGAAATAATGTGAATGAATGAGGGAAGTAAAAAGCCCATCTTGAATACAGGCAGGAGTGAGTGGGGAGGAGGGATATTTGGACATTGATGATGGGAATGTGCACTGGTGAAGGGGGGTGTTCTTTACATGACTGAAACCCAACTATAATCCTATTTGTAATAAAGGTGTTTAAGTAAAGATATTAATAAGAAAAACAAGTACCCTATATTTGTTATTGCTTTTTAGATCTACCCATAAATCATACACATGACTATGCTTTGCCAAACATAGCCATAGCAGTACACTTCGTTTCTGATGGTACCCTCTTTGAACATTTCCTGAATTGATTGCAAACAAAAATAAGTCATTTACTAAGTGCTCCAGTTAACCAGTTAACCAGTGTCTTAACACTTATAAATGTATACCTAGTTTATAAAAAATGATATTATTCTGAATTTTATAGGACCTTAGTATATACCAAAAAAGTAACATTCTGCTTTTTTCTTTTTCTTTTTTTCTTTTTTTTTTTTTTTTGGTGTCTATGCCAATCTGGCTACAGTCAAGGATTACTCCTGGCTCTGCACACAGAAATCCATCCTGGCATGCTCAGGGGACCATTTGTGATGCCAGCGATCTAACCCGAGTCAGGTTGGATCTGTACAAGGCCTTATTGCTGTGCTATTGCTCTGGCCTCAATATTTTATTTCTAATACCATTTTTTCTATTTTAATTTGACAAGAGAATATACCATTAAGAAAACCAACAGATATCTGTTAAAATATTTTTCCCTTTACTTTTATTACTTTACAGTGTATTTATTTACTTTTATTACTACACCTTGTAGAACAAGTAAAAATTTTATACTGATCTTAGGGGGAATCTTATGTCTAGAAAGAAGTTCTTATCTAATAGGGATAAGAACTCAAAAATTTTATAGTTCAGGGGCACCTTCCTCCCTGAACATTAGTAATAGTGACTTGACTTAGGCCTCAGCTATTCAGACATGGACTGTCCAACCCCAAACCTTGACTTCCATCTTTGGAAATGGCACAGTTGTCTGCACCAACACAAGGAATCAAACTTCTATGTGAGGGAGACCCTTAAGCCACTCTGGTACTGAATTGCTCAAGGGTAGATTTATATGACACCTTGACAACCAGGAAACAGCAACAACTTGCTTTAAGGGTAGGTTTCCCTACCTCACCACCTAATGGTGAGATGAAATTAGAAGACTCTTTGTGACACCTGACATCGACATAGGATCTGTGCAAAACCAAGATCCCTAATTACAGAAGTCTGACTACAATAACCTCCACTGAGTAGAACATTTTCTGGGACTATAAAGAAAGACCTTGGGTTTGTCAATTAGTATGCCTGAGGTCTGTAGTCAGTGCTTCATGGGTAGAGACATTCTGTTTCTGTTCTTTAGACCAAGGGTATTTCCTTTCCAATGTCCCCCCAAAGTTTGCTGTACCTATGCAAAAACAAAACAAAACAAAAACAAATAAATCTGCCACATTTCCCCCTTTTAATTTTATTTGTGTTTTCTAGATAGACCTTCTTGCCTTTTTCATATAACTTAGGGGACATAAATTACTTTGTTTTACCTCATATTTCTGCATCTTTCTACAAATTGGGAAAAGAAAAGAAAGAGGATGGGGCGAGTGGTCTCAGGTACATTGGTAGAGGAAAAAATGTCAGAACTAAATATCCACAACCAAAGTCAATGACAATAGAATCTAGGGAGCTGAACTATAACAATCTAAACTTAAAAGTCTTTTAACCCCCTGGTAGGCCAGGTGGCTAAGGGTAGATAAAGGTATGGGATGCATTCTGGGAACTTCAGTGAAGGGAGGTCAACACTGGTGGTGGAAATGGCCTGAATTCACTGCCACTGTGCTTTAAATCCAACTATGAAGGCCTTATAATTAACAATGGTATCAATAAAAAATTAAAAAATGGATTTTATGGGGCCGGCGAGGTGGCGCTAGAGGTAAGGTGTCTGCCTTGCAAGCACTAGCCAAGGAAGGACTGCGGTGTCCGATCCCCCGGCGTCCCATGTGCTCCCCCCAAGCCAGGGGCAATTTCTGAGCGCTTAGCCAGGAGTAACCCCTGAGCATCAAACGGGTGTGGCCCGTAAAACAAAACAAAACAAAAATAAATTTTATACTGTACTGAGTTCACTTTTGTACTGTGGCATATGGAACATCCACTACTAGTTCCATACTAGGTAATTAGGTAAACGAAGTGCTTACAGATACCACAATATCAAGAAAGTATTTTCTCCTACAAGTAGTTCAACTATGCTCATAAATATTATGGTCCTATCTATTTACAAAGAGACACAAATGTGGAATCCAATACCAATTTTCATTTGACTCTATCAGCAAGCCAATAGAATGATAGAGAAAAATGTTTCTACAATAATTTAAGAAAAATATTCAATTAAAGTGGTGAGTATAGTTGTTGTTTTTTTTGTTTGTTTGCTTGTTTTTAATTTTGGGTCACACCCGGTGATGCTCAGGGGTTACTCCTGGCTCTGTACTCACAAATCACCCCTGGCAGGATAGGGGGACCATATGGGACAATGAGGAATCGAACCGAGGTCCATCCTGGGTCAGCTGCATGCAAGGAAAACACATTACTGCTGCACCATTGCTCAGGCTCCTGTGAGTATAGTTTTTTACTTGATTTTTTTATATGTGGGACTATTAAAAATGTATATTAAAGAAGAGAGACTATTCTAGAAAAATAAGAGAAGCTAGAATGAGATGCATAGGTTCAAGTTATTTTTAATAGGTGCTAAGTGCTATCTTTAGTAAATTCTACTTTGGGGGACAATATTGTATTTCAAAAATATACTTTCTTATAGCTGTTAGTCAAAACCATGTAAGTAATACTAGACAATTAAGTCTCTTAGAAGAAATAATATATTTCAGACAATGAACATATGGAATGAAGTCTGTGAAATGTTAAATAATTTTCACCTAAAACACAACTTCCCTGAAGCAAACTTTACTTGAGAAATATACTACAAAATGAAAAGCTGAAATTTCTTGAAAACCCCAAAGATTTGGGGTTATGTAACTCTGCACCAGTTAATTGCTTATTTAATAAAGACAAAAATCTATAGAAATGGGTGGAGGACACATTTATATGTTTCTTCTTAGTTTTCTTAACAATTCCCTTTCTTTAAGAAGATGCCATTTAAAATAGTAGACCCACAAAGTTAATGAAGAAAGTGCACTTGTGTAAAGAAAAGATAATTTGATAGTCTTGGGAAAAAAAGAAACTAGAAACTGGGGGAAGGGGACAATATCTGACTGAACTTAATACAAATGAAAAGATAGGTAAAGGGGAATTCTGGGGACAGAGATCTGGTAGTGTGGGTAGGGTATTTCCTTGCATGCAGCCAAATCAGGTTTGATCCCTGGCACTCATCTGGTCTCCTGAATCCACTAGGAATAATCCCCAAGCATCATCATGTATGTCTCCTTGGCCCCCACAAATAAATAAAAATCATGAGAAGTTTGTAGCTGAGATTCTAAAGTTCGTGAGAATAATTTTTTTTGGGGGGGTCACACCCAGCACCGCTCAGGGCTTACTCCTGGCTCTATGCTCAGAAATTACTCCTGGCAGGCTTGGGGGACCATAAGGGATGCCAGGATTAGAACCACCGACCTTCTGCATGCAAGGCAAACACCTTGCCTTCATGCTATCTCTCTGACCCCTCATGAGACTAATTTACATTCAGTTAATGTTGTCTCAGAACATTCAAAATAATTATAAGACATATAATTATATTTTAAAATATCTAGAGACAATAGAGATGAGGGCTTGAAGGACTGACCCATGATATGAAGCGTACCACAAAGAGTAAGGAGTGCAGTTAGAGAAACAAGGACTCTGACAGCTATCATGACAATGGTAATGAGTGAGAGAAAGAGAATGCCTGTCTTGAATATAAGCAAGGGGTGAGAAGAGAGATGGGGGCATTGCTGGTTGCACTGGTTAAGGAGGTGTGTTCTTTTCTATAACTGAAACCCAACTACAAACATGTTTGTAAACATGGTGCTTAAATAAAGATATTATATAAAAAAATGTCTCAAGGCATGTGTCCCCACTCCAGAAAAAAATGCAGCTAAAATAAAAATTATTACCAGAAGGATGATAATTTCACAATAAAGATGACCAAATAGGGAGATAGAAAGAGCTTGCTTGAGTCCTACCAATATAGATTCATTGTCCCACTAGGTGGAAACTGCTTTTACTCAGCTCTTTTATTATGTAAGGGGGAAAACACACAAACACAAAGGCTTATTTGACTTTTTTAGGAAAGTGAACTGAAATACAAATTTAGGCAATGACAAAGAAAGTTATTAGTCTGTCACTAACAGTGTCTTAGTTCTAGAGTAGCAAGCTTAGGCAGCTGGGTATAAATACTGGTATCATTAATTAATCAAAATGGAAAAGTAAATCTGTAAGGAAGAATTTGGAGAATATAAGCCATACTGAAATTGAAATACCTCCAAAAAGTTTAAGAGAAATGACTTAGAAACTGAATCATATCAACACTGATGTCATACCAACATTTTATTTTTATTCCTATAGTTAGAAATAATTTCTGATTTATTTATTTTTTTTTTGTTTTGGGCCACACCCGTTTGATGCTCAGTGGTTACTCCTGGCTATGTGCTCAGAAATTGCTCCTGGCTTGGGGGTATCATATGGGACGCCCGGGGATCGTCCTACGCTAGCGCTTGCAAGGCAAACACCTTACCTCTAGCGCCACCTTCCCAGCCCCTAATTCCTGATTTTTAAATTAAGTCACAGAGTCCATTTTTGTGATAGTCAGTATTAGAGTATATGGGTTGGCTCAGAAAAAGCAAGGAAATGAAGTCTGTAGAAAAAATCTTGGGAAATACCATATTACAGAATGGTTGGAGTAAAATAGTAAGAAATACAGATAAAGGATATTTAAGAGGTTACGTATAGACTCTGTTGAACTGAATATGACTGAATATGTCCTTATTAGTATATAAACCAGAAGGCCACTAAGACCCTTCTGAAAAGCAGAGTCTGTGGAGTGGAACCAAGAAAAGCCAGATTATAGTAGGTGAAGGAGTGAATGGAAGGTGTTGATAAGGTGGCCATAAATCCCCTGGGCTAGTGATTCTTGACTGAAAAGGACAAAGCATTTGATAATAATTAGAAGAGGAGACAGGAGAGAAAGCAAGCTGTGTGTGTGTGTGTGTGTGTGTGTGTGTGTGTGTGTGTGTGTGTGTGTGTGAGATAACTTTTTAATGTGTTGATAAGATTCGATATTTATAGCCTGCAGGGAAATACCCCTTGAAGAAAGAGAGTTTGAAGATATAAGAAAGAGAAATAATTGATAGAACAAGGCAAAGCATAGGCAGGAAGGCATGGGATCAAAAACACAGGTGGAGGGATTAACCTTAACCAGGAGTTGAATCTCTTCTTCCTGTGAGAGCATCAATATTTCTTCCTGAGAAGGGGAAGGTGCACTTAGATCTACATGGCTACACAGGAAAGATACAAAGGGCCTGACTGCTGTAGTCTCAGGCTTTTTATCTGAAGTCTGATCTTGATTGGAGGTATGTAAGAGATCAGAAAGGCAGACCTGGTGACTTACTTCACTTGTGGGCCTTAAACCATGGCAGGTATCCTGAGGAAGCTTCTTTCAGCTTTTGAAAGCATTCTCAACTTTTAAATGGAAATCTCCATAACACAGTGTTACTTGATATCTCAAATGTGATAGTTTACAAAGAAAAACGAAAAAGAAACACATCATTTACTTAATTTCTAAACATATCACTCAGTCCCAAGATAAGCTTGCTCCCCTAATACTGTATTTAGAAAATGATTTGAAATCATTCCATTATAATGATTTAAGCTACCTGACTGTTGAAATTGTTCTAAACAGTGGAATAACATTATACATAATTAGTGAATATGAAAACATGTCTAGAATGTATATACATTGTGTTTAGGAAATAAAATTTGAAATTAGAATAAGGTGACAAGGAGACAAGGGAATTGAACTGACAGAGCCAGTTAAATTCAGGAATCTGAATTTAAGTTAAGTCTGTGGGAAGGCTTTTTTTTATCTGTAGTTCCTTTATTTGAGATTAAAGCACAAGTGAGCATAGACTAGAGTAACTTGTTAAGTGATCATTTATTTTTATATTTAAAATATCCTCCTCCAGGGTTGAAAAACAAAAACAAAAAATCCTTCTCCTTGTTGTTGCAATGATGGGTCACATGCTTTAGCTGTGATATTCACACAGTCTTAGTTGCCATGGGACACTTTAGAGCACTAGAGATCAGAAATGGCAGTGGTAGTCACCTGCAGACAAATTGTGATAAAGGAATTTACTATAATTGTATATGTTATATAAAATGATGAGGCAAATTCATACATTATTGGTTTATAATACATTTTTCTTATTAGTTTTTTAAATAATGATCACTCCTTTTATGATTGCACCATTTAAAATAATGACCATTACCCATGGTGATGATCTCAGGGGCAATCGGGTTCTAGAGGTTAGACTCAGGATCTCACACATACTAAGGTGTGTCTCTACAACATGAGCTACCTCTTTGATGTCTTGGTACTTGATTTTTTAAATTTTTTTTTTAATTTGGAGCCACACCCGGTGATGCCCAGGGGTTACTCCAGGCTATAAACTCAGAAATCTCTCCTGGCTTGAGGAACCATAAGAGACACCAGGGATCAAATCTTTGTCCGTCCTAGATCAGCAGCATGCAAGGCCAATGCCCTGCTGCTAAGCCATTGCTCCAGCCCCATGGTACTTGATTTTTAAAATAAAAAGCATTTAACTGCTCTTGTTTTCTTTCCTCTTTGATGCCTGATATTTTGCAGATCCAACATAAAATACTGCAGATCAATATAAACTTTCAGCTATGTTTCTTTTGGATGTATCCCTACATTCAAAGTTAGGCCCTCTAACTTTAAAATATTTGCAGCTCCTCCCTTCCCCTAGAGGGCCACCCCTGCAGTGCTCAAGGTTTACTTCTGTCATTTCCCTAGGAATCACTCCTGGCAGGCTCAAAGGACCTTGCTCAGTATCTGAACCCGGGTTGGCCACATGCAAGGCAAATATCCTACTATCACTCTGGCCTGTATTTGCAACATTTTTACTGGTGTTTCTACTTCTTTTATTAGTGGGAAAGGAAGGACACCACAAATGCCAGCCTTGATTCTGGAACCAGAACAGCTCTGCCCTAATCAAATTCACAACTCTGATCCTCAGCTTCCTCACCTATAAAATGGTGTTAATCATACAGATCTTTGAGGGTTCTTTTAAGTACTCAACGTGTTAATTGATTAAAAGCCCATAAAAATGTGTCTGGCACATTGTAAACACTCAAAGAAAATAAGCCACTTACCATTATAAAATAGTGATGATCTTTTAATGACTATCTCACTAAGGAAATATAAAGATGCTCAATTATTTTATAATGTGAACTTCAAGAAAATGTAATTTTAAGCTTACATAGCCAAATAACCAAGTTGACTTTATTCCACTTTTTGACATTTGATTAATTCTGAAGTAGCATACTGCCAGTAATGAGGCATCAAATATATACTTATACTTAATTCCATTTATCTATTTTCCTTCTTTTTGCCTTTCCCTTTTTGTCTTCTCTTTTTTCTTTACCTGTAATTACTTGGTTTGTTTTTTAAATGTATTGTGTAATTGAATTAGATGCTGTGTAAAATACTATTAATAATGTGATCATAGGCATATAATTTCAATATCACACCCATCACCGGTGTTCCTTTAGTTTTCTAAAAAGAAAGATAGTTTTGTGAATGTCTTAAGCATTCAAACAAGAAATGACACCTGTTAACTTCTTTTAATTAAAAAAAAATCAACTAACTAAAACGTATGGTGAAGGACCAGAGCTGGTATAGAGCTTGCCTTGCACACATATATAGATTTGATCCCCGGGACCCCAGATAGTTCTCAGAAGGCAGGACCAGAATTATGCTTTGAACACTGCTGCAGCTGCACCCTGCTTCCCAACTACAATATTAATAAAACAAACGAGTTTAATACAAAAGAAAATACACATATTAGAAGAAAAAGGAGTATTTTAGTAAGTAGATTTACTTAACAGACCAGTAAGTTTAAGGATGTCCAAACTACTATTCTAACACGGTTGCTTTACTTTTCTTTTTGGTTTAAGTTTGTGTTTTCTTTTTCACTTTCTTAGACTTGTTTAAATGTCCTTATTTGTCTTTGGTTGTTTTCAAGAAATATTCCTTAAGAATCAGCATTTTCTCTTCTGTCCACTAGATGGCAGGTATAGGATTTTGAATACCTTTCAGAAAGTATGTATGATATTTTTACCTGCAGTACTAGATGAGAAAATTGATTTGGTTCAAAGTAGGAAATTTTAGAAATGAGCCTGTTTTTTTTATTTCTTTCATCCTTAAGAGTTTCTCTCTATGTCTATGTTAGGTGTATGGATAATCTAAAATAGAATGAAAGACTGGTAAAACTGGGTATAATGTTTCTAATAAGGCTTTTGAATTCTATCTACAATTACAGAGTAAAACAAGTTCTCATACTTTATTGAAAAAATTACATAATTAAAATATGGCAAGCAAGGTGTACTTAAAGAGCCATATATTTCCACATAAACATTATCTAGTTTTTTTTTTTTTTGCTGTCTTATTCTTTTGGCACACACACCAAAACATGCTTTCATATTATCTGAATGCTTTAATCTTTCCATATATTTCTGTATATTTCTGTTATGCAAGAAGTAGTAATGCAAGTTATAGTAAAACGTGGTAATTGATTGTACTTTTTTTTACTATAATAGGAAAGAAGGGGACAGGAAATATTTCCTTCTTAACAGATTTTATTAATTTATTTTTCAGTCACAGTTCAAACTTTGACTGAAATAAACGACGTTTTTGTTTTGTTCTGTTTGAATATGTGTGCCTTTCCATGAAGGGGCCAAGACCCTGAAAACGTAAAGTTCCAATCTTTGTTATAGAGGGACTCATTGCAGAGAAGGGCGTGTTCTGCTAAGACAAACAGGTCCCACAGATAGTTGCCAAGACACCAAATTACATCTTTGCATTACAACTTGAACTAGTGTGTTCATATCACCTCCCTTTTTTATTGCATGCACCATAAATGACAGTAAAAGTTTGCAAATCTTGCAGACCTTGACAATGGATACTTTAGCAGGAAATTTCAAAATAGGAGGGGGTTAGGGCAAGGGGATACAGCTAGCAGTTTGCCTTTGTGGCACAAAAACCCTGCTTTGACACAAAGATTTACTAAATGTTTTCGATTTGCAGTGGCTCAGATACTTAACCCAAGCAGATCAGTTGCATATTAAGATATATACATTCTGCTTGACTTTGCGTTAATATTAACAGGTAACGGAGTGCGATGACATTCCTGTGGCCCTACTTACCTGGTTTTAAGGGCTTACATATTTATCTGGGTCAGTGTGAAGTCTATGTTCGGTTCTGGAGTATGCAGCTTTTCACAAGTATGTTAAAGCATCTTGCTCCATAAAGGATTAACTACAGAAGTCCCTGGGTTTGGCTTTTTTTCAGGTGCAAATACTGCTGTTATGGAGAACATTTTACCAATGCACATGTCCCTTGTCCAACCCACTCCTTCTACGGATCTTTGTGTCTTGTTTTGTCACTTAACAATCAAGACTTTCAAAGAGGAAGGACCTGTGCAAATTAAGTAAGTGCCAGGAGATACCGAAGTCCCTGAAATCGGATTTACAATCCACTACAGCTCCTAGCTAGGAGGGACAATGTCGCTGGAGGCTACGGCACTGGGTCCCAGGAGGAGGCTGCAAGGACCTTTTGTAAGGACGCTAACCCTTAACTTTGTGACTCTGGCAATTTATGCTTCGCTTTGAGCTACCCTAGGGAGGATCAGAGAACTAGCTTTGAAAAAGAGTAAAGAAATGGGCAACGAACGAGGAAGTAAGGCGACCAGAGAAAGGCCCTCTGCACCTTCACTCCCCAAAATCCAGTAACCTGAGGCCTGGGGAGAGGGGAGAGTGTAGGCATAGGCTAGGAATATATTGCAAAGGCTTCCCCCGTCAAAGATTGCCAAAGGACCCCCCAAAACTGGAGTGGCAGAGACACCCCTAACCTAGCTGCGGAGACTTAATTGTATCCAAGTCTCCCGGGACCGCTTGCAAGCTGCAATTCTTCCCATTGGCTTGGGAGGGGTTGCAAGGCTTTGCAACCTGTAAAGACTTTGCAATCCTGTAAAGACCGGCAGATGGAGACCCGCTGTATGTATTTATGTCCCACCGTGCCAATGCCTTTGCTTTGATGCTTTTCCTGCTTGTGAGAATGCCCGAAGATGAACTGATCAGCTCCCTCCCTGACAGACCCTGGAGTGATGGCGACAGCAGCAACCCAAGCTTCGGGGTTGCTTGCATCTGGCAGCTGAGATGCATGCGGAGGGGCTGCAAGAAAAGCACCCTTCGCGCTTGCATTGCATTGCATCCTGTGATGATTGCCTGCACCGGCTGAAGGGAGGTGGAAGAGCTGCCCGGACCCCAAGTCTCTGAATGCTTATTAAATTAGGAAGCTCTTTTTCCCTCGAGGTTGCAAGCGCCTGTCCTGCTCTCTCCACCTCCTTCTAATTCATTCCGATGCCTTTGCATTTAATTGCTAATATTTGCACACCTCTGGGAAAAGCCAGAGTTGTTATCAAGACAATTTCATGACACAAGGTAAACTATACATATACATACATACATAAATACATATATGTATATGGATTACATTGAGAAAAAATATGATCAAAGAGAAAAAGAAAAGCTAAGCTAAAGGAAACATTTAAGTGGCAAGAAAAGAATTTTAACACCACATTTTATTTAGAGGTTAGAAGAAGAAAAATAAATGCACACGGTGACAATTTCCCCCCAGAACACTAGAAAGACGCAATTTGATAACTCTTGGAGTCATTTTCTAGGGGGAAACAAAGCTTATCTTTCTTTTCTTTCTCTATGTCCCCTCAGACCTCTCGTGAATCGGGAGAGGCACTTTTTTTTTTTTTTTTCATTTTCAGCATCCTAAAATCGTGCCATGAAGAATCGAAATAAATTAGTTTCAGGAACAATATAGTTGATGCTCTTAAAGCAGCTCGGACAAGTAGCATTGGTTGAACTGGTGCAAAAACTGCCCAGTTGGCTAGCCTGTCCAACTCCTATTACCTTTCTTGAGCTTTAATATTTATATAGTCACCAGGAACCACTTCCTCCTTCTTCTTAAGGATGCAGGGGTATTGGCTATGTGACATAAATTCTTCACAGATTTGTCTAAACTGAACCACTGCAAGACTTCCTTTAACTAAGCCACGTCTTAACCAAGTTTATTATGTCCTTGACTGTCCTGCCCATTCTCTCATCATGACCGAAAATACTGTGATGAGAAAATTCACTGGCAAAAAATTCTACACGGGTCCAAGTAATTTTCAGCGCAGGACACGTGATGTAGCACACAGAAATGATGAATTAATCATCCAAAACGAACCTACTGAAATCTCGTATTGTTACTCATGAAATAAAATAGAGACTATGGAACCAAACTGTGGTTTCTCTGCTGGAACAACAGATGTTAGGTGACATTGCAGTTTCTGTGCATGGAGATAGGGAATTTCTGTGCTCACTTTTTAAAATTTTTCTGGACACTAGACATTGATAGGCTAGCATTGCAATAACTCTACCTTCACGACTTAGGTATCTAGGAATGTTTTTTTTTTTTTTAAGAGAGAATATTTTGGATGATTTTTTTTTTAAAGAAAGAGACCTCTAAACGATTTACCTTAGTGTGACCCGTTAATTGCGATTTTTTTTGTCTCAAAAACTGGACTTTTTTCTGGGGCAGATGTGATTTGAGACCGCTTTCAGATCGCGTGGGCAGCGACGTCCCCAAGAATGTGTTTTTGCTCAGGAAGGGTCGATTTAAAGAAAATAGTATATGATCTCTCCCCTTTGTTGCGATTTCTATAACTGCCAACGACTTGTTTTTGTCAAAGAGCCTTTCAGCAAGAGATTCAGAAGGAGGAAACTGAGAAAGTTTAGTAAACCCGATCTAAAAAGAAAAAAGAAAAAAAAAATCACCTAGCCTTTTGATCTCTCTGGCATTGTTATTACAGTCTTAAAATAACCGCCAACCCCTTGGTCGGAAAAGAAAAAAAAAAAAACTTATGGATTAAGTCACTTTTTATCTCATGAGGATAATTACTTGTTTGACCTGAAGTCACTCATTCTGGAAACCACCAAGTTAAATTGTTGAGATGTTTGGAAAAAAGCCACAGCTTTGGGATCTAGGGAGAAGTTAACAAAATAAAAAAAAAAGGGTTAGGATGACCAGCGACTTTGTCTTGGGTCTTAATATCTGTGCTGTAGGGAGCTGGGGGACCACCCCTAGGGCGTGGGAGGGAGAAAAGAAGAAAAATAAAGCCCTTTTCTATCTGATTCAAATGTTAAAGAAGTACTTAAGGATGAAGCCACAGGTTGCTGGGAGGATTAGCAACAACAGAACATTAAAATAATAAATAAATAAATAAATAAATAAATAAATAAATAAATAAATTCTCTCCCTTTTCCCGAATGTCCAGCTAGACCAAGTGGTCACCAGCTCCAGGGACAGAAATAAATCCCAGGGGCCTAGTAGGTGCAGTTTGCAGAAATGATCTAGGTTTCCCCTAGTGGCGTGGCCACAGAGCTGTCCCTAAGATCCTCATTCCTTTTCCAGCCCATTTTCAGGACCTCTGCAGCACCGAATTCTCCATGCATTCTATGCTCTGCAGCCTTCTCCCCCAATAACACCCCTGGAGAAGAAGTTTGGCCCCGGGGGAGGGGAGAGAAAACCAGTGACAGGCCTGGCCTAGCTTGGGACTTCTTGCATTTGCAAAGAGGTGGGACTTTGTGCAATGCACTCTTGGCTTCCAGAGGTCCAAGACTGAACGGTGCATGGCCAGAATGGGTGCAAAACTTCGACTTGAAATCTTTGGTCATGCTTGCATTTTTGCGGGTGGCCTCGGAGAAGTTTCTGGGGTAGAGCTTGAGACTGACCTGGGGGTCCGGGACTGGGTCGGCCCGGGTATTGGGCTCCGGGAATGGCCTGGGCTGCTTTCAGTTTTCCTTGCAGCGGCTCCAGGTTACTGTTTAACATCCCCACCCACGTTTCAGTTTGTTTAGTAAATCGATCGCTTGCACGGGGAGCGTCAGGCCACACTGCCCTGTCGCCATTGAGCCCCAGGCGAATAGCCTCCCGACATATGGTCCCCCAGTCTGCACCCCGCTTTGCACCGGAGGGGAGAAAAGCAAACAAACAAACAACACCCAACAACAACAACACCCTGGGGCTGCCTCTCCTGGAGCACCCCTGGCCCCAGCTCCACCCCCCAGCCAGCCACCCACCCAGCTCGGGCTCTGCAAAGCGCAGGAAGGACCTGCAGCCGGGAGATGCAGCGCGGGAGTACCGGGAGCGGCTCCCCGCAGGTAAGTTGTTTCGGGGGGGACTCCTGGCCAGGCCAGTGAGGGGTGGGAGGAGTCTCAGGGTCCCCCAGGAGAACGAAGGAGGGGCGTCTGCCCCGGAGGGACTGAGCCTTAAGGACCCTGAGGCCAACCCTGGGTGGAAAGAGGATACCCCCCAGGCCTCCCTCTCACAGCCTCTGGGGGTGGCCAGAAGGAAGGGCTGGAGGGGATGGGGCTTGGGGTGGGGCGGCTGGGGGAGAGGTTTGCAAGAGGGGTACCCTGGGAAAGGGGAAAAAAAAAGTTGGATTGGATAGTACACACACACACACACACACACACACACACACACACACACACACACACACACACACACACACTGCTTGGGCAACTGCTGGGAGATCATATGGTTGTCAGATCTCTTGGGGGGTGTGATCGAGGGGTTTGTGTGTTTGTGGGTTTGTGGGTGTGTGTCTGTGTGGCCTGTGGCAAGGCTTGGATCTAAGGATATCTCTGGACCAGACACTACTGGGGCGGTGCTTTAGTCTTAAAGCATCTGGCGTGTGTGTGTGTGTGTGTGTGTGTGTGTGTGTGTGTGTGTGTGTGTGTGTGTGTGTGTGTGTGTGTGTGTCTGTGTCTGGTAAAGCTTGGATCTAAGGATATCTCTGGACCAGAGACTGCTGGGGTAGTGCTTAGTCTTGAAGCATCATCATCTTGTGTGTGTGTGTGTGTGAGTGTGTGTGTGTGAG
Organism: Suncus etruscus; assembly: GCF_024139225.1. Lineage (NCBI taxonomy): Eukaryota > Metazoa > Chordata > Mammalia > Eulipotyphla > Soricidae > Suncus > Suncus etruscus. The sequence continues at coordinate 21,337,169 of NC_064857.1, read as the reverse complement.
TGTGTGTGTCTCTCTCTCTGTGTGTGTGTGTGTGTGTGTGTGTGTGTGTGTGTGTGTGTGGCCTGTGGCAAGGCTTGGATCTAAGGTTATCTCTGGACCAGAGGCTGCTGGAGAGCTGCTTAGTTTTGAAGCATCTTCCCCAAGTTTTTGCTCAAGAGCCTGCCTTTCTCTCTTAGAGACTTTTTGTTTTATTTTATTTATGTTTTGGAGTGGCTATCTTGCAATGATGCTCTTGTGTTGGCGGAGATTATATGCCTATTGTATATGCATATGATTCATATTCAGTTCTTTGCCATCTTAACTCTCTTTGAGAAGAAGGGCTCTTTGGAAGCGTGTTTAAACCATGTGCCACTTGAGCAGTGACCATTTCTTACCTGAAGGGAATCTTAGCTAGTACATGTTAAAATGCTGTGGAATAGATTGCATTGCTTCATACCTTAGGTATCCTGTATCTAAATCCTCAGTGCAGTGAGCATCACAGGATTGCAAACAAACAGTTGTCAGTAAACTGTCCTTTCAAGGCATTTCAATATGCACCTAGTCTTCCAGCAAGGCTAGAGAATGCACATTACAGAAGCTCAGAATTTAATGAGTTGTCCTGAAAACTATCTAATCATGGCTTTTGTGGCCTTTTCCTGTTTTCAGTTTCCATTTTTGCATATCTCTTCTCTCTCCACAAACATTTATTAATCAAACATTCTTCCTCTCCAGCTCCAGCAGTTTTTTTTCTCACCATAATCCTACTGTCCCCACCCTTCAAATCACCCCTCCCAGTTTTCATCATCCTTACATACTGGGTCTGTCCTCCCTGAATGGCAGAAGTGGACGGTCAAGCATGGTTTGGGCCCTGTAGTACCATTTGAGTGTGGTGGGTGAGTAAGTAGAGGAAAGGAAGGTGGCAAGTTGTAGTAAGTTGTCATTTTTCACTTTTCAAAGCAAAGCATGGTGGAAATAGAGAACCATTTGTCCTGTCCTTTCCTCTGAATTCCAGTCACACATCTTCAAATACAGAATTTACCTAAACACACATTTTGATAGAGCAGTGCTTTGACTGAAAGATATATATTAGGGTTTCATAAGTATTTTACTCTGCAGTTGTGATTATCAATATAGGTGACAGCACAAATTAATTTGTGGGATTGCTAAGTTTTTTGTAAATGTCTGTGTAGCAGTAATATTTAATCTAAAATGCCCTGTCACATTTTAAAGTTCTTGTGATTTGTGTGAATTCTAAAAGTATAATTATTTAATAAACCAACATAAAATTATAGGGAACAGATACTTGACTTTTACATACCTTTGTTTATCTATTCCATATATGTACCTGAGGTTGGTGTTTGCATGTATGTTCCTCCAGAGTCTCGTGGACAACTCAAATTTTCCTTTCATTATTTAAAAAACTTGAAACATTATTCATATCATGCCATTTTAAAATTTATTTGTATTTACTAATTTTAAATATTTCTCTCAGTATATGGAGATTCTTTCCTTTTAATGTATCTATGCAATATAGCCAAACAGTACCCCCAGAATATTTATTTGGTTTTATTCTGAGAGAAAAGTTACTAGTTCCAAGGGGATATTCACTTTAAATTGGGTAAATAATGCACGGGATCTTCCAAAATAGTCACAGCATATTAACCATGCCTTGCCAACACCAATAATAACATTTAAGAGTTGTTAATCTAATTGTTATGAAATGATTTCTCCCTGTTGATTGAATGAATAGTCCTAAAACATCTCATTAAGAGAATGAAAGAATCTCCCTTAAATTTTTTTTTTTTTGGTTTTTGGGCCACACCCAGCGGTGCTCAGGGGTTACTCCTGGCTATCTGCTCAGAAATAGCTCCTGGCAGGCACAGGGGACCATATGGGACACCGGATTTGAACCAACCACCTTTGGTCATGGATTGGCTGCTTGCAAGGCAAACGCTGCTGTGCTATCTCTCTGGGCCCATCCCTTAAATATTTTAATATGAAAAAGAATTAAATCCATTTTAAGATCTAATTTTGGCCCTGTAAATTATACTAGAATACTAGTTACTTTATATTTTTATGGAGAAGCTGAAGTTACTAGTACATGGTAAGTAAGAAAGTTTCTATGTTGCAAGACATGTGACTATCATCTGCTTTTTAATTGCTGTTGTGGATCTGTGCCTTTTGACTTACATATTTACCACCTTTGTAAATGAAAATACACATCCTTGGTATGAAACAGCACCATTTAAAACCAGTTATTTTAGCTTTGGATCCTTAAGAGGCTTTGATACAAACAAAATAATTACATAAACAATTATACATCCTTGTGTAATCATTTCTGTCTGTCTTCTCCATAGAAATGTTTACCTTTCAGTATTAGTCGACCCTAAACAGACTCAACAGACTTCAACTATGGCTTACTCTTTCAGCTGTGAAAGATGTTTAGAAATAATAATATATTTAATACATATGAAATCAATAATATGTGCTAGCTCCTACTTTGTTCCATTAGAAGACATTTTTCTTTCAAATTCTGTGAATTATACATTTCAATATTCTTTAGTTTTCAAATGTGTTAAGGAAGTTGTGAGATGTTTAAGCCAACAGTCCTGTATCTATGGGAGTTTAAACTGGTATTCCATACCACACACAGTACTCTATGTCATGAGAACAGTTATTGCTACTCCATGGGTTTATCAATGTGGCTATCATGGTGCCCTTAGCATAAGAGTGCCCATCTGAGGGAATGAAGGGTGGAAACATTGGCTTGACTCTTAGATATTTCAGGGGACATACTTTTCTAAGTTACTAAGCTTATTCTTCTGATGTTTCAAGAGCTTGCTCTTATGTCTAACTCAGTACTGTCTTATCTATTCATTACAAGTTTATCATTTATTATTACATTTATTATTATTATTTATTGTTCTCATCTTTTTCTTTAATTCATGAATACACTATGCTTTTTTTAAGGAAGTAGTAGCCTCTGTTACATGCCTATAAAAATGTTGATTTTGTAAGTGTTATAGGTGTTTCACACCTATAAAAATGTTGATTTTGTAAGTGTCTTACATATAAAAATTCTCCTCATCCAATTCTTCCATATTATTTCTTCTCAGTTTTTATTCTTCTTTATTATTCCTGATCTTTTCCAAACATGTTGGTGAACATGAAGATCTATGAGCATTACCAATTTATGGCAAATGTAATTGTAATACAAATCTCATAGTATTCGCTTTATGATTATATGTTGTTTAATGCATGAAAACAGAACAGTGCCTGACATATATTGAGAGTGTACCACTGCTATCTTGATAAAATGAGAGTACATGGAAAAACATAGCTTGATTTATGGTAAGTTTTTAATAAGTATAATCTTCGCTTTATCAACCCTCCAACAAATTAATTATGTTTACATACACAAACACATTACATATGACTTCGGAAATTTATTGGCCCCCAGAAGCCAGGCAGAACTCTGATAAATCTCAAAAAGACATTGATGACTCATATGGACCATTCCAGGGTTCCATCAAGGGCTTTGAGATTTGGAAGACAAATGCGAGAATAATTTCTGCTCTCATTCTGTTGAGTATCCTGGACAGGTTTATTTTTCTATGACTTGGTTTAAAATTTTTAAATGGGAATAAATGTATCAAATTATTAAATTTATTAAATATTTGAATATATAAGTTAAATTCTTCCATAGTGCATGTGAATTGTAAAAATTATTTAAAGATTTGTGTTGAATGCCTGATATTTTCTCCGCACTATCTCAATGTAGAAGAATCACTTTTTTTGGGGGGGGGGTTGGGCCACACTCATTTGATGCTCAGGGGTTACTCCTGGCTAAGCGCTCAGAAATCGTCCGTGGTTTGGGGAGACCATATGGGACGCTGGAGGATCAAACTGCTGTCCTTCCTTGGCTAGCGCTTGCAAGGCAGGAACCTTACCTCTAGCACCACCTCTCTGGCCCCCAAGAATCACATTTTATATAAGAGATCAAATAGTGGGTATGGCCATATAGTTAAGGTGTCCCAAAGGTTACAAATGAAATTGATGTGGATATTAAAATATAGTTCCAGTATTAGGTGTTTAGAATACACATATATAGAGCAATATCTCCATTCTTAAGCACAAATAATCCACTTGGGAGATAAACACAGGTGAAGCACATAATATAAGGTAATAACTATTGTATTAGTACTTTATAATTAGAGATTCCATGGAAAACAGAACCTGAAAAACAGAATGCAGTTAGCCTTTAATTTATTTGGGCTTTTAGTGCAGGATTCATCTTGAGTGACTTAGATGATTTTCACTGAGAAGTTAATTATTTTCTGATTGGAATTTGCTGAGCAGAGTAGTAGAATCACAAAAGTGGTGCAGAGGAGAATAAATATGGAATATGTGTAATGGGTAGAAATGAAATGGAGAAAGAACACTGGACGAGAAACATCATCTCAAATGAGGGATGAAAAAAAATGTACCATGTCTCTACTTCTTGGGGCAGCAGGGAGATATCAAAAGTCTAAATATATTGTACTATGAATTTCTTTCTCAAGACAGAATAACAGCATTTTGGAGGATAGCTAAGGAGAGACAAGATAAAGGAGGATAGTACAAAGTTTTCCCAATGGTATTGGAAATCTGAAGAGGACAGTTTAGAATCTATAGATACTTTGAAGAGCTTTAATTGAATTTAAGAACTGTATATGAAAAATAGATGAGTATGAGATATTAAAGTTGATCTTTTTTTTAATCAGTGCCCCTTCTTTTTTTAATAATATTTTTTTATTTATACACCTTGGTTACAAACATTATTGTGGTTGGGTTTCAGTCATATAAGATGACAGCCCCCATCACCAGTGCAACATTCCCACCACCAATGTCCCAAATATCCCTCCTCCATATTTTGTATGACTATACAAGAGGCTTTGATTTAATGAAGATCACTGTGGATGTGCATTTTCCAGCTATTCATTCAAGTTATTTATGTTTTAAACTTATTTTGAATGGGGAAACTAAATTTTACTTGGTTATTTGAGTTTGTTGGTACTTAAGGAAGAGTATTGTTTTCCTTTTTGGGGTTACTTTTTAGCAGATTTTGTTTCTTTTTTCTTCTCCTTTCTATGCCTCCAAGGTAGAGTTTACTCTCAGCAAGATTAGATCTTCTCAGGAAGAACCCAATAATGTGATGCTTCTTGAGCCTTGTGGTATTGGAGATCACCATAGCCACCCATTTGGTGCTCAGATGTCTGAATGGCCACACCTGGTGTTGCTTTGTAGTTCTGTGATGCTTGGGGTTAAATCCACTTTTCTCTGCACTCTCTCCTTGGCCCTAGCAAAGTGATTTTTATTTCTTTTTTCTTTTTTTTTTTTCTTTTTGGTTTTTGGGCCACACCAGGTGACGCTCAGGGGTTACTCCTGGCTATCCAATCAGAAGTCACTCCTGGCTTGGGGGACCATATGGGACGCCGGGGGATCGAACCACAGTCCGTCCTAGGCTAGCGCTGGCAAGGCAGACACCTTACCTCTAGCGCCACCGCGCCAGCCCCGTGATTTTTATTTTAACCTGAATTGTTGCAATAACAAATTTCCCTTAAAATTTCTGACCTCCAATCAGCTTCCTAAATAACAATTAATTATATAAAGTAAATTAAATTACAATCATATTAACATTGTCCTGTTTATTAATTTCTACTTAAAACCTTTACCCAATTCTTAATGCTGTTTGTGAAGTCCAAATATTTACACATTACTACACTACACTACAATTGGTTGATACATGATTTCTATTCCATGCTTCCTTTCTTTCAAGATTCTTCTACTTTCAGATGAAACAAAACTTCCAGCCCCTGAAATGCACCATGCTTTGTGGATTTCTGTTGTTTTAGTTATTGACTTTCTCTCTGTTGTTATCACTATCATTTCCACTTCCATCCATTCTAGACCACTTCCTCTTGTCTTGCACGTCTTTGCCTAAATAACACCTTAAAAATCTATCCTGGTCTTCTACGTAGATAGATCAATTTAATTATATCTTATCCTTTTTCTATCCTAGTATTTATTAACTTTATCTTACATTGCTTCATGATCTTTTTCCAAGGGTTAGTTGTAAGATCTTTGAGAGTAGACAATGTGTTTCTCTTGCTCATAGTTGGAAGTCTGATGAATTGTTTATTGAATGATATATCTAATGTTGAAGGGAGGAGAAAAAAGACGAAAGTAATTAAAATATGTTGAGACCCTAATTTTCAATCACTACATCGTACACTGAGAATTGTGAGTTAACCGATAACACTTTTCTAAGTTTCTTAGATCTACTTATAAGTAGATATAGATAAAAATAAATTTTATGTATTTCACCTTATATTTGTGATATTTAAATATATACACAATATATCTAGAAATCACAAAATGGGGCCAGAGAGATAGTACAGCGGTAAGGCGTTTGCCTTAGATGCAGAAGGACGGTGGTTCAAATCTCCACATCCCATATGGTCCCCGGAGCCTGCCAGGAGCGATTTCTGAGCATAGATCCAGGAGTAACCCCTGAGGAATGCCGGGTGTGACCCCAAAAAACAAAACCCCCCCAAAAAATTAAATAAATAGAAATCACAACATACACTTATATAAGCATATTGTTTAAATATTTTGGCTTGTTTTGTTTTGTTTTGGCCACACCTGGCAGTGCTTAGGGGTCACTCTTGGCTGTGCTCAGAATTTGCTCCTGGCAGACTCTGGGGACCATATGGGATGCCAGGGATCGAACCCACGTCCGTCCTAGGTCTGTGCTATTGCTCCAGCTTCTGTTTAAATATTTTTAACAATATATTTTAATTTATTATATTTATGGGATTGGTTACATTCATTAAGTACTAACAATTGTTAGAGTAATCTAAAGCTGGGCCCACTAATGTTTCTTGGCTTAAGTTGCAGAAGAGAAACATAGAAGTCTTAAATCAAGTGAGCTAAAGATTTTGAGACTTAGATGTAATTACCTTGTGTAGGTATTTTGAGTATAACTTTTGTTTCATATAATTCTCCATTTTTAAGTGTAGCTTTAAATGAGTTTTGGCAACTGTTTGGGGCTGTCTCACATCTATAACAAAACTTCACTTTTAAATTCTCAATTGCTCTTCAGCAGTGAGTCCCTCCCACAGATCTGATTTCTGTGCCTAGTATTGTCTTTTCCATAATAAGTAAACAATATAATTCTGTTGTGTAGAACTATATATGACTTTGTATTGCTTTATTTTTGTTCTACAGTTACTTTGATATTCATTCGTCTGTATGTAATATTCATTTTCTTTTAAAAAACTGAAATTGTGATTACAGTTGACACAAAATTTATGTTCTCTCTGTGTGTGTATACATGTGTGTGTGTGCCAGAAATAAAAACTCAGGGCCTCACATAGGCAAGATACATATTCTACTACTGGGATCCTTCCCTGAAATTTGAACAGTATCCATTTAAGCATACAACAATAAAAAGTTTGACATAGTGATATATTCACTACAATAAATATATTCAATATATTAAACACCCTCAAAGAGCTTTTCAAGCTTTTTTCATCTCTTCCCACCTGTTTCCTGAAATAGTAACTAACTTGCTGTCTCTCCCTGCTAATTACTTTGGATTTTCTAGAATTTCCTGTTTATGAGGTCATATAATATTTTATGTGTCTGACTTCTTTCACATAGTAAAACTGAGTATTGTATCTTATACTTTCATTTTACTGTGGATTTTTCTTATCAGAATAACATGGCATTATGTGAATATGCCATAAGTTATCATTGAAAGCTGATAAATATTGGGTTGTTCCTAGTTTTTGTTATAAACATGTTTTATACAAAGTCTTTTTTTTTGGTATATGCTTTCATTTGTTTTATAGAAGTATAATGTTTAGCTAGATTCTTTAGAAAAATTACCAAGCTTGTTTTCAGCATAGTCATACCATTTTATATTCCTAATAGTGTTATTTGAGAGTTTTGGTTTCTTTCTATTGTTATTCATCATAATGGCAGTCTTTTCATTCTAAAAGGTGTGTGATAGTAACTTACATTAGTAATTTGAATTTTCTAGTGACTAATGTTGAATATTCTTTCATGCGTATTTATGTGCCACTGTCTATTTGCTTTGGTGAATTTTTTCAAAACGTGCATCTTCCACAGTCCATTCTTTAAAGTCAGTTGTTTGATTGACATAAGATGGAATGGTAAGATGGAATGTGTGTGTGTGTGTGTGTGTGTATATATATATATATATATATATATATATATATATATATATATAAACTTGTGACTTCATCACATATAGTTTAGTTTGTTTGTTTGTAGGTTTATCAGCTGTGTTCAGGGCCTACTCCAGACTGTACTCTGGGAACAGTCCTGATAATGTTGGGGGCACCTTATAATGTCCTGGGAAACCTGTGGGCACTCCTAGTACCCTACCCTTTGCACTTTCTCAACCACTACTTGATTGCTATTTTTTGTAATATTACCAGTCCCCCTTCTCTCTATTTTATCCCTCTCCTCCCCTTTCATTCCCTTCCCTTCTTCACTTCTGATCATCCTTTGAACTCACATTTGACTCTGCTTCAGGATCACTCCTGATGCTCCGGTGATTGCATATGATGCTGGGGATTGAATCCAAGACAAATACCGTATTTTCCGGCGTATAAGACGACCGGGCGTATAAGACGACCTAATTTTGCAGTTAAAACATAGGTTTAGGCCTATATTCGCTGTATCAGACAGAACGTTCTGTGCTGCAACTGTATGTACCACAGTGAGCCAATCACAGCAAGCAAAGGTTCAGAGGTTATACTGACTCTGGCCAATCTGAGCAGGCTTTTGATTATAGATTCGGGTCCAGAACATTGTCTAATTTGCATGCATCAAAAGCCTGCTTGGATTGGCTGAGTTAGAGAGGCAGTTGGAGCAGCCTTGCAGTGATTGGGGCAGGATCGAGTTGGAAAATTCGTTTTGTGGCAATATTCAGATGATTTTCATTTAGTGGCATATTGAAACATTTTTTGGAATATACTCGGCGTATAAAACGATCCCCGATTTTTGGTTGACTTTTTTTTGTTTGTTTCAAAAGTCATCTTATTCGCCGGAAAATACCGTACTTCAAACCTTGTACTATCTCTTCATTCCCTACATTTTTAAAAATATCTCCATATATAATTACTTCTTTTTATAAATGGTATAATTTGACCAAGAAAAAAGGGGCATGTTCACTCAGGAATAAGCAGGTATATATGACCAATTAAAATTGTTTTTTATTTTGATTTCATTTTTTCCTGTAATATGATGCAATTGGAAAAGATAGGATATAGGTTTATATAAATAGGAAAAAACTTGAACATATTGTGTATATCAGGATACAGCATTTAGTCTCTTTTGCAAGTACTAATATGAATTAATATTAATATAATAATGCTGATAATAATAATTCAACTTTAGGTTTATAGAAATTGTGCATATGCCCAATTTTGGGGGGTGGGATTTTGGTTCACACCCACTGGCTCTTGGGTGTTACACCTGTCTCTGCTCTCAGAAATCACTCCTGGCAGGCTTAGGAGACCATATGGGATGCCAGGAATGGAACCGGGGTTCGTCCAGGGTTGGCTGCTTGCAAGGCAAATGCCCTACCGCTCTGCTATTGCTTTTGCAAGCCCCTACCCAAGTTATTTCAATTAATTTCTAAGACAGTCAGAGAATGACACTGATACTAAGGCATATTTTAGTAGGATAGAGGTTAGATTGCTGTGGTGATATAGAGAAAACTGTCCTGCTGAACACTGATATATGATATAATAGATCTACTTTGAAATTTGAAAACCACAATTTACATACTTTAACTAAATTCCAAAATCTCGAAGGAATTTTTAGATTCAATAAATTTTCTCCTAGTTGTCTTTATTTTTTTTACCCTGACTGAATTTTAGAAGGATAAAATGATTATTTAACTTAAGTTATTTTGTGAAAACAAAACAAAACAAAACCAACACAAGTAGTATTATAAAATTAATTTTCAAATCTTTCTCAGGGCTAGATATAGCACCAGGTGGTGAGCTTGTCTTCCATGTGTGATGTTCTAGGACAAAAGGGGAGAAGGAAGGAAGAAAAGGAAAGAGTGAGTGAGGGAGGGAGGAAGAGAGGATGGGAGATAAGGTGAAAGGAAGAAAGGGAGGGCTGAAGGGATAGAGGGGGTTTATTCTCATGAGAAGTTCAAAGTTAATGAAAATTTTCAAATACTCTTAGCTCATATATTCATTGTTGTGCTCAGGCAACTGTTTTCATTGATTATACTTTCATATCATTGACCTATCATAGCAGTATCAGGTAAACTTAAGAAACATTTAAAAATATTAAATGCTGGGGCCTGCGAGGTGGCGCTAGAGGTAAGGTGTCTGCCTTGCAAGCGCTAGCCAAGGAAAGATAGTGACCGTGGTTCGATCCCCCAGTGTCCCATATGGTTCCCCCAAGCCAGGGGCAATTTCTGAGTGCTTAGCAAGGAGTAACCCCTGAGCATCAAACGGGTGTGGCCTGAAAAAACAAAACAAAAAAAATTAAATGCTAAGTTGGATCAATATCCTTCCTTCCCTCCCTCCCTTTTTCATTTCTTCCTTCCTTCCCTCCTTCCCTCCTTCCTTCCCTCCTTCCCTCCTTCCTTCCCTCCTTCCTTCCCTCCTTCCCTCTTTCCTTCCCTCCTTCCCTCCTTCCCTTCTTTCTTCCCTCCTACCTTCCTTCCTGTCCTCCTTCCTTCCTTCCTTCCTTCCTCCCTTTCTTCCTTCCTTCCTTCCTCCCTTCCTCCCTCCCTTCCTTCCTTCCTCCCTTTCTTCCTTCCTTCCTTCCTTCCTTCCTCCCTTCCTCCCTCCCTTCCTTCCTTCCTTCCTCCCTTTCTTCCTCCCTCCCTTCCTTCCTTCCTTCCTCCCTTTCTTCCTCCCTCCCTTCCTTCCTTCCTTCCTCCCTTTCTTCCTTCCTTCCTTCCTTCCTCCCTTCCTCCCTCCCTTCCTTCCTTCCTTCCTCCCTTTCTTCCTCCTTCCTTCCTTTCTTCCTCCTTCCTTCCTCCCTTCCTTCCTCCTTCCTTCCTTCCTCCTTCCCTCCTTCCTTCCCTCCTTCCCTCCTTCCTTCCTTCCTTCCTTCCCTCCTTCCTTCCCTCCTTCCCTCTCTCCTTCCCTCCTTCCTTCCCTCCTTCTCTCCTTCCCTCCTTCCTTCCCTTCCTTCCTTCCTTCTTTCCTTCCCTCCTTCCCTTCTTTCTTCCCTTCCTTCCCTCCTTCCTTCCTTCCTTCCTTCCTTCCTTCCTTCCTTCCTTCCTTCCTTCCTTCCTTCCTTCCTTCCTTCCTTCCTTCCTTCCTTCCTTCCTTCCTTCCTCCCCTCCTTCCTTCTTCCTTCCTCCCTCCCTTCCTTCCTCCTTCCTCCTTCCCTTCCTCCTTCCTTCCTTCCTTCCTTCCTTCCTTCCTTCCTTCCTTCCTTCCTTCCTTCCTTCCTTCCTTCCTTCCTTCCTTCCTTCCTTCCTTCCTTCCTTCCTTCCTTCCTTCCTTCCTTCCTTCTTCCCTCCTTCCCTCCCTCCTTTTACAGTCCTTTTCTCCATTCATTTTTTCATCTTACTTGTTTATTCATTACTTAACAATTTTCATACATTTTTGTCTTTCGTGAATTTTTCCTATTTAAAAAATAGCAAGAAGTTGTTTGTCCTTTACAGAACCTAAAATATTCACACTCTCAAGTGATTTAAGCATTGTACTTTACTAGAAAGTAAAATGAAATAATAATTATAGCACTTAATGTATTAATTCATATTACTGAACCTAATTTATATATCTAAATAAAATATTTGTTATTATTTTAAAAATTAGTTTAATGGCTGTTTATGTGTTGTGCACTATAATTACAGATTTAACATACTATTTTTATTCTCATATAATTACCTGGAATGTCAGTGGGTCTTCTGGCACATAGTTACAAACTTATTCTCAGTATTTTCAGTTTATGACAAAGACAAAAGTCTGCAACTCATTGAATACAACCAATTTGACTGAGACCTGTGAAATTTGGGACATATTATTCCACTAACTCGAACCCTACTTAGATCATGAGCATAAATATTTAAGCATATATTTTGAATTGTTCAGTTTTGAATCTGGCATCAGGCAAATGCATACATGAAAGAAATAATGAAATTGCTAACAATTTGAATTGTTTCCATGCTTATTTCTGTATGTGTATACATTATGTGTATATATATATACATATATATATATACATATGTTTATCCACATGATACACAGACATCCAATCCATTCTTCTATTACTATCACTATTACTTTTTTGTGACTATCATAAACTATGACTTGTTAAATTTATTAAGTACTCTCTGTATTTGATACTGTTTTACATGTAATAAATAATTAAATATTTGTAGTGACTCTTTAAGGTTTAAACTTTAATATATCCCTTCTGAAGAAAAGGTTAAAGCTGTACAATCGGTTAGATTAAGCATTAGGTATGATGATCTAAAGACATGAAGCATGCATGAGGATTATTTCATTTGTGTTCATTTGAACATCTTGTAGATTGAAATAAGTTACCCCTGAAGTGAGTTTTTAACTGAAACTATTAACTTATGAATAACTATCAAAATAGTCACAGGTTTGATGAAGTAAATCTGAAGCTTATAGTTTGATTTTAAGAAATGCATGAAATTTTGCACCATGAGTTGAAGCATTTTGAATATTCAGTTAATTATAAAGCCATCTGTATTATTGTCCTCTTCAGGAGTTATTAATAATGTATTAGTTCAGAAAGTTATTAATCACTGATTATTTAATCATGAAACTTCTAGGGAAGCAAGGCTTAAACTTTGAAATAGCAGAATATTTTAAAAGATGATTTCCTTTTCTTAGTTCAGTTGGTCAACTTTTTGAACAAAGCATCCTGCCACCCGAAATTATCCTCATTATGGATACAGTAGTAAAGAAGTATAAATATATTTATATTTAGCCCATATAGTATATATTAAGCTATTTCCATTACCACAGGTTTATGAATTTTAATGGTTATATTTTACTTCTATGTATGCATAGATTTCTGGAATGTTAAAGCATATCACTTGCAAAGTAATTGTTATCTAAGGACAAAGTGTTTTTGATATATTTCCTCAACCTGCTTTTAACATTAAAATGGTAATGGAGAACAAAGAATATGTAAGCATATCTTGTAGTTCTTTTATTTAAAACTACAATATTTTGAATAATGTTTTAGGTTTTACCTATATAACACACATAATTACTCATATATATAAATATGGAACCCGTTTTTCAATTTTGTTAAATTGATCAAGTAGATTTTATAAAAATGCAACTTTTATCAATAAGGGTTATCATTCAATTAGACAAGAGCTTTTTAGTGAAAACAACATGCAAAACATTTAGTGTTTTAAATGATGTAAAATAATATGTGGAATATTTGGAGTTAGAGAAATAAACACAAAAATAATCTGCACTCTAGTTGATATGTCATGCTATAATATGTATCCCTTAGTTTATATTACTGTACATGTATATTACTATACATAGATGTATCCATATATTTGTATGTATTTTATATAGAAATAACGTGCATGAATAACATACTTTAGTATATTATTATATATGAAGTGAGACATTTTGAATTTAATTGTACTAAAGAAAATTTATGACTTTTTAATTATATGCTTAATTTTATTATGTATTTTACTTGCATATTTTGTTTAGCTATAGTTTCTTGAACACATTTTTTATTCTAAGCAAAATTCAAAGTTATCAAGAGAAATAGTGTACCAATTATGATAGTAACATATGGTAAACTAAGCTATAAATTAATAACTACATTTTTATAAAATTGTATGCACCAAAGAGAGTGCATTGTTCTTCTGTTTAGTATAGTGTATTCCAGATCTCAGAAAATTACACAGAAATTATCTTAAATATTCTTGTCTTCTCTACATGAAGAATGAATCAGTTGTTAGTTTGGTGTTTTGGTTTGGTAGGTCAGCCCTTACTGACATATACTTAATATCTTAAACAAAATAATTTGAATTTCTCATAGTTTTGGAGGCTAGAAGTATAAGATCAAGCAATGGTAGATATTTTTTCTTCTTCTGAGGCCTATGTTTAGCTTGTTGGCATGGCCCTTTCTATAATAAAATGGTCTTGGGACTGGAGAAATAGCACAGTGGTGTTTGCCTTGCAAGCAGCCAATCCAGAACCTAAGGTGGTTGGTTCGAATCCGGTGTCCCATATGGTCTCCCGTGCCTGCCAGGAGCTATTTCTGAGCAGATAGCCAGGAGTAACCCCTGAGCACCACTGGGTGTGGCCCAAAAACCAAAAAAAAAAAAAAAAAAGGTCTTTATTTTATAATTCTCTTTATCATCATATCTTTTTTTTTTTTTTTTTTTTTTTTGGTTTTTGGGCCACACCCGGTAACGCTCAGGGGTTACTCCTGGCTATGCGCTCAGAAGTTGCTCCTGGCTTGGGGGACCATATGGGACGCCGGGGGATCGAACCGCGGTCCGTCCAAGGCCAGTGCAGGCAAGGCAGGCACCTTACCTCTTGCCCCACCGCCCGGCCCCATCATCATATCTTTTTAAGGACAGTTGTCTTAATTTAGTTAGGTTCCACTTTGGATTATGACCCACCACTACAACTACAATTTATTTAACTTCTCTTACTCTTTGAAGAGCACCTCCACAACATCTCCATTCTTTTGTCTTTGAACATAGGAAGTTAGTTCAACACCTAACAGCAATCACAAAGCTACTGAGTATCATTAGAATCTTAGATGTTCAAATCTTCTTTAAGGCTCAAATATACATTTGTTTTAGCCAACAAGTCAACAAGTCAACCTAAAGTGCAAGCTATTTATATATTTGTTTATTTAATGTTTTGGGGCTAGACTCAATAGTGTTTAGGCTATACTCCTGGTACTGTGCTCAGGGATTACTCTTGGTCAGACTCAGGGACCATATGAGGATATGAAATGCTGGGAATTGAACCCTGGTTAGCTTGTGATACGCAAGTACCTTACCCTCTGTGCTATTGTTTCAGCTCCATACCCAAATCATTTATATTGGCTTCCTGAAAACCAGCTTATTTTAGCACTCCCGTCTTTATCATTGTCTTTGTTGGGTTAATTCATTCTTTCTTTAGTCCATCTTTCTAAGAAAAAAACAGCAAAAAATGATGTAGCTGTAGGATACTCTGCAGACTTTGAATATATTAAGGTCCTTCCAAAAATTTTCTAGAAAGTACAGGTATTTTAAAATCAAAGATTTTACTCTGATATTTGTATAGATTACTTCTCCCTTGCTCAAACAACCCTCTACTCCAACCAACATAAACTTTGAGAAAATGGGACAGAAATTTTAAGAAATAGTAGAAGGAAGTGCTGTGTTCATGTGTTTGTGTTACTGAGGTAGCAAAGGTAAAGAGCAGGAAAGTCAAAGTTGGAGAGATATTATAATAGAAGGTGGAGAAACATTTTATTTTATTAGTTTTATTTTTTATTAAATTTCTGTCATACAATGTGTCATACCCATCCCTTCACCAGTGCATATTTCTCATCCCACACTTGCACCCTATCACTGAGACCATTTTCTTTTCTCTCTTCCCCCACCTCCATCTCTCTTGCTCTTTCTCCTCTCTTTCCCCCTCTTTTCTCTCTTTTTCTCTCTTTTGCCCCCATCTACCACCCCTATTTTCCAGCACTGTGGTTTGCACTACTGTTACTGAAAGGGTTTCTTATCATGTCCTTCACTTTACCTCCTTTCCTTTAGGCATCCAATTCTTTTCCAGAGTGGATCTTTTTCAGCAGTCATTATCATAATGGTCCCTTCTTTGCCCAATTTTCACTTCCTGTCCCACTTTGTGGCATCTTCTTACCATGAACCAGTCATTTTGGCCCTCATTTTTATTGTCTTTTTGGTATAATCGGATAAGCATTTAAAAAAATAATTTAGTTTTCTACTTTCCATCCTCTTAATTTACACATGTTCATTTAAATAAAAAGCTTTCAGTTCCCATGGGAGTATATACACTAATCCAAACATTAGTAAATTATGTATTTCTTAAATTAGTATAAGAGAGAAACAATGTTTATGTTGATAACAAAGGTGACATAATGCCAGACTAGTTCTGAGGAACATTATCTCTGGCCACATCCCCTCTTTGGTTGAGAGATAAATAGATTTAGGGCCCTGAAGGTACAAAGGGCAGTTTCTGCATTTGAAGTTATGCGTTATGCATTAAACAGGTTGTTTCCGAGTTTTGAGTTTTGTAGGTAAAAGCCTAACAGCTCAATGCAATAAAAAGCTCCATCGTTCACCCTTGCTAATATTTTAAATTCCATAAACTGTATACTTGCAAATTACGAACACTGGAAATCGCATTATCCCCTAGTGTGGTTTAAAGTTGTGAAAGATTAGTTGTGTTCTGCAGTATGTCTCTATGTCGTTTTGTAGTAAATATCGTACGAACATTAATTTAGAGAAAATTATTAGTCCTGGAGGGCCCGTCAGAAGGATTTAAACAGTGGCCTGAGCTACTGACTCACCCTTGAAAATTTATTTAATGACCTTACTCTCTGGTTTGCCCACTTCTAATCTGGGTTGATTTTATATACATTCATAGAGCTCCTGAAAATCGTAAATACCTAGCATCACTTTCTGATACTTACAGTTGTTTAATAAATGACAATCTTTCTTTTCTTCATTTTTTTCATTCTGGGGGGAGACTCCCAAAAGGTAAGGGCCTCTTGAAAGCTGTGTTCAGTACTCTTGGGTATCTTTCTACTCTTCTGGCCAGTTGGTCCAGTGCATCATTGTAAGGGTCCAATGATTTGGTGGTGCTGGACCTGGACCACTCAGGATTACTGAGGCCTTCCTGAAGTTCTTGGGAGCATTTTAAGCCACAGCCTGTGCTACACAGATGGTGTGATACACAAACCATGTGTGCCATGATCCAAACCAATGTCTGCTGCAATGGAAGACAGACTCCTCCAGAATTTTAAGTCTGTTATCATATATGAAATAGATTCTTTAAAAAGCATAGTAATTTGCTTAAACCCCAAACTAGGAATTATCTTTAATTTTGTCTTGTTCCATTCTTGTGATCTTTTTTGTCCCCAGTGAATTGGTGATCTACCCATGTTATCCCAAATGAACTTTGCGTTTTCCACTTATTCATACTTCTTCTGTTACTGCTTCTATATGTGACCACTCAAATTTCATATTATTTCTTTCAAAGGTGTTCTTGAAACATAAATAAGGGGTGCTGGAGCAAGAGCACTGTGAATAGATGCATGCATGTTTCTGATTTGGGTTTGATTCCTTGGCACTGTTAGGAGTAATTCCTGAATATGACTTCAATAGAAATCCTTAAGCAAAACCAATAGTGGCCTCAAAACAAACGAAAACTCCTAAATAAGATCTTGTTACCCCTTTCCCTCTTTGCATTCAACCTATTCAGCTGGATTTTTATTTTATTTTATAGGCATAAAGGAAGTATACAGTTTAGATAATTTACTGTGTTTTCGAACAGTCAATGGTTTTGCCTCTGATTAACTCTTTCCTCTTCTTACCCCCCCCTTAGGCTTATCCAGAATGTATCATTCTCCTGCCCCCAATCCAACAAAGATTACAACAGTTTTTATGACTGTCTCAGAATATTTTTCCTTTTAATTCTACTTCTTCCCAATTTACCACCTACTCATAACTATTAACTTGAGCATTCTCATCCCTTAATTCTCAGTTTAAATATCACCAACGCAAGGAGGGTTTCTGAGTTTTCTTGTGATTTCTGAGTTTCCTTTGATTTTCTTCTTCCCACATAGTTGCTGATTAATGATGATAAAATTGATCCACTCACTGAATATTTTCAGCAGCAGAAACTTGAGTTGACTTTTCAACAAAGGCTAGAAGGACAAAACAAACAAAGCAGTATATTTAGTATTTAATACAGTAGAATAATATATATATATATATATAACACAATGATTAGTTTTTTTAATTTTTATTTTGACCATATTGGCCTACATATCTTTCACAGTAGTATTTTAGGTACATATTAACATTGAATCAGGGGAATTCCCATCACCAAATTTGTCCTCCTTCCACCCCCATTCCCTTCCTACAACCCATATCCTCACCCTCACCCTCTGGGCTGCTAGAATAAGTGGTCCCCTCTATGTCTAGCTTACTACTTAGTGATCATACAACTGTTTGGTCTTGGGACCCTCCATTGTTTTCCCCCTCTACTTGAGAGGCAGAACTAGATAGTTTAGTTGTGTGGTTTTGTTTGAAGGAAAAAAAAGCAATAGAATGTGGTAAAAAATCAAATAAGCTGGGGCCAGGAAGGTGGCGCTAGAGGTAAGGTGTCTGCCTTGCAAGCCCTAGCATAGGACGGACCACGGATCCCCTGGCGTCCCATATGGTCCCCCCAAGCCAGGGGCGATTTCTGAGCGCATAGCCAGGAGTAACCCCTGAGCATCAAATGGGTGTGGCCCAAAAATCAAGAAAAAAAATCAAATAAGCAGAAAATGGGCAGAGTCCTTCTAGAGGCTTTCAACCTCAGTTTGAGAGAGGACAGGAAAAAGATAATTGAAACACTGCAACAATACAGACAGAAATATCAAATAAAATCTTAAAGGTTTTTTTTTATTGTCTTTTGATTTTTGGGTCACACCCGGCAGCGCTCAGGGGTTCCTCCTGGCTCTATGCTCAGAAATTGCTCCTGGCAGGCGTGGGGGACCATATAGGATTCCAGGATTCGAACCACAGTCCTTCTAAATCTAAAGCAAATGCCCTACTCTGTGCTATCTCTCCGACCCACAATACCCTGTGCTATCTCTCTGACCCACAATGATTAGTTTTTTTTTGTTTTTTTGTTTTTTTTTTTGGTTTTTGGGCCACACCCCGAGGTGCTCAGGGGTTACTCCTGGCTGTCTGCTCAGAAATAGCTTCTGGCAAGCACAGGGGACCATATGGGACACCGGGATTCGAACCAACCACCTTTGGTCCTGGATTGGCTGCTTGCAAGGCAAACGCCGCTGTGCTATCTCTCCGGGCCCCAATGATTAGTTTTTTAATTGCCTGTCACATTTTATATTCTACATGTTACTTTAAAAAGTACACTTTATAGGGGGTGGAGGGGAAAAATACCAAAAAACAAAAAACTTACACTTTATGATTTAAAAATATTTGGATTAATATCATATAACTACTAACAAGGAGTATGGCGTTCTAAAGCAGCAATCATAATAGAAATATATTGGTGTAATGTATTCTTATATATATTTCTTAAGTTTTTGTGTATCCCCATGGACAATATATACAGAAACTAGGAAAAATAATTGTGGTGTTCGATTCTCTTTAACCTGGTATAGCCAACATTTAAACATTTCAGTGCACAATAATTGTCAGCATGCCGTTATTGATAAAATAATTTACATTTGTTTTTACAGTAAACTTAAAATGCTTCCTATTTTTAAGGAATATCTAATTCCTATTGTCACAATTCACCTGCTTGTTAGTCATATTGGCCAGTGTCTCTGTTAAGCAGAGCAACAACAACAAAAAGTTTCATTAAGCTAAATTAATAATCTTTGTATCCGTTTCCCACTGCTGCTCAGATTGAACTTAGTCATTTCCTATAATTAGTTATTAATCTTTGTTTTCAAAACTAGTTTTTTAAAATATGATTGCTCCTGTCTCTATTTTCAGAAGTGTACTTAATATGTCATTGAGCTTTTGTTATATATGTGCTGTCTAGCTTTTACTTTTAACGGAACAAATTTTAAATTCTGCTGTAAGAATTTGAAACACAATATCAATATTTTACATATGTAAAATGTAATTATTGTTACTTAAAATAGTGTATTTTTTGTTCCCAGAAATATGCCACTGAGCCCTGTCTAAACATAAGTTTAATTAACCTACATTAGTAAGGACTCTAGAGAAAGTTCAGCGTGTGCTTGGATTACATATGTTTTCCCAAACTCAATCCATAGTACTCCGTGTGGTTTCCAGACTTCTGCCTGGAGAGTCCTGCACAGTGCCAGGGATGGCCCCCAACAACAACAACAACAAAAAAATTACCTATAATTTTGTATTCCTGAGTATATTCATAGCTTGTTATTTTTCATTGTTCTGTTGTATACTTTTGGGTTGTTATTCAGACATTGATTTACAAGGTTTGTTGTTGATAGACATTGGGGTTATTTAGAGTTTTGAACTATTACAAACAAGCCTGTCTTGAACATACTTTTCCATGTCTTCAGTTCTGAAAAAAATATCCTCATGAGTAGAATTAATGAATCATAGGGACAAAAATGTTGAACTCATGCTGCTCTTTTTTAAACAGCTTGTATTCTGTTTAAAACACTAGGAGTAATATTGTGTGCTGTAAGTTTATAGCATCTTATAATAAAAGGGGATATATACAGAATTTAAAAAAATTGAGGCTGGAGCGATAACACAGCAGTAGGGTAGTTTGCATTACATGCTGATGACCCAGGACAAATCCGGGTCCAATCCCTGGCATTCCATATGTTCCCCCAAGCCTGCCAGTATTGACTTCTGAGCACAGAGCCAGGAGGAAACTGAGTGCTGCTGAATGTGACCCAAAAACCAAAACTAAAAATAAAATGGTAGTTGAGTTTAGAAACCTTGTCTTTTGTTTGTGCCAATAAAGTAAAAATTCATCTGCATTTGGTGATTCTTTTTTTCTTGTGTGTATATATATATAATGCATATATGTATAGTATACAGACAATTATATAAGTGTTTATGTATGTTAATAGACATTTTTCTTACTATTCATATTTTAAATTATGATATAGTTGGTATGCAACTGTTGTCTGTCTTGATTATCAACACCTTTTACTTGCACTCTTTATGAATTTTGCTTATGCACCTGTATTTATCTAGAGTCCCATCTTCACTAATGTCTTTATATTGTCCTAAATTATTATTTCATATAGGAAGCTCTGATCTGAGGTAGGTATGTATTTATATCAGTGAACTTGGTGAGACAATGCCCTGTAACAATGATCAATGTAGAGCTCATGTTATTAGTTCAGGTAAGCACAACACACAATTAGCCGCACACCCAATCCTTTGCTTTATTGTGTATCAGTGCGTAGATTTTTGAAAAATGTACTTTTGATTCAAGTAAAGTTATGGAAGTAATAGATTTTTAAAAGCTCATACTATTTGCATACATTATTATCCTATGGTAAAAGATATTCTCTGTGAATTAATCTAGTGATTCTTTTATATCCTCTCCCATGCCTCTGAACCAGGAAGTTGAGTTCAAAGAATTCCTTTCACACAGGCTTCCCTCATTAGTTATTAAGCAGCTTTTATTTGTTAGGGTGTGCCAGCAATAAATATGTCCTCTTTGGGACATCCAAATTACAGCCACAGTTTGAAGTAATGTTATCGTTGGGGTGCAGGCAGGGAGACAATGAATGTTCCCATTCTTGCAATTCTTATTTATTGGAAGACTAACAGGTGTAAAATGAAAAAAAAGTGGATGGGAAATGATAATGATTGGCTAAGTACAATGGACCCCCCCTGACTCTGATCGAACTTTGTTAATGTTTATTTTAGTATGAGGGAGTGTTACAGTCACTAGTTAAAACTTTGTCATATAAAGTCATTGCCAAGTCTGAGGATCACTCTGGGGTGGAAAAGAAATCTAAGACATATTTAAATCATAACAATCAAATGTAGATATTCTGGCTATTAGCAGACTTCAAATATTTTTTTTTCGGGGCCGGGAAGGTGGCGCTAGAGGTAAGGTGTCTGCCTTACAAGCGCTAGCCAAGGAACGAACCGCGGTTTGATCCCGGCATCCCATATGGTCCCCCCAAGCCAGGGTCAATTTCTGAGCACATAGCCAGGAGTAACCCTTGAGCGTCAAACGGGTATGGCCCATAAAACAAAACAAAACAAAACAAAAATATTTTTTTCTCTTTCTTCCATTCCTAAGATCTTAGCGACCCTTACCACATGAAAGCACTAAATGGATATTGGTGTTTTACATGTAATAAGCATCAGTTCTAATAAACTCAGAATAAAGATTAAGAAATAGGCTTTAGCAAAGTGAAACCATAATTATTTAAACAGATAAAATAAGTGGAAATGTTAGCAAAGAAAATAAATAAAAGTGTAATTTTGTTTGACTTTATGTAATGTTGGGGAGGAGCAGAGAAGATGTAGAAAATAAAGAAAATGTACAGCATGCTTTTAGAAATGGTCTGCGAAGTGACTGAGTCATATAGCACTGACTTTGCACTTTTGAGGCACAGGCAGTGATTTTTAAAACTTCTAAAAAATAATAATTTCCAAAAGTATACTATAGCATATATTTGGGGTTTTTTTTGTTCATTTGTTTTGTTTTGTTTTGGGGCCACACCCAGTGATGCTCAAGGGTTACTGCTGGCTCTGTGCTCAGAAATCACTCCTGGATTAGGGGACCATATGGGACACTAGGGATCGAACCCAGGTCTGTCCTGGGTCAGCCACGTGCAATGCAAATGCCTCATCACTGTGCTATCAATCTGGCCCCATACTAAAGTATATATTTATGTTTGTATATATGTATATTTGAAAGATTTTTCTTTTCTTTTTTTTTTTTTTTTTTGGTTTTTCGGGCCACACCCGTTTGATGCTCAGGGGTTACTCCTGGCTAAGCGCTCAGAAATTGCCCCTGGCTTGGGGGGACCATATGGGACGCCAGGGGATAGAACTGTGGTCCTTCCTTGGCTAGCGCTTGCAAGGCAGACACCTTACCTCTAGCGCCACCTCGCTGGCCCCTTTTCTTTTCTTTTCTTTTCTTTTTTTTTTTGTTTATTTGAAAGATTTTAAAACTTTCTGATTTGAATGAAGTTTGAAGGCGTGTGTAGCATTTTATTTAACAGTTCTTTCCTTTGTTGTATATTATGCATGCACATTTCCACAGATAATGCATAATAAATAATGTAAAGGAAAATAATTTTACAGGAAAACTTAATAATGTAAATTAATAGGCAGCCCAATGTCCATCAGTAGAACAAATAGAGAAACTTTTTTTTTATATTTATATCATGGTATATGATGCTATGTATAATATATGCCAGTAAGAGTGAATTAAATAGGACTACAAATATCCAGAAATACAACTTAGAAATGATACTACTAAGTTGAAGAAGCAAGTCAGAGGAGGTCATACTAAGTATGATTTATGTCATGACATGTTAAAAACTATACATTTGGAAGTTTTTGAATGATACATAAAGATGAATATTGATAATTGCATCATATAAAATGAAGAATCAAAACTTAATTTGATACTTATTTGGGAATGTAACTAACAAGTGATTATATGATCAGAGAGGGCTGTGAAAATTCAAATTGCCAATATTTTCATTCTTCACATGAATTCGTAATTGGCACTTCATTGTTCATATTGCATTTTTAGAATATGCTATATTCTATCATATACTTTATAGTTAAAAGTGAAATAATCTACTCCTTACATAGTTGTCTATTAGACAATATTCATGATCATAGAGTAAAAGTAGACAATTTAGTCTTTTATTTCATGCCAAGTTTTATAAATGAATACCATGGGGTGCTATAAAATTGTGTGGAAGTGCAAAAAGAGCTTCACCTAGAAAGTGAAAATTCAGTGAATATTTAAATGCTAAATATAAGCTAGTTTTACATATGTGAAGACTTGATATATCATATAGAATACAGTTTTCATATTTTATCTGAATTAAGAAGGTCCATAAAATTAGCACAAAGAATTTAATATATGAGGACTGGAGAGATGGTACAGAAGTTAAACTACTTGCCTACCATACTGCCAAGGTAAGTTTGATCCTCAAAGTCTGTTTGATCTGAGCACTGCCAGAAATGATCCCTGAGAATAGAGCCAGAAGAAAGCCTTGAACTCTGCTGGTCAAAGCCCCAAAACATTTTTTTGAGGAAAATATTACTTGAGAGATAGATTGAAATTAATTATGAATTTTGGAGATAATAAAGCTTTTATTTATTCAGAGTGATAAGAAAAAATAATTGGAATCTTATAGGAAAGGGGAAATGTAAATAGGGAAATTTTCTGAACATATCTTTCTGACCAAAACTAACTATATGGGTACAAATCTAGCTAGGGGTAGTGTAGCCCAGAATCTATTCTAATATTATAGGTAAATATTATGATAGTTTTTTATAACCATTCTTGTAGAAGAGATGAGAAAATAATAGATTTATTTTAGAAAATTTACACCAAATATAAGGGCCCTGTAATGAGTTTGGTGTTTGCAAGTGATAACTAAGGAATAACATTTCAAAGGTTTTAGTTTGCCTAAATTTTATTTGCTAAATGAATGGCCACTAGTCCCTTTAACTGATCTAAGATTTAAGTGGAAGGAAATAAGTTAAAGAGACTTTGAACATTGACATTAGTCAATCTAACATAATTTCTATCTCCTAAAATTACATTTCCATAGCATATGCATTATGTTTTGTATTTAATATTCAATATAGAATATGAGCATTTTCCCCTCCCTCCTTTTTATTACAAGACAAACATATAGATACAAATAACATTACAAGTTTTTCTGTGGGTTATTTTTTTTGTCTCATTGCAACTTTTCATTCTGTGTTCTTACAGTACATTTTTCATTAGACATTCTAACTTTAGATTCAGTATAATAAGAGTATCAGTACTTTACTTTGTATCATATTCAAATTAATGTCTTCTTTCAGTAATGAAATTAAAGATGTTTAATGATGGGGCTGGAGTGGTTGTGCAAGAGGTAAGACATCTGCCTTGCCTGTGCTAGCCTAGGACGCACCACGGTTCAATCCCCCAGCATCCCATATGGTACCCCAAGCTAGGAGTGATTTCTGAGTGCAGAACCAGGAGTAACCCCCAAGCATCACTGGGTGTGGCTCAAATCCTCCAAAAAAAGTCTAATGAAATGTATGTTATTAGTAATTAGTATATACCTTGATATTTCATGAATTTAGCATGGTTCAAGGAGTGTCCTAGTTATTTCTCTTGAAGAGAAAGGTTTAAACAGGGCCAAAAGTCTGAATTTAAAAAAGAGACCAAGAGGAGCAAGTTAGATGCTCAAAAGGCTAATTTATGCAGGTCACCCGCTACAGCAGAGGAAAAAAATAACATATTGGAAATACCTTCTCAGTGTCACTGGATTTGGGCCCAAACCAAATGGACAAAATGAAAGCTGGATTCAATCTATATTATTGGTCCTCTTCCAAACAGGTATCCATTGGTTAGTATTCCTTTATTTTTTAATACAAAAAACATGCACTGTGTATGCATTTACAAAATATACACATGCTTATATAATTATATATTTATATGTGGATTATACATTGTATATTTATACACATATTTAAACTGAGTAGTAATTAAGGAGAATTCTCAGAGTACATAACTATAAATCAAGAAAAATTAGATATAAACAGCATTATTTTTGCCGAGGATATGGGCAATTCTTCATGGTATATGGTTTAGGATTTAGAAAGAGTGGTTAATATTTTTTGGTAAATAAAAGTAAACTTCTGCTGCCAAATTTGTAGATTGGATAGCTCTCTGCTTGTAGATTTGTAGATCATTTTTATTCTGAGTTAAATCAAGCAAATAAAACAAAGTGGGGATAGAGAGGGAAAGATGAATGTACCTAAAGGAAAATAATTCTCTTTGTCTTCTTCTGGTTGAAAAAAATTTAAAGGAGAGAAATTTCTAATCTCATCTTCATGTAATTTAGTTTTTCACTTAATGTGCAACCATAAGCATATCAAAATTTCAGTGTTGAGATTAGTAATTTCATCTTAAGTACTTTGGAAACATGAGGATTGCAGAAGCATTAAAGCACTTGTCTTGTATACCAGTGGTCCCAGTTTAATCCCAGGCATCACCTATAGTCCCTGAGTACTGCTTGGAGTGATTCTTAACAAAGAGTCAGGAGTAAGAGTAAGCCCTGAGCACAGCCGGACATAACCCATCACTCAAAAATAAATAAAAGAAATTCTAACAAGTCATGGAATGAAAACCAAATGTCTGTAAAAAAAATAAATAACAACCTTTTAGTTAAGGCCTTATCTAATGACCAGTTTCAAAGTCCATGCAAGGGTCACAAGAGTGTATTAAAATATCACAGAATACAGGCAGAATAAAACATTGAAAATATCATTAGGAGAAAAAGTATGAGAAGCAGAAAAATATCTGAAAGACTGTAGAAACTTATACAGGTTACATGTGAAATTATATTTGGGGGGTCTGAATGGTGGTGCAAGAGGTAAGGTATCTGCCTTGCCCTCGCTAGCCTAGGATGGACCATGGTTCGATCCCCCGGCATCCCATATGGTCCCCCAAGCCAGGACTGATTTCTGAGTGCATAGCCAGGAGTAACCCCTAAGCATCACAGGGAGTGGCCCCAAAACAAACAAAAAATTATAGTTGGTATATTTAAATATATATGATCCAAGTCAGTAAATATAAAAACACTACTGGGTATAGCCCAAAAAGCATTGCATAAAAATGTAATTAAAGAAAGTTTGAGCAAGAGAAAAAGTGTAATATAGAACTAACTAGTATGTAAATTAAAAGGAAGAAATATAATGATGAAGATGTCAATGTTTATATCCACAAAGTAATTCAAATTTCCAACAATTGCAAATTATCATGTAATCACAGAACTATATAGCATATTTTAGTCATCAAACTTTGAGCAAGAAGGGAAAAATTAATACTGATTGTACGATATTATTAGAGGCCAAGAATGTGACTCAGTTGCAAAGTATGCCTTAATATATGAAAAATAGGTTCAACCTCTGGCATTTATGAAAAAAAGATAAGTGAAAAAAAGACATTAGATATAGAAGGAAAAATAACCAAGTCATCACATAGTAACCCTAATAATCCCAATGTAATATAGGTAAGTGGATTATGATAGGAAATGGAAGAAAAAATATTAGTAGTGTCAGATCAATTATATTGTGGATAGGGTATTTGCCTTTGATACCTGGCACCCCAGATAGTCCTCTCAGCCTGCCAGGAATGATCCGTAAGTGTGGAGTCAGGAATAAGCCTTGAGCACTGGCAGGTGTTGCCCTCCAAACAAATGAACAAAATTAAAAAAATAAAAAAGAGGGCCCGGAGAGATAGCACAGCGGCGTTTGCCTTGCAAGCAGCCGATCCAGGACCAAAGGTGGTTGGTTCGAATCCCGGTATCCCATATGGTCCCCCGTGCCTGCCAGGAGCTATTTCTGAGCAGACAGCCAGGAGTAACCCCTGAGCACTGCCGGGTGTGACCCAAAAAACATAACACAAAAACAAAAACAAAAGAAATATTAACTATATTGTTTATAGGAAAACTCCCAAAGAATTTAGAAAACAGGGGCTAGAGAGATATAGCACAACAGTAAAGCATTTTGCCTTGCATGCAGCCAATCTGGAATGGCCGGTTGGATTCCTGGCATCCCATATGGTCTCCCAAGATTGCTAGGAGCAATTTATGAGCACAGAATAATTGCTGAGCATTGCCAGATGTGGCCCCCAAACCAATCAATAAATCAATCAATAAATAAACTGCTTTAAAATAATTTAAAAAATATGAAAAATTAAAAAGGTATACTTTAATAACAGAGTAAGGAAATTCCGATGCAAATGATACAGCAATAAAAAGTATGGGAACTCTTCTTTGAGGTGGCTCTAGTGTTTTTGACTTTCCCTATATTAATTTATTACTCCTTGATTGGTTTAATCTGATCTAAGAATGCATAGGCATAACCTGTACAATCAACATATTCCAGACAACACAATAAAGAATTTTAATAATTAAGTTATAAAGGAGAGGAGAGGGTAGCATATATTTGATAGTATTTCTATAGAGGAAATCAACTACAATGTCTTATGGATAGTTGGTAACCATGTGAAGACTTATGTTTAAAAAATTGAGGCATTGTGCCAACAGACAGTACCAATTTACAAGCTATTTGAGTGAGACATTTTCAAAGCAAATCCCTCTGTCCCAGCCAAGTCTTCAGATGTTTGCATCATTGCCAACAACTTGATTATAACCATATGAAAGATTCTTAGGCAGAACCTTCCAGCTAAACCGCTCCCAAATTCCTCATTCATACAAATGGACTATATAAATTTTTGTTATTGTTTTAAATCATTAAATCCTCAGACAATTTGTTGTGCAATGTTATGCAATTTATATCCTACAGACATAATTTCCACTAAATATGAAAATATAATAAAAAACTTAATAGATATGACTATAATGTCAAAATAAAAGGAATAATAACTTGGAAACATTTTAATATAAATTACAGTGAGATTTTAATATTTTAACTTGAAAAATGTTTTGAAAAATACATAGGACAGATGATAACTCAATGGGCTGAACACATACTTCGAATGCAGGGAGCCAAGTTTGATCTCTTTTACCTTATGGTCCCCAGAGTATTTCTAGAAACAACCCCTGTACATTAATCTAGGAACAGACCCTGAACACTGCTGGGTGTAGCACTAAAACAAAAAAATAAGGGAAGAAAACAAACAAATGATGGTGTGTGTGTGTTTGTATGTATGGGTGTAAATTTTAAGAGATTAACATACAGCTATGTTCTCTGAGTTTAGTAAAATTCAACAATTACTGAAAGTGTCCTTATTTGAAAATCAAACATGAAACTTTAATGTTTTAAAGGAGAAA
Organism: Suncus etruscus; assembly: GCF_024139225.1. Classification (NCBI taxonomy): domain Eukaryota; kingdom Metazoa; phylum Chordata; class Mammalia; order Eulipotyphla; family Soricidae; genus Suncus; species Suncus etruscus. The sequence continues at coordinate 21,308,402 of NC_064857.1, read as the reverse complement.
ATGTTGGAAATATTTAGATTTGAATTATGAAAATGCCATGTGTTAGAATTTTAGAAATACTACTGGGTTAAAAATCATAAAGAAAATGTGAAGATTTCATATGCTTAAGAAAGATTTTTATGAAACTCTGAAAATAGAGGTGAAAAATAAATAATAAATAGTGAGATATTAAATGACATACGATAGATAGTGAAAATACAACATAGTGATAAAAATGAGTAAGGTTACAATAATATGATAGAGAATGAATAACAGAATAAATAGAAAGCCTAAAAATTTGAAAAGTTCTGAAACAACAATGTGCTGAATATATTGAAATTAGATAATAAAAGGAGATAAATTGTGATGAAGAACAGAATATAGGTATCACAAATAGTTTAATGTTTGTACAGAGAAAACTAGTTATTTAAAACTATAAAAAAACAAAAGTAATATAAAATGTAATCAATGGGGATACTGAATCAACAATCAACAATATTCTCTATAAAGAATATACCCTAGATAACTATATATATATATATAAACATTTAAGTATCTTTATATCCTACAGACATGATTACATGTCTAAGCACCATGATTACAAACATATATGTAGTTGACTTTTAGTTATAAAAAGAACACCCCCCTTCACCAGTGCAATATTCCCACCACCAATGCTCCCCAACTCCCTCATTTCATCTTATTCTTTATTCTTTATTCCCAGAAAACCTGGAAGCACTAAAACATAGTTTTTAGGAATACTACAACCTTAGAGTTAAAATTCAACACACAATATGAGAAAGAAAAATAGTGAGATGCTCTTAATTAAGAATATTCAAAGCTACTATAAGTATTAATATATAAGACTAACTATTCTTAGGATAGAAAGTATTCTAAACACAGAGTCACTGGAATAACCCCTGAGTACTAATGAATGTGGACCACCAAAAAAAAAAAACAAAAACCCATAAATTTTCAATGTAAGTAATGTGATTTTAATCTAGAAAATAATGTAAAATATGATTAAAATACAAAATAAAAATAATTTTATACATATTATTAGTTGATGGTTTAACATGGAAAATTATTATTAATATTTTATAACAAATTATAAAATATTTAGAATAATTAAAAGTCATTTTTATGAAAAATCATACATTTGTACAAGAAATATTAAAAAACTACACTCAAATAAATGTATAATCATAGTATATTATTGATACAAAGACACTGAAAATTATGAGATTTATATGATTTAATGCACTTCCTAAATTTCAACAAAAGTTTTCATGAAAACTGACTAACTTATTTTAACATTATTATTTTAGATCCAAGGGACAATAACTGATATTTTCTTCTTGAAAAAATGAATACAAGGAGGATCCTTTTTTCCTACCACATATCAAGATCTATTTTAATCCTATGATAATTTTTACATATGATAGTTCATGTAATATGCTGCTGAAACAAAATTCATAACTTAAAAACAGCCCACATGTAAAAGCTCTCTCAGATAGAATTGCTTATTATCAGTGAAGAGATGATATTCCCTGGATAAAGGGTGGTAGAAATTTTGCCGTTAGTGAATAAAAAACAAAACTAGTCTTAACCTCAGACTTAATGAAGAAATCAGTTTCAGTAAATATGAAAGGAAGCATAAAATATTATTTTAAATTTTTCATAAAATGATTTTTAAAAGAATATAGTTCTAGAGACAATGACAAATTTCCCCCTTTTTAAATAAAGAGATTTGTCCAAAAAAGGCACTATAGGAGGAAAAATGAAAAAGAGCAATAGATGAGTTGGGATAGTGTGCAGATAGGCTTTTGCTAGCAAAAGAAATCAAAATAACCAAGACTTGTGAACATGCTTATAGTAATTCAAGCAATGGAAAGACAAATATCATGGATATCATGTCTCGTTGTATTCTCAAAATAAATGACTATAAGTTTTATGCATGTCAGAAATTGGCATTCACTATAGATGAAAATATATCAATGCATACAATGTTTTGGAAAGCTATCAAGATTTACAATAATGTTAACAACATTGTGATCCAAGGTTTGATAAGGATATCTAACTATTCCTTTGTACTTTGCATAACTGATTCTCAAATAATCAACTATTTATTTTTATTTCTCTTTTCTTTGATTTTTTTTATATGTTGTTCCTTTTTGTCTTTCTTTTTTCTCTGACTCTCTTTCCTTTTTATCTGTTTTGTTTTGGGGCCGCAATTGATAGTGTTCAGGATTTACTTCTACTGTGTACTAAATGATCATTCCTGGTGGTGCTCAGGGAATCAAAGGTGATGCCTGGGATTCGAACTGAGGTCAACACATGCAAGATAAATGACTTAACCCCTGTACTATGACTCTTTTTTATTTTCTCTTTAAGAAGAGTTCACTTGTTTTATTTTTGCTTTTTTAATTTGAAGTAAAAATAGATTTTATTTAGAGGAACTGAGGAAGGGGAAAAAAAAGAAAAGAAAGAAAAAGAGTAAAGTGCTCAAGAGAGAACTCAGACTTCTTCACATAAAGAAAGATCCCTGGCACACAACCCAGTAGGAAAGTAGAAATATCAAGAGAAAATATGTGAGCTACATGTACCCAAGAAGCACAGGAGCTTGCTTCTTATTACTTTATTGTTTATATATATTTTCAAAAATTTATATGTCACAGATAAATTCATATGTGTCATATATAATATTTCGTTTATTTTTCTAAAGTTGGGCAAAACCCAGCAGTATGTTCAGAGCTTACTCTGTACTTATGAATAACTCTTATCTGCCCCATGAATAGTATTGTTCCAGGTATAACTTATTTATAAAGTTATTTTCTTAACCAGGAACAAGTTATTGATAATTATATGATAATAAGTAATCTTTAAAGACTACTCCTGGTATAATGCTTGGAAGTTGTAGAAGTATTCACATTATTATATGGTATTAGGTATTGAGCCTGATCCTCCTACAGGCAAAACATTCACTCTAGTCCTTTGAATTATCTTCCCGGCCCTTAAAATTATGGAATTTGAGGGAAAAAAAAAAAGATGATATTCCTCAATTATTTTGTGGAAGGCTAAAACTTTAACTACCTTGGATATCCCTGGGCTCTGTTCACCTCAACAAGGGTCAACAATTACTAGTTAAATTTAATATTATTTATTTTTTGGTTTTGGGGTCACAACCCAAATGTGTTCAGGATCTACTCCTGGCTATGTGCTCAAGGATCACTTTTGAGATCCACTTTAAGGATCACTTTGAGGATCTTATGTACCCTGGGTAGGCTGCATGCAAGGCAATTCCCTCTGTCCCTCACTTGTAATTTCAGATATCAATTTTAAGATTTCTTATTTTTAGATAGAAATTGAATCTAAAGCCTCTTTTAAGATTGCTAACACTTACATTAAAATGATTTTATTAATTCCCAGTATTAGAATGAGAATCATATTTAAGCTTATATCTTTATATCATCCTATTTTAAACAGGATAAAGAATCTGTCTTATCCTATCTGTATTTGGCACAGAGCTTACTTTGTTATGTCATAGCTCCAACACAAAATTCAGCATTTTACTTCTTTTATTACCCAAAATTATTTTTAGCCAGAATTGTCTGTTTCTTACACTTTTTAAATCTTCGCATTATGTAAAAAAACAGATCAAAACAAACCTCTTTTAGATGGAGTTATTTGGATTCAATTTGGTTCCCACTACTCTTTTTTGTTCCTACAATTTAGTTGTTTATGAGTTTTGGTAAGTGTGTTTCAAAATATACCTTAACCACAAGTGAGGCTCCTTTCTTTTTCTAGGCTTCTTCAACATTTCTAACCCTACACTTCTTGGTGAGAAGTCACTGTAGAAGTTGTTACTACAGATGTGTCACCAGTTTTACAAACTTGAGTTCTTCAAAATTGTCTCTTCAAATTATAGTGTGCGGGACCTGAGAGATAATCTAGCAAGTAAGGCACTTGCTTTTTGGCTAGGCTTGATTCCTGGCACCTATTATTGTCCCTTGAACACCTCCAGTAGTAATTTTGTGTGTGGAGTGAAAGCTAAGTCCTGAGTATTTCTAGATGTGACCCCAAAATAATAACTGCAATAAAAATCATTCTATGTATAGATGACTTTATTTTTTGAAATGTTACTAGATAGTGAAATATATTCCAGGTGGACTTTTCTTTTTCTTTTCTTTTTCTTTTTTGAGTACCAGTCAATACTTACATACTAAAGTTAAATTAACTTTAACCACTCTTTTTTTGTTGTTGTTTTGTTTTTGTTTTTGGGTCACACCCGGCAGCACTCAGGGGCCACTCCTGACTCTATGCTCAGAAATCACTTCTGGCAGGATCGGGGACCATAGGAAATGCCAGGATTCGAACCACTGACCTGCATGAAAGGCAAATGCCTAACCTCCATGCTATCTATCCAGCCCCTAACTTTAACCATTCTTAATAATCTATGAAGAAATAATGAACTGTAAATATATCTGAGAACATGATAGGATTTAAAAATAATTTGTGGTTGGAGATATTTTAATAAAAGAACTCTATTATTTAAAATAATCTATAATTATAGATGTAAAGCTTTCTCATGGGGTATATAGGTTGATTCTCATCCTGACACTTGAGTCTGACAGAATGATAAAAAATTAATAAGAAACGTGTCTTTGTGTGATCATCTAACTTCAATTTAATAAATAATTGCCATACAACTTTTTATTTTAGCTTTATATATTTGTTGTTTGAGTTTGTTTGTTTGTTTTTTGTTTGTTTATTTTTGGGTTACACCCGACTGGTTGCAGGACTCTGGGGTTACTCCTGGTTCTGCTCTCAGAAATCGCTCTTGGCAGGCTTGGAGGACAATATATGGGATGCTGAGAATCGAACCCAGTTCTGTCCCAGGTTGGCTACATACAAGGCAAATGCTCTACTGCTGTGCTATCTCTAGCTTTATAATTTATATTTTAAAGTAATTTAAAGTAATTTTCTAACTTACTGAATTTGTTTTATCTTATTGGTTTTGTTTGTTTGTTTAGTATCACAACTAGTAGTAGTCATCTGGCCATGCCTCTGGAATTATTTCTGCTGGAGTTGGGACCCTCTGCACTGCTGGGATAAAGCCTGGACCTGGCACATTCAAGGAAAACACCTTACTAGCTTACTCACTACACTGCCTTTTGATTCAGTACAGGGGAAAAAGCCAGTAGCATATTATCTTGTAATCTCAATATGTTATTATTTTGAATGACAGTTGACTTTGGGCTTATTGAAGAAACATCAACTTAATCACTCATAATTTTTTTTATCATATTGCTGACAGTATAAAAGACCTGTCAATGTTCTTAGAATTAATTGATGGGGAAATTCTTTTCTTTTGGTGGCTACAAGACCTGGCAGTGCTCAGAATTTGCTCCTGACTCTGTGTTCATGGATCAGACCTGGTAGTGTACAAGGGACCACATGAAGTGTCAGAGATTGAACCTAGGCTGGGTGCATGTAACCACCTCCAACCGGAAATTATTACTTAATTTAAAAATTTAAGAAGTAATTGATAAAATCTACCAGAAGGATAGTTGCAGTGCCGGGCCTTCTCAATTAGAAAATTTTATTCCTTATACTAGGGTGTTGTATATCTGTGACTTTGTCATAGTCAGGGAATATGGGCTATGACTATATGCTTCTTGTTGAAGAAACTGGAACTAGTAACATCAGGTTGGCTTTCCTAGAAGTAGGTTTCTTGATCTCTCTCTGTTGCTGGTAAATTATTTCCTACTTCTTACCTGAATGCTTATGTTTTACTTTGTATGTGAAAAGTGATATGACATGGAATAAGACTAAAGATTAAGTAAAATATATCTTAACTGGCAGTGTTGCACCCTTGACTTGCTGCTTACCTTGTTTTCTAATCATATTTCCTATGTAACATTTTCCTACTATGTAGAGATTGCTGTCGCTGCTTTGGTGTTTCTGCAGCTGTAGACTCCCCTGGTGTCTTTTTCTCTTCAGCTATCTACTGAGAATTCTTTCTAAACATTAGATATTTAGAGATATCTCTTATAATCAGCCTATCTAATGCTATGAGAGTCAGAGAAATATCTCCATGGACTGGGAGCAAGTACTTTGTGTAAAGGAGTCCCAATTTGATCGGTGAATCTGCTCTTGATCCTCAGAGTACCTCCAGTAGTGGGCCCAGGAGAGACCCTGAATAATGCAGTTTGTGGTTCCCAAATCATAAAACAACAATGAAGATTAAAAACTGACTAACCCATATATAATCTGTAAACATATCTATGTAATGCTATCATCTCATATTCTTGCATCATTTTTCTTTAATAGTCACTGAAATTTTAATGTATGCTTTCATCAAGTACCACTTGCTTATAAAAATATAGGGAATTTTTCCTTTTCTATGTGCAGTGTTCACACAATTACCTGCTTTATAGCATCACCATGACATTACTTTTTGGTCTAATAAATGAATGGTTAAGAAAATTCTTGCACTAAGAACCAAACATGATTTACATGTGGGTGTCTCAGGTTTAAACAATGGAACTGTATTGTTCCCTGAACCTCACATGATCTCTAGATCATATCAGTTCTGACCTAAACAAAAATAAGAATAAAACAAAAACAAAATCAAACTAAAAAAACCTGTGTGTTTGGCTACAAATGTTAAAATTTTAGGAGGAAGATGTAAGATTTTTCAATCATACATACAAAATAATAGTAGTAGCCTCTTTCTTGTCTCTACAACCATTCTTTTAATGCAAAGAACTTAATATTTGTCTGTATTGTTCTCTTTCTTCAGAAAGCAAATGACTAATCCTCTACATTAAGTATTTCAACTCTTGAAGTTAAAACTCAACTAAAATTTGAATAGTTTGTCTGTGCAAGAAAATATTAGCAGACTGTTATGATAATATCCACACTGTTTTTGCCAATGCAAAATGTAGTTTTAAAGAACATAGTACTTATGAACATTTAAAGATCTAAGTCTTATATTGCATTCAGCCTTTCCATTTTTGTCTCTTGGAATATACTTACTTATTTTTATGTAATTCCTTTGCTGTTGGATAGGAGGCCGTTAATAATTAAAAATTAAGTTTCACTACAATGTTGGTATGTTTAAGTACACACATTTTCAACAATGATATCATGAGTAATGTTTAAGTAATGTATGCTACAAAGAAAAATTGAATCAATTGCTACAACCTGGTATTTCCTTTTATGTGTGAACATGAAAAACTTTAATTTTTCTGCATACTTCAGTTAAAATATAGTAAAATGTGCAAATAATTGTGAAAAATGTTCCATAATGGGTATCTTGATAAATTATTTCATTGTTTGGTTTGATTTTGCAGACACATCCAAAATCTCATCGAGTTAGTGAAATGACATTAAAAGGCTCATAGAACTGATAAATTGCATCTATAATTTTCTATAAGGATATTGAAAAGATGTTTAAAATAGCCATGATGTATTACTAGTATAATTTCTCTTTAAGTAAGTTCTGTTACTTTAATAGAGTATAATTGATAATGCATATTTTCTGTATAAAGCTAATTTAATATCATCTCTTGTCTGCCCCAATAATAATCCTACTTTCCAAAATTTTTGTATGAACAACTAAACTTCTGATGTGGGTTTAGCTCAGAGTACTAATTAGATCTTTAAAGATCCTAATTGAATAGAGCAATATCTATGGTTATATTGGGTTTCTCTACCAACAGTAGTTAAAATGTGTTATATGAACTTTTCCACTTCACAAACATAACTGATAAAGTGATTTCAGGGATTATAAAACTTATTCTTTTTCTCAGAACATCTTTGTGAGAGATATATTGATTATAAACCTGTCCAGAGCCTGTGCTATCTAAAAGAGATTTTTGTGCCTATGGTATCTTTTTTTATGTATAATGTTGTAATTGAACCACTCAATATTCAACTAAGTGTTTGGATTATTACTGAAGAAGTAAATAGAAAAACACTGTGTTATTTACAAATGTATTGAACACCCACAAGAATGAGGATTAATAGTATGTGAGGGTGGTAAGAGTCCTTAAATATATACAATTCAAGATGTGACGTGGAATAAAGGTATTTAAATAAAGATATTATAAAAGAAAAAAGGGGCCGGCACGGTGGCACTAGAGGCAAGGTGTTTGCCTTGCAAGCGCTAGCCAAGGAAGGACCACGGTTTGATCCCCTGGCGTCCCATATGGTCCTCCCAAGACAGGCGCAATTTTTGAGCCCTTAGCCAGGAGTTACCCCTGAGCATCAAACGGGTGTGGCCAAAAAACCAAAAAATAATTAAATAAATAAATAAAGAAGAAAAAGAAAAAAAAAGATGGCACGTATGGAGATTTTATAAACATTTGCTATTTTGTATAATTGTGATTGGAAAAATAAATCTTTTCCTAGTCCCTTGACAGAATATCCTCTGAAAAAGAATTCATTCTGTGTTTTATTGGATTACCTAGCTTTCAATTCAAGTGTATATTTGATATTGTAGCTTTTCTGTACCATTTTAGGTCTACTTCCCTTTTTCTTAAGGCAACATAAAGAATTGGCTCTAATGCAATCCTAAGAAGTATAGAAAATGTAGTTCTTATGAGAGTGGTAACTGAAATATTTTCCAGTTATTTATTTATTTATTTATTTATTTATTTATTTATTTATTTATTTTTGGTTTTTCGGGCCACACCCTTTTGATGCTCAGGGGTTACTCCTGGCTAAGCACTCAGAAATTATCCCTGGCTTGGGGGGGGCCCTATGGGACACCGGGAGATCAAACCACAGTCCTTCCTTGGCTAGTGCTTGCAAGGCAGACACCTTACCTCTAGCGCCACCTCGCCGGCTCCATTTTCCAGTTATTCTAATCTAAAAGTAGTGAAGTTAACATTTTGCAAAATGTTAAAATTTTGTTAAAATTAAGGGACGTTTTTCTTTTACCAATTAAAGATCTACCAAGTTTATTTTTTTTTAGTTTAAAGTTTTTAGTTTAAAGATCTACCAAGTTCATTTTTTCATTGATTATTTTAGTTAATTACCAAACTTCTGAAGTATTTACAGCAGAGTCCATGATGTTTTGTAGATTGCTGAAAAGACACTACCTATGAATTAGTTTTTCATAATGAAGAGCCACTTCTCTTAGATATTGTTTATCTACAAAAAAATGAGATGGGGACTGCCATCTGCCACATTTGTGGCATACACTGTTTACCTCTTATCAGGTCATTATTTTATTGTGAGGGGGCTAAGTGACCTATACCAGATTGTGCTTTCAGCATTCACATTTCACACCTGACAGATCTCAGGAGACCATATATGGCGCTGGGAATCAAACCCAGGTTGGCCATATCTAAGGCAAACACCTAACCCACTGAACTACTTCTTAGGACCCTAAGGCCCTTGTCTTATTAAGACAGAAGGGAAGTTGGTGTCTTCCATGGCTACACACTCTGATACTAATTTCTATGGCCATTTAGGAAATTCTTTTTAGAACATAACTTACATTTTTAAAATCTGTTTTATACTAAGGGGATATTTTATTGTTCTTGTAGTTGTTTTGTTTTGTCTTTTTGAGCACACTTGGCCTAGCTCAGTTGTTATTCCGGTCTCTGCACTCAGAAATCATACCGGCCAGTTCAGGAGACAATATGGGATTTCAGGGATTGAACCTGGCTCTGCCACATGCAAGGCAAATGGTCTTCCTGTGTGCTATATTACTCTAGCCCCTAAGGTGAGATTGTTTTATGAATGCCATCATGCACATATTTTAGAGGTACACTGTTACCATGCTATGCCTCCCTCTAGGTGCCAATATCTTTACTCATTGTTTCACCCTACATCTTCTCTTCATTCATAAAACTCAATTTTATTTGTTTATTTTCTTTGGACTTTCTAAGTGGTAGTCAAGGTGCTGGGAGCCAATCTCATGAGTTCTCTGTCAACCTGGTCCTTGGTTCAGTGAGAGCAGTGATGTTGATCCCTATGGTGCCAGGTATTGCCTATCCTAGTCTGGCAATATTAAGGGGCCTGCAGGACTATACTGCATGCTTATCATGGGTCAAGCCAGGATTTTGCAACCATATGCAAAACCACATGCAAAAAGTGTACCTTACAGCTCCTAGATCTCTCTGGCTCACACCCAATTTTTCTCATAAGAGTTTGTTTTCAGTGGCCACTGACTGTCCTTTTGCTTTGTCTGTTTATAAACCGCACATGAATCATGTCATCTGGAATTTTGTCTCTCTTAGCTTACTCCTGTCAAGTTCAATTCATGTTGTAGCAAAGGCAAGAATTAATTTTTGTAGTTGGATTCTGTTGTGTAATAAGTCATTTATTCTTCATTTGGTAACATTATTTAAGTGAAATAATTAAAGTTGTCTGAGTAAGACAAGAAAGAGTAGCAAAGCCAGAATTAAAAACATGAACTGATAATGACTCCAAAGAAACTCTCCTAGTTTTTAGCATACATTATTTGAGGGCGATGGTGATATTTAGGAAGAAGCTTCCATAGAGCTTAACAGGCCATATCTATATAATTAATAGGGAGTGAATACCTAAAAAATAGCATTTGAAATATTTTGGCTGACAGTTTACTATGACTGTTTAGGTTTTTCAGCAGTGGGACATTTTCTCATATAAGCATTTCCATTGACTAGCCTGGGACCCATTTTAGAAACAGGTAGATCTTAATTCTGATGGAGGCAAGGATGTACTTGCTGCAAAACTTGCTAGAAAGAAAACATGATGCTGGAATTTTGTTTGTGATTGATAAAATACAAACATGTGCATAGGTGGCTTTGTTTAAAATTTGTTAAAGGTTCCTGGGGAAGCTGGCAGCATAATTGTAGGTTGGATTCAAAAATTTTAATATGAAATGATTCATTCTGGGAAAAGCCATTCTTAGCAAGGTAGGATTAATGTAATGTCATTAATTTTATGCAAATAAAATATTGCTGTGGAAGTCATGGTTTACTTCTCAAGAAATTATCAACATGGGATCATGAAAAGTGGCATATATAGAATGAAATAATGTTTATAATACTTTAAAAACAGAAACATATATATTCTTGCCCCTCAATATGTATTTACATTCTGGCCAATGATCCCAGTTTCTTTCTTGTATACATATATAAATGGTTATAAATATAAATAGAAAAAAACCACAAATATAAATAAGAAAGATATAGTGTTTTTTGTAATGGCAGAATAATAACTAAGGAAATCTGAGCTGTTACATTATGTTTCAAGATTAACCTTTTTACAGTGGTTAAAATTAGAATAATTTTTTAGTTAATAGGAATAGTTTCAGTGCCCGTTGTACATAGATCCCTAAAGTAATTTGAGCATAACATAGGGTCATAGACCAAGCCTTGGAAAAGATAGAAGTAAAATTGAACCCGAAATAAGAAAATGAGGAAATAAAAACATTTTCAGAAGAAAAGACATTGGTGGCATTTGTTGGTTGTTCGATGGGCCATATTTGTTTTTTATCTACCATACAGGAGTATTTGTAAAAATAAAAGAAACCAGAATATTAGAATAATTTTCAAAAGTCTAATTTTTCCAGAGGAAGTATAGATAAAATTTTATGATTCCTACTAAAAAACCCACTAGTTTAAGTGTGTTTTATTATGAAATGCCATCATAAAATTCATATCTTTAAATTTTTCCATTACTTTTTAAGCTCTTTTTTTTTGTTTTTGTTTTTGTTTTTTGGGTCACACCCAGCTGCGCTCAGGGGTTCCTCCTGGCTCTATGCTCAGAAATCGCTCATGGCAGGTGTGGGGGACCATATGGGATGCCAGGATTTGAACAACTGTCCCTCTGAAGCCAAAGCAAACACCCTACCTCCATGCTAACTTTCCGCCCTACTTTTTAAGCTCTTTTAAGGCAGGAATTATGTAGTTGTTTTATTTTATTTTGTTTTTTAATCTCAGAGCTTATTCCTGATTCTATGCTCATGGATCTCTTCTGGTAGTACACAAGGGATCATCCTATGTGTTGCGGGGATAAAACTGGGACATGTTACATGCAAGGCGAGCATCTTTATACGCTCTACTATATATATATATATATATATATATATATATATATATATATATATATATCATCTCTTCATTTTATTATTCCCTAAATTTCCCATAATTCTCATAATTTACATAGTTAATTTATGTAAATCAGTGTATTCCATTGTGGGAAGAAGTAACCTCCACTTACTAACAAGTTGGAACACAAGGGCATAGTTCATATTGCTTCAGGATTGCAGTGGCTTGAAGTTAACAAAGTTTTCATTGTGCGTTTCTTCTTTCTTAAATCAAAAGTGAAAGCTAAGGAGAATGATAATCATCTCTTGCTTTATTTATCTGTTCAACTATATTACCCTTAACCAGGTGAGATTATAAATAGCTATAGCTATAATTATAATACATAGATATAATTTCTATTTATTAATGGTAAACAACTTTATAGTAGCCAAGTAGCACATAAAGTTAAATAGAATTAATATTTGTTAAAGTTTGATACTGGCTTTTAGTTTAAGAATGCATTTTAGTTATTCAATATGTAGTTATAAAATGCTGTTTTAGAAAGGTTTGATTATAGTGTTCTCTCAAGAATATAAATCCTGATTTGTATTCAAAATTTTATAGTTGTGTCTTAGTTTTTATTATCATTTGTGTTATTTTATAATCTGTGATATATTTATAACATTTTGCTATATATTTGTTCTCATTTGCCCTATTTGTTATAAATTTTTCTTTTTTTATAAATAATATTTTATTTTAAATTGCACTTGTTAATTATTTCAAATTACACATGTTCATTCATATGTAGAAGCTTTTATTTTATTGTGGGCATATGTGGAAGCATTTACTTTACATGGTGATCTTATATCCTATGTTTCTACAACTGCTTTTAGTTCCAGAGAGGATTTTGCTGTTAATTCTTTTTTTGTTTTTTTGTTTTTGTTTGTTTTTGGGCCACACCTGGCAGTGGTCAGGGGTTACTTCTGGCTGTCCACTCAGAAATAGCTCCTGGCAGGCACGGGGGAGCATATGGGACACCAGGATTCGAACCAACCACCTTAGGTCCTAGATTGGCTGCTTGCAAGGCAAACACCGCTGTGCTATCTCTTTTTTTTTCCCTTTATTTAAGCATTTTGGTTACATAAATTTTTTCATTATTTAAAAATATTGTGATTTTTCTGTGCTCAATAAATAAGGTGTACAGACTACAATCAGGAAATCAGGAACATAAAATTTTTGTTGAGTAATGGGTCATGGATAATGTTTAATGTAGTTTTATTTTATACTGTTGTTTCTGTTGTATTATTTATAAATGAACTGTGTACTTTAGCTTACTTTAAGTGAAGAAAAGCCAATTTTTCTATGTTCTATAAAATTTATCAGCTAATTAGCTTATAGGGTTAATTTATTAAAGATTTGTTCATTCATGCTTTTTATAACATATAAGGTCAGGCATGCCTTCTGTCAGTTCAGTTCATATTTTTCTAACAGGTTACTATAGTCTGAGACTTAAAGAACAAGTACTCCCAACAGTTGTCACCTGGGATTATGGTGTCAGCATGATTTAGTTTTATCTTTTACAGTTTGCAAACATTATTGTTTGCTTGTTTTGGGCCACACTGGTTGTGCTCAAAGGTTATATACTTAGAAATCAATACTAACACTTTACTAATATGCAAGAAATGTCATTAAAATTTATCTGAGTTGATAATCAGTCAATAATGGAGCAGTGATTTTCTTTTTTTTTTTGTTTTGTTTTGTTTTGTTTTTTTTTTTCGGGTCACACACCCGTTTGATGCTCAGGGGTTACTCCTGGCTAAGCACTCAGAAATTGTCTCCTGGCTTGGGGGGACCATATGGGACGCTGGGGTATTGAACCGCAGTCCTTCCATGGCTAGTGCTTGCAAGGCAGACACCTTACCTCTAGCTCCACCTCGCTGGCCCTGGAGCAGTGATTTTCTAATTTTTTTCTGAATCAATGTTAATTCTATTATGTTGTTACAATTATTTTAGTGACCATTAATCTTATAATATTGTTGTACTAAGTGATTGTGAACATCTTTATAATCACCTGGATATCTCTGTTTTCTTTAGTAAAGAGCATCATTATAGGGTGTAAAAATCTTTTAGTTTCTTTGTCATACAGAACCTTTTTATTTAATATAGTCAATTTTTGTTTATTCGTTATCTTGGCCACTGCAGTCAAATTCATTGATGTCACTTTAAGGTCTATACCCTGGAGAATTTTTTTGTTTTGTTTTGGGGTCACACCCTGCAGCACTCAGGGGTTACTCCTGATTCTACCCTTAGAAATTGCTCCTAGCAGGCTTGGGGGATTATATTGGATGCCAGGATACGAACCATCATCCTTCTGCAGACAAGGCAAATGCCCTACTTCCAGGCTATCTCCTGGACAATTTTAACTATTATTTTCTCAAAGTATTTGATGATTTCTGACCTAATTTGGAAGTCATAAAACCACTTTAAATGAACTTTTGTGAATGATGTAAGATATAGGATCCCTTTGTTTTGTTTTTTACTTTTCTCGTTTGGGTATGTAGATAGGGAGCTATGCATTTTTCATCATTTGTTTAACAGGCTTTACCTGGTCTACTCATGTACCCCCTCTCCTGTGTCATAGATTTAACTGTTTATAAATCTAATGGTTTATTGCTAGACTTCAATTCTGTTCCATTGTCTGAGATATCTTTAATCCTACACAACCAGTTTTTATTAGTAGAGCTTTGTAGTATTATTTCAAGTCATAAAATGCAATACCTACACTTTTTTTCTTTTTTTGAAATTGCTTTGATTACTAGGAAATTAGAATTTCATATATCAAAAGAACTGGAAACAACCAATGTTGGTAGAGACATAGTGAAAAAGGAACCCTTATTCACTGTTGGTGGAAATATCATATTTTCAGCCTCTATGTACAGCAGTATGGATATTTCTCAAAACAGGAAAAAATATCATTTTATTACTACTTAGTGATTTCACTTTATGACATTTACCCTAAAACACAAAAAACATTCGTTTATATATATCGTGTTCATTTTAGCAGTTAATACAAGAGTAGAATATGGATACAAACCAATTGTCCAACAACATCTGAATGGATAAAGAAATTGTGGGGTATATATACAATGGAATACTATACAGCTTTAAGAAAAAGTGGTTTGAGAGAAAGACAAGTAATTCAAACACTTGCTCTATGTGTTGCTAACTCCAGTTGAATCTGTGGCATTTACATGGTTCCAGGTCATCATCAACAAGAATGATTTCTGAGTATAAGCCTTCAGCACCAGCAGGTGTATCCTCAAAATAAGCAGAATGAAATTATGCTGTTTTTTGTCTTTGCATAGAACTTATGGTTATAATGTTATGAAAAGTTGATCAGAGGGAAAAGGACAGATACAAGTATTTTTTCAGTATGTTCTATTATATCTGTCCAATATAGAGAGACTAAAGTTATATTGGATTATATCACTGAGTAACACAGAAGAGAGAAGGAATGAACATTAGACTACACATGCATAATTTGATAGTGTGAGATATACTAACTTTATATATCAATGCCGTAAACTCAGAACACAACAACCATGTTAACTAAACTATAATAATAATAATAATATTTATAAACTCTAACCCATTTATAAGAACTGCATCCTCATGGAATTATTATTTTTCAAAGGTATTAATGTTCCCATATATGAACTATAATATCACTTATCCATGAGACATAGTTTGATGCTAGCATAGATGCACATTTATATATTTTTTATTAATAATTTTTATTTTGACTAAAGTGGATTACAAATTTTTCACAGTAGCATTTAAGGTACATAGTGACATTGAATCAAGGGCATTCCCAGCACCAATTTTTTCCTCCTTCCACTCCTGTTCCCAGCATGCATCCCATATTGCCCCTCCTTTGCCTCCCGGGCTGCTAGTATAAGTAGTCCCTTCTGTGTCTAGCTTGTTACCAAAAGTCTTGAAAAGTTCTCCACTTCTAGTTTTCAAGTGTGAATTTGTATGTACTTTTGTGTGTGCCTGTATGTGCTTTTTATAGCATTCATTATATCTTTAATTAGTATCACCTAGCTTTTTGTAAGATAGAGAGGTTCCTTTTTGTTGGATAGCATCTGAAATTCATTGTCACTTTCCAGGTAAAAGAAACACAAACTTTAACTCAGAGTTAAAAAGAAATAACCAAATATTACTCAAAAGGATCTTTTTAATCAATATTAACCATATTATACCTAGAACATCATTTCTTAAATAACATTGGGGACTTGAAGCAATGCACATTCCAATGCAAAACCATTAGCCATAGATTATGAACAGTTTTTTAGTAAAATATATTTTCTTAGTTACATTTTATACTTCAATCTAAGTGATTATGCTTTTCGGTTAGATTTCACCTAGTTTGAGGCCTTCTAGGTACTGATTAACTTGTGCTATGTTATGATTTTGTATACAGAAAGTAAATCGATACATTGCATCTGAGGGGCCAAAACTATTTAAATAGAATATGTACATAGAGAACTCATGAAAATGATTAGTAACTAAGTGGTTTGAAAGAGTTAATACAGTTCCCTACAGGCCTAGTTAATGAAGACAGTACTTATCCCTGTAATGAAATGGTTAGACATGGTTTTCAAATATAGCCTATATGGGAGGACTGTAGTGAATAAAATTAGTTACTTCTCTTAATTCAGTTTACCACTTAATCTATGGAGGCAAACCATGTAAAAGAATGCTGAAAAGAATAAATTTGAAAGCCAACATTAAACTCCAAAATCATCTGAAGGTACTCAAAAAAGACAATAAGGGTGAAATTGTATTATACAGACTTCAAGTGGATTAAAAAAAAAAAAGAACGTAGACTTTCCAACTAAAATGATGAATGCTGTTCTGATTCTAATTGACAAGTGTTATATATAAAAGAGTTCTTGCCTTCATTCTTATCAAAACTGTGGGGATTTCCAATGATGGGACAATATTATGTGGGCGGAAACTTCTCAGAAGAATAGAACTTATCAGTATTTACTTAGGTTCTATTACATTCAGAGCCATAAAAGCAACTACACTCATAAATTTATAGCCAGTCAAGGATATTGCCTCTTCCCCCAAAGAGGCTAGATATTAAAGGAGTAGAGTGAATGAGCTCAAATCATGAAGTGGTTTCAATATTGGAACAGCTATCCTCCATATTTCAACTTGTATCCAATATGTTATGAACAGTCACTGACTAGCTAACTTGGGAGACTAGGAAGCAAAATCAACACTAACCATTTTTTTTATAAAACTTTATTTTATTCTCTAATATCTATAATCTAATTATCTACAATAGTATGATAACTACATCTGTTTGAATAGATGCTTTTCATCTTTGCAAAAAAGGAGACACAATAATGAAATTTGGGAAACTTATTCTAAAATCACATAGCAGAGACAACACTTAATGTCAGAAAATTTTTATTCTGAACTAGATTCCATGTTAGCATTCTAGTTGTGCTGTTACAAATTATCACAAATCAAGTGACTGGAAATAACAGAGATCTATTATTTTATAACTCTAGAGGTCAGAAGTCCAAGGCAGTTTCATTAGGCTCAATTTAAGGGGACAGCAAAACATAATTCTCTGGAGAGTCTTCTAGAGAATGTTTCTTTGTTTTATTTTTTCCTATGCTTCTAGAGACTTTTTCCAATATTTGAACAATGGTTCCTTTTACCATCTCCCTCTTCAACTCTCTTCATCTCCTTCTACCACTATTTCATTATATCTCCTTTTCCAACTTTCAACTTGTTCCTTCTTTTTATTTTTATATTATTTTATTTTTTGGTTTTGGGATCACACCGGGCAGCACTCAGGGGCTACTCCTGGCTCTATGCCCAGAAATCGCACCCAGCAGGCTCGTGGGACCATATGGGATTCCAGGATTCGAACCACCGTTCTTCTGCATGCAAGGCAAATGCCTTACCTCTGTGCTATCTCTTCGGCCCCAACTTGTCCCTTCTTTTAAATGTTGTTGTTCCAACTTTTAAGGACATTAGGTCTACTTGATTATCCAGTTTAATGTCACTATTTTAAGAATTTTAATTTAGTCCTGTCTCAAAGTGATTTTTCCCTTTAATAAAGCATTTACTACTTCTATAATTAGTGGAACCTTTGGAAGACCCTTGTTCTACTGTCTACCACTGAAGTGAAAAATAAACCCCAATAATCATGACATATTATATACTGTAATTGTACTTCAAGTAACACTAGAAACTACTTAAAAAAAGGTTTTGTAGCTATAGTGATATAGTAGTGACCTATCACTAGTACTGTCACATGTACTAGTACATGTCACATAGTAGTGACATGAAGTGCTTACCTTATAGGCAACCAATATGGATTCTATGCTGAATACAACATATGTTTCCTGAGATGACCAACATTATGGTCAATCTAAGTGCAGTCAAAATAAACCCTAAGTACCGCCAAGTGTGTCCCTAAAATAATAACAACAAAAACAGAAAATTAACTTTTTTTTGTGTTTATTTTTTTTGGGAGGGTCACATCCAGCAGTGCTCAGGGGTTATTCCTGGCTCCATGCTCAGAAATTGCTCCTGGTAGGCATGGGGGACCATATGGGACACTGGGATTCGAACCAATGATCTGCATGAAAGGCAAAGGCAAACACCTTACCTCCATGCTATCTCTCCGGCCCCGAAAATTAACTTTTAATACTAATAGTTTGATATTATAATTTAGTACACCAATATTAAGATTAATATTAAGATTAAGGATCTCTAAAATAATTTTAGCAATATAATAAAATTAACATTGAATGAGAAAAAATTAGAAAAACCACTGCTCCATTATTTTTTTTTGTGTGTGGAGGGGCCACACCTGGTGATGCTCATGGGTTACTCCTGGCATTGTGCTCAGAAATCGCTCCTGGCTTGGGGGACCATATGGGATGCCGGGGAATCTAATTGCAGTCTGTCCTAGGCTAGGACATGCAAGGCAGATGCCTTACCGTTTGCTCCACTACTCTGGCCCCAACTTTAAAATATTTTTAAAAATATACACAGTGTTGGCACTCTATAAATATTTTCCAGAACTGAGTAACTTAATGAGATTTTTGGACATAGGTCAGTTTCAGGAAATGTAGGGCACAGTTAGGAAACCGTAACATTGCTCAGGTAAACTCTCTCTTTCCTAATTTTTGTCATAGGTGCTTGATACAATTCCTAGCTGACATTTATTTTGAATCAAAACAAGAACATTTACAGCAAGTTTGTTTGTAATCCTTATATTAGTCCTATATACTGCCATCATATCTCAATTTTGTTCATCTAAAGCCCTAGATCTATGTTGTGTGAGATTTTCCTGCTAGAAACTGTTTATAAAAATATGCATATTTTTGGAAAATTTTACAATGTGTCTCAAAATTCCAAAAATATATGAGTGTGGATCTTTTTAAATTAATTTCATTCTTAGTATTCCCGTGAGCTTATTTTATTTAAGGTCCATTTTCTATCCTTTCTTTGACTTTTCCTTTCCCAATTCCTTTCTGTTGATTTCTTGGCTGACCAGGCCAGTTGTTCAATATGAGAGAAAGAATGTGAAGCTGCATGGGCCTCGTGGTACTGGATTACCTCATCCACATGGCTCTGCTCAGCGGTTCCCAGGGGATCATGTAGACAGGAATTAAAACAAGCTTGGCCATATGCAAGGTGTGCACTTTTAGCCCTTTATTATATCTGAGGCCTTTAGATCAGTGTTTTAACCTTTTATTTCATATTTATATTTATATCTTTGAAATAAAGTATTTTTTATTACTTTGTACATTAGGATAGTCTAACAGGTAAGGTGTTTGCCTTATATGCAGCAGACCCAGGTTTGATCATTGGCTCCCAAAATGGTCTTCTGAGAGTGTCCCCCATCCCCCCCACCCCCGCCTCCCATCCAGGAGTAACCCTGAACAAGCTAGGTATGGCCCCAAAACAAACAAAACATTTATTATCTACTTTTGAGAATTCTCAAACATTTTATTTTGGTTACAATCATTTTAATTTCTTTGGTCACTTCTAATTCTATGATTGTTCCTATTTATTTTAGCTTTAAGAATTCTATAAAATATAGCATTCATGTATAAAATTATATTAAAGGTCTTTTTGAAGTTCATCTTGCTATGCATATTCTTCTGAAAACCAAACATACCACATATTAGTCTGTCAATACAAAAAGCCATACTTTGACTTTAATTAAAATACTGTAACTTTATTTGTTGATTTTGAGTCCAGTCATTCAGTTTATTATGCTGGTATGTCCTTACATTGTTGTTTTGTTTCTGGTCCTGTTCAGTGGCTATTCCTGGCTCTTGGCTCAGGAGTGATCCTTGGTACTGGCTTAGGGCATTCTTCCTTGTGGTGCTGGGATTTGAACTAGCAAACCAGATTTATGCTTTCGCTCCTATACTGTCTCACCAATCTCATCCCCAAGTTATTGCTATCTTCAACTTTTATTTTCTTTTTGGGCCAATCCTGTTACACTCAGGGGTTACTCCTGTCTATGCACTCAGAAATAGCTCCTGGCTCATGGGACCATATGGGACCCCAGGGGTTGAACCAAGGTCTGTCCAGGATAGTCTGTGTGCAAGGCAAACAAACACCCTACTGCTCTGCTATCTCTTTGGCCCCAACTATTAAACTTTTGTAAATGTATATATTGTATATTATATACTTCATATATAAGTATATTCTATATATAACATAAGCATGTATTTGTTTATAGTTTCATAAAGTAGATTATAAGTTTGTAAGGAAAAGAAGTTTATAAGTTTGTAAGGAAAAGAAGCCCCTGTTTCTTTTTATTTTTGGGTAAAGTTGTTGTTACTGTTATCATAATTCTGTATAACCAGAAGGGGGTGGGAAGATGGCTACATTAGGTGTTATTTATGTTTGGTTTTTTTTACATTGTATATTGTCAAAGATTTCTTATTCAGGTTATACTCTTTCTGTTTGCTATATAACAGGCCTATCATAGAGTTTTAGGTTTAAGTTGAAGAAGTACTAGATAGATTGACACATTCTTCTGTTTTGTTTTGTTTGGGGAGACCACACTCGGCTGCACTCAGAGGTTATTACTGGCTCTGCGCTCAGAAATAGCCTTACCCGCTGTGCTACCAAGCTGATATTGATTTTTTTTTTTGACAAATCACATGTGCATGATCTAATCAGCCAAACCATGCAAACAATCAGAAGATGTTACTTTACATCCACTAACATTCTATTAGTCAAATTACTTTTTTGGCTGTTGCCAACACTATGGGATGAGGAAGTATATTGCATTTATAGTGGGAGTTACACATCAGAGAGTATAGAAGTTTAATAGCATAAGAAACTGAGGGGCTGGAGCAGTGGCACAGGCGGGTGGGCCTTTGCCTTGCATATGCTAACCTAGGACTGACTGTGATTTGAGTCTCAGGCTTCCCATATGGTTCCCCAAGCCAGGGGCAATTGCTGAGCACATAGCCAGTAGTAACCCCTGAGTGTCACCAGATGTGACCCAAAAACCAAAAAAACACAAAACAAAACAGAAAAAAACCAAAAAAGAAATAATTGGGACAGTAATTTTATTTACATTAAAAGAAAATTATATGAATGTGAGTATTAATATATTTTTTGTGCAACTATTAGAAACTTTTCTCAAGTGTTTTTAGTGTGAGAGCGACATGGGAGCTAGAAGAGGTGCCACTTCTGCCAATACTCTCAGAACTTTCACTTGCCTCTGTTCTCTAGGATCACACTTGGCAGTGCTCATGGCGCCATATGTGGTGCTGGTAATTGAATGGGGTACAACAGGCATTAACCCCTGGACTATCATTTCATCCCTTCATGTCTTCACATTCAGTAAGCATTTATTTACCTTCCAGATTCAACTGAATATCACCTTTGCCCTCTAGTTTGTTGAACTTTCACCCACAAACAGTATTTTCACCCCAACCTTAGGCTTTCATAGCATTCAACACAAATAAGAAAAAGAACTCTGTGTGTGTGTTTGTCTGTGTGTGTGTGCCTGCATGGGGTGACATCAGAGGTCTCAAAGTTCACTCTTGGCAATACCAACAAACTGGCCAGTGGTTCAGTGTTAGATACAACTCAAGGATTTGCTTCCTCTTAGGCTCAAACCATTGGAAACCACCGGGATACTACAATATTATTTTGAGTCTTCCATACCTAATGGTTCTCTAGAGATGAGGATAAAAGTAGTTCCATCTTTACTACCATCTCATCCCACATCATTGAAAAAATTTCCCCTTGGATTTCTTCCCTTAATTATAAATGTATAAATCTTATAAAAATCTGACAATATACCAATAAAAAATTAAATAGATAAAGGCAGAAAGCGCACACTGCAAACTTAGGGCATTTTTTGCAGGTAGAAGGTTGAGATTTGAGTTTAAGCAACACCACATGGTTCTTCTGAGTCTGGAAGCAATATCAAAGCTCTGCCAGGTGTGACCCCCAAACAAAACAAGTGTATGGGAGGGGGCGGATTGATAGCACAGCGGTAGGGCGTTTTCCTTGCTTGCAGCTGACCCAGGACAGAGCTCTGTTGGATCTGAGCTCATAGCCAGGAGTAACCCCTGCGGTCACTGGGTGTGACCTCCCCTCCCCCCCCAAAAAAAAACAAAAACAAAACTGAAAGGGGTGGGGGGGAATAAAACAAAACCAAAAAACAACCAAGTTTATGATAATCATTGTTTTCCTAAGAGAATATAGTGTATGTTTCCATAGTTTGCCTGTTTTAAAGCATGTATGGTTTAAATCATTTAACAAGAAAACCTAGGCATTTTTCCCTAATAATTTAGCTATTTTCTCTCACTCTAAATGTCTAAGAAATATAAATCTGAACTTACACCCTGCTTTCACTGTTTAATGTAATATCTGCAAACAAAAAGCCACCAGGTTAAGTTTTATAAATGTCCAATTTAATCCGAATATATTCCTAACTCCAAGTAATTTAATGAACAACAATATAAGCAAAAGTAATTATAATTAATGATTAGTTGTAAAATGATAGCATTTTATTAAGGCCAGTGTATTATGTTGTTAAAGAACATTTTTGGAGATTGATAGAAACAATGCAGAAGTTTTGTTGTAATTTTTGCTTATCCTATTTTTCATATTTCTAATCGAACAACTATTTTCCACAATGAATATGATCATTTAAAACTTTAAATTAGGTCAAATACTACAAATCTGTTGCTGATAAAATGCACAGGAATTAAATATTTCTAGTTCTTTACTAATTTTTTCTTTTTTGGGGGAAATGGAGCTCCTTTTTTGATTTCCATATGGTCCTTGTCACAACTGTACGGCTTTTAATCACTCATACATTCAGTAAGTTACTGAACTGCTGGAACCTTAATAATGTTCTAGTTTGTTTGGATGATCTTCCAGATAAAATCTTGACACTCTCTCAGTATAATGGGAAGACAATAAAAATAAAAAATACTTCAAGAGTTCAGGTAGTAGGGCATGTTGTTATTTTTCACATGGTGTGAGGGTATTAAAATACTGACATTCTGACTTTCGATTGAGTTTGTGATGAGATTCAAGGAAAATGAAAAATTTGAATTATTCTACTGCTTGTAAGGAGTGTATATTGTGAACAAAAAGCAGAAATATGTAACCAACTTTTGTATTACCATCTCATGAATGCCAGATTATCCTTCTTTTATGTGAATTTTCATGAAATGCTTAAGCAGATATTCATTGCATAGGCCATTTATATTTTCAATTAAAGCAAGTAATTATGCAAAATGTCAACTTCACTTAATAATGATTTGTAATGATAAAATGTTTTACATTTTTCAAGGTGCTTTTTATTAAATTTGAATCACTATCCTTCAGAATTAATTAAAATAACCATTATAATCCCTTACTTGTGCCATCCTTTACTACCTTGTTCTTTATTGTTCCTTGTTCTCCCATTTCTCCTCCTCCTCCTTTGACTTCCTCTTCCTCTTGGTCTTCTTCCTCTTGCTACTCCTCTTCTTCCTATTCCTTTATCTCCTTGTGTTCTGAAGAAATTACAGAACATAAATTTAGGTATCTAATACTGTTGCTATTTCTTTTAATTATTTTATAAGGGATCATTTTTATTTTTGAACCTTAATTTCCAAAATTATAAAATAGGGAAAACATTGATGTGTGTTTTAAATTGTGAAGATTACATCAGCTGAATGATAAGTGGTGAAGTGGAGGGTAATGAATGTTAGCTTCTTTTAAAATATTTTAAGAATCTAATTATTTATTAAGTGATTGAATGATCAGCAATGCCAGTTAGCTCCTTTAAAAGATAGAATGGTATATTGGGAACAGCATAGATTTTGATCATGTTATCTAAGCTTCCTGACCTAAATTTCAAGTTAACTAATCTTTTTTAACTTAATATTCCACATGTGTAAAATATGCATGATTCTTGCAAGGTAGAGTTCTTACCTGCCCTGAGCAAAACCAAGAAAAAGTATTTTTCAATTCTCCCTACAATCTCTTTTCTACCTTGTTTTTCTTCTCTCTTTTTTTTTTTTGTTTTCAAATACTTGGGCATGAGATTGGTTTCCATTTCTGTTTCTCTGAGTAAAGCCTCTTTCTTGTCATAGTTAATTTGTCTTTATTTTTTTATTTCATTTTAGCCAATGTGAGTTACATTTTCAGTGATAAGGTTTAATACATACAGTATGCATTCCAGTACCACAACCAACAACAGTGTCTATTTCTCTCCATCATCATTTCAGGGTTCTCCCCTCTCCTTTCCTCACCCCTGTCCATTCTTCTTTGCTCCTCTTTTTCCAGCAAATTTCTTGATCAAGCCACAGATTTTTCTTACCTTGGTCCATATGTTATTTCCTTACTATGCTTTCATATGTCCTACATATTAGAGATGCCATTTCATATTTATACCTTCATTGAACCCTGAAAACATTATACAAGTGAAATTGAAAATCACTAATGTAGTCCAACTCTCTTACTTTACAGATGAGAAAACTGAATTTGAGAGAACTTGAGTACCTGATTTAAACTTGCAAAGCTGGTAAGTGATTGCTAACACTAGAACTTCATTTTTTTTCTCCAAAGTCAAAGATAGACAAAACAGTAAACAATTTCTTAGAATTGTCTGAGAAATAATAAAAATAAGAATGAAGGAAGCATATAGTTTTGGAAATTGAAATGGATATTGGAGTTAGGGGATTATGTTAAAGAAGATTAGAATATATATTTAGGGATAATCATTAGGGAACACAGCTATAGATTAGAACTGAACTAAGAGAGGTGACAAAATTATTATTTAAAAGATTACCTTAGGGGGACTGGAGTGGTGGTGCAGGCGGTAAGGTGTCTGCCTTGCCTATGTTAGCCTAGAACTGACTACGCGGTTCAATCCCCCAGTGTCCCATATGGTCCCCAAGCCAGGAGCGATTTCTAACAGCATAGTCAGGAGTAACCACTGAGCATCATTGAGTGTGGCTTAAAAACAAACAAACAAACAAACAAAAACAAAAAAAATTATTGGAACAAAGAGAGGTTCTCTATATAAATTCTATTGATTGATACCAGAGGGGATAGGAGGGACACAGGTTGATAATAAAACTTTAAGAAAGATAGCTAATAAACAGTGCTTTTTCTAAGTTGAAGATTGAACAGGGTCAACAATTTTAATCCCTGATGTAGCATTAACTTGCAAGTTTTGTGTTACGAAGAAGAGACAACTATGTAAGCATGATATGAAAAAATTATACTCATGTATCTTATATTTGTCTAAAATTGTGCCATTTGAAAATTAATTTAGAAAATTCTCTATATTGGGCATAAATTGGGAAGTTATAAAAAACTGAATGAATGAAAATAGAATAGTAATTCTTAGATGTTCTTAAAATTAATTTCGTGTAGATCAATTAAATTCCAATAGTAAGGAATTTTATGTCAAGAAATTAAAATGCTTTCATCTAAGTTGTGCTTTTCTTTATACTTTGTATGTATCTGTCATTCTGAAAAGATTCAGAGGCACCATTAAAAATATAACAAATAAAAGTCCATTGCTTAAGTCATTGTTTTAAAATAAAGTTCAAGAATGCCCTTTGATTACTTAAGGGAAAGCTATGATAGTGTTATAGATGTACCATGATCATGATATGTGAATTTACATGTTTAAGGAAAATAAAGGGGAGAATGAGCATAGACATGCTTGTTTGTATTTGTGTGTGTGTGTCTGTATAAGAAAACTCTGTCTCTAGGCATTGCCAGGTACAAAGGTTCATCATTTATGTCCCAGAACTAAATAAACATATACGGTTATGATTGTTTTATTGAACAAATTTTATGGCCCACTAATGGCTTATGGCTCAGTTATTATATTGATAAACAGTGGAAACCTACAACTTCAATTATTTATTGTTCATATTTTAAAGCATCAAGAAGAAATTATCCTTCCATTCTTATTTTTATTTATAAAATATTTATGAAACATAATACTTTTCTACAGTATTTAAGTACATTAATAAGCCATTTTCACTGACTTTCTATCTTATTTTGAATTTTGAATCCAAAAAGTTGAACCTCTTGACTTGAACCTTTTGATAGCTTTACTATCAGTAAACTTAACATTAAGTCTAAGCCTCTTTTTATACTTGTTATATTTGTTGATAAAATGAACCTTCAAATATGATTTAACATCATGAACATATGAAAAACATAATAATGAATAGCATAGTAAAGCATAATTTTTTAAGAAAGGTTTTTATTGAACTTTGTGTATATAGTAATTCATCCAAAACTTCTTTGTTTTCAAGAATTCGAGTGGTGAGAATTCTTTGCTGTGCCATTTTATAAGCGAGAGCCAGAGAGGAGGGGAGAGAGAGAGAGAGAGAGAGAGAGAGAGAGAGAGAGAGAGAGAGAGAGAGAGAGAGAGAGAGAGAGAGAGACAGAGACAGAGACAGAGACAGAGAGACAGAGAGAGAGACAGAGAGAGACAGAGAGAGAGACAGAGAGAGACAGAGAGAGAGAGACAGAGAGAGAGAGACAGAGAGAGTGGTTGGCAGGGTTGTGCGTATCACTTTAATCTTCCCATATTTGTCAACCTAGTAAATTCCTCCCCTTTTAGAAAGCAAGGTAAGAAGGTGTGTAAGATCAGGAGGCATTTTCCAGGAAAAAAAAAAACAAACATTGGGAGTGAAAAAGGGCCTTCACACCAAACAATAAATATTTCTAATAACCATGAATAAATTCAGTTGAAATCAAGCATTAAGGTTTTATTTAATGTAGCAAGTGATAATTTGGCTTACATATCCATTAAAAAATAAAAACATTATTTAAGATTATGTAGCCTCATTTAATACTCTTTTAATCAAAGTTATATCAGTTCAACTCTTACACTCTCATTAAGATTGAAGGATGAAATTAAAGCATTTCTCCTTTAGGTTTAAGAGGCTCCCATCTTAGTTTTTCAAAGTATCCTAAACTTAGGATAAACTATAGAAAAAGTATATGATGTGATGCATATATATGTGTCCTGAGATTGAAGCCCAATTTTATGGTTTTTAAAAAATGTGTTAGCATTTTCTATCTTTTCTTTTCTTTTTGTTTGAATAATGGACTTTCGTGTTAAAATGGATATTAAAATCTTCTTGAGGAAGAGTGGCTGGAGCAACAATATAACAGATAGGGCATTTGCCCTGAACATAGCCAGACCCCGGTTCAATCATTGACATCCCATATGGTTCCCAGAGGACTGCCAGGACTAATTCTCCAGTCACAGCCAGGAATAAAACTGAACACTCTTTTTTCAAAAAAAAAAAAAAAATTCCTGTGGAGTATAAGACCTACTTACTAGAAACCGCATATTCCTTCTGTGCGAAAAAATTATAGATCTATTAATTTTCAGATGGCCTAATTTGGAAACACAGATACTAAGTGAAGGGATAATGCATAGAC
Organism: Suncus etruscus; assembly: GCF_024139225.1. Taxonomy (NCBI): domain Eukaryota; kingdom Metazoa; phylum Chordata; class Mammalia; order Eulipotyphla; family Soricidae; genus Suncus; species Suncus etruscus. The sequence goes on along the minus strand of NC_064857.1, from coordinate 21,280,395 downwards.
AAGTAAGAAACTCCTATTTTCTGAGCATGTAAATTTTTTTCGTTTGTTTTGGTTGTTGGACCACACCCAGAGACACGCAAGGGTTACTTGTGGCTCTGTTCTCAGAAATTACTAGAGTAGGCTCAGAGAACCATATGGGATGCTGTTGATTAAACACAGGTTGACCACATACAAGGGAAACATCCTACCTGCTATGCTTTCACTCTGTAAATTTAAAAAAATATAAATTAAAACAAATCTATAGCCAAGTTAAATAACCAAAGTAGTGTCCATTATTTTACTGGACTTAGATTTGATGGTGGTTTTTAGGCTACAACTGACTGTGCCTGAGTCTTACTCCTGGTTCTGTACTCATTGATCATGCCTTGTACTGCTTGCAGGGCCATATCTGGTGCTTGGGAATTTAATTGCAATTGGCTACAAGCACCTTATACCCTTGGACTTACATTTTATAAAATACGACTATTTTCATCATTGTAAAATTAGTAGACAATTTCTCACGATTCATTAGCTTATACAAAATCATAATGGAATCTAAATTTTTTGCTATTCGAGAGATACTTTAGAAGGTAGAGCAGTTGGGGCCCGAAGTGATAGCATTTGCCTTGCACATGAAGACATGGGAGGGACCCAGGTTTGATCCTTGGCATCCCTTATGGTCCCCACGGGCTTGCCAGGAGCAATTTCAGATTGCAGAGTCAGGAATAACCCCTGAGCACCCTCAGATGTGGCCCCAAAACAAAAATAAACAAATCAACATAAAAAAAGGTAGAGCAGTTCCCTTGAATATGGCTGACCCCTGTTCAATCCCCACCTTCTGTACTATTGCTATTGGTACAGTTCTGTGTTCTTTCAGATACAACTCTCAAAATTGTGCCTGACCAAATTCAAACACAATTAAGAGATAGAACTTTTTCTTAGACAGATTTTCTCCTAATTTTACTCATGAGTAGAAACAAATTATTTTTATATGAAGAAATAAATGCCCTTAATATGTTAACAAAATCATGGGTTGAGTTGTGGAGTCAAGCCTTTACTTTCTGCATATTTTGGTGATAAAAGCCATTTTCAAATCCAGAATGGATGGGACTAAGTGCTCTGTTTTTAGAAGAGGGTTGTGCTTTATTAATTTCTTCTGTGTAGACTATTAATAAGTGTAATGTTTTCTCTTCTTTTGCATATACAGTCCTTAAAGAGCTAATGATGGTATTTCATAAAATGTCAATAACTGAGAGACATTATCCTTCCATTTATGCAAGGAAAAGGGAAGAATAGCATTGTGTGGTGATGTTAGCAATTATTTCAAATTTAAGAAAAGCAAATTACATTCTTTTTAGTTTTATATTCCTTGTAAAATATTTGCATTTTCTTCTCCTTTTAGGAAAAAATAGCAAAACCTTCATATGTATTTATTTATTCCTCAGTTGTATGTGTCATTTTTTTTTATAAAGGGTTATTGAGAAAAATAAAGTTTATGTAGAATTTCCTGAAGTCAAACAAATATTTGAACTTGATGAGACTCTCTTAGGGCCATAGATATATTCAAAAAATCATAAACAACTATCATTAAGAAGGTAATAAACCCAGTTTAAAAATTAATACCAAAGCTTCATTGTTAATTAGATTACATCAGGTGTTTTGAAAGGCCTGTGTTTAGTGTGCATATTTTTATGTGTGCTTTGTGTAAAGAAATATTCTTTGTATGATCACTTGTAATTTATTGAATAAATAGTTTACTTATTCAAACTGGGAAATAAATGAAAGTCTAATAAATGTTTTGTATGTTTAATTACTATGAAGTGGGGAGAATTTTATAAAATACTAAATAAAAACCTTTAGTCTCTATCATTTTGGAGGCTTAGATAAGAAATTTGTTTTTGGAGATCTGATAAGAGTTTAAGAACATGTTAAATCTTTTATAATGTATGTTTAAGTGCCTAACAAATACTACTTTGATATTTTCATGGTGTATATGTTTAGTTTGTTGAAGTGAATAACCATTTATTGAGATATAATGATACATAAAACTTCAATAGGTAGGAATAATTAGAAAGTCACTTATATGTGAGTCAACTTAAATTTAAGTTTATGTAAAAGAATATTTCTAACTTTAGTAGGACATGGCTTTTTATTATACATATGTATATCTATGAGGGAATCCCAGGTATTTAATTTTGAAAATATCAAAGAGATCGAAGATGGCAACTCTGTATAAATCCTTCAGAACAAGTACAATTGGGGTCAGCGATCATGGGTTTTCTATGTGATTTTTCAATTTTCAATTAAAAGGTTTTAAAATAGGACCAACAGACACTTGTCTTGCATGTTGACAACCCAGTTACAATCCCTGTTACTCTATGTGATTTCTCTGAGTACTGCCTGGATTGAGTTCAAGCAATGCTGGGGTATAGAAAAATGAAAAATAACGTTTAAAAATAATTGTCTTAAGTGAGACCTTGCATGAATAATGAAGCAGTGTTTGAAATAAGAGAAAAATTCAAAGAAAGTTAAAAGAAAATCTACCACTAATTTCTTCATATATGATGTGATATTTAGATAGCTGTCTTTTTTAACTATATAGTAGATAAAGAAATTAGGTCTTAATTTTTCAAATAGCACCATCCTGGTTTAAGTATATTTTCAACCTTTAATTTTCAGTAGTAACACATTAGTATTTATTAAGCAATGACTTCTCTTCATTTTAATGAGGTAATCATGCTTTTAAGGAGTTGCCATGTCAGGATCTGGCAAGATGAAGAAAATTAATAGAAAAAAAAACATGCTATCACAATAGGGCACTTCCTGTAACATGTTCTGTTAAGAGTGGTCACAGCGTCCTAATAGAATCTTGGAGACAGTCCATAGAGAAATTCACGGTCATTAGTACCAAAATCTATTTCTATTTGTTTGTTTGTTTGTTTGTTTTGGGTCACATCCCGGTAGCACTCAGGGTTACTCCTGGCTATATGCTTAGAAATTGCTCCTGGCAGGCTCGAGGGACCATATGGGATGCAGGGATTCGAACCACCATCCTTCTGCATGCAAGGCAAATGACCTACCTCCATGCTATCTCTCCTGCCCACAAAATCTATTTAAATAAAAGTTTTATGCATGTAATTTTTGTGGAAGTTTAAAATTTTGGAATCATTAAAAAAATAATAGTCTGGACTGCTTCTAAATATTAACAATCTAAACATTCTGAAAGTGTTATTTAGCTATTATTCATACTTATGAATGATCCCTATTATTGTCTAGAGAGAACCCAGCTTGTGATCTGGGATAGGGAGTCAGATATGATTTAAACATAAAGATTAGCTAATGAGGATATTGATTTTATACTTACTAGTTAATAAAAAATAAAATTTATTGGCAAATGAAACTCTGGTTTTGTGAAACTTACTAAATTTCTCAGGGAAGATTTCTCTGAGCAAGGACATTGTTAAAATATCACAGCTAAATGAATCAAATGTCATACAAATAAAATAAAATAATAGTGATGGGACCGGAGAGGTAGTGCAGCGGTAGGGTTTTTGCCTTGCAGGAGGCTGACCCAGGATGGATCTGGTTCGATCCCCAGCGTCCCATATGGTCCCCCAAGCCAGGAGCGATTTCTGAGTGGATAGTCAGGAGTAATACCTGAGCGTCACTGGGTGTGGCCAGTGTGTGCTTTTTGGGTATGGTTCAAAAACCAAAAAACCAAAAAAGAAATAATTATGATGCTAAAATTAAAAAAAAATATGTATGGTGATCACTAGAATGTATACCTAAACTTTTGCCTGAATGTCTTTATCCTCTACTATGGCACAATCTAGTTAAAATCGCATCTTTCTGCAAAGAAATCAGTGAACCTTATTAGATATGTCAAGATATTGGGGGAAAAAAAACTAGCTCAAATTTGACTGTCAAAAGCATTGTAAAAAAATGTCCACAAAGTGATAGAATGTATGTGGGTCATTTCCAAAGGTCAATTTTTTTTTTGTCTAAAACTGATTTGCTGCTTTTCAAACTAACAAAAACACATTCCAGAACAAGAAGGAGATTAAGAAAATATTTCACAGTTCAGTTTCAGTTATATTAGAGACATGCAGATTAGCCTTTTGCCTAAAAGAAAAATTGAAAATCTAGAAATCTGGGACTGTTTTAATGTGATTTTTCAGTGCTACTTATACAAAAATAATTTTTCTAAAATGTTGTCATTTTTATTTTAGTTTTACTGAGTATCCATAAGATTCAATAAATATGTCTGTCACAAAATAAATTTGAAATGATGTTTCTGATAACATGATCTCAGTTATGAGATAAAAGACCAATCATTATTCAATTAACCAAAATTAATGTGAAGTTTGCTATTAATACAAATGTTTATTAAGTTTTTTATTTCAAAATTTATTTTATTTTATTTTATTTTATTTATTTATTTATTTTAAAATGCCCTACATTTTTCTTAGGAAGTTGGAATTGGGATGTGGACTTTTCTTTCTAAGACAAATACAGTTCTTCTTTCTTTTTTTTTCCTTTTTTTTTTTTTTTTTTTTTTTGGTTTTTGGGTCACACCCAGCAGTGCTCAGGGGTTACTCCTGGCTGTCTGCTCAGAAATAGCTCCTGGCAGTCACGGGGGACCATATGGGACACCGGGATTCGAACCAACCACCTTTGGTCCTGGATCGGCTGCTTGCAAGGCAAACACCGCTGTGCTATCTCTCAGGGCCCACAGTTCTTCTTTCTAAGACAAATACAGTTCTTGAAGATGTTTGAGTGTCTCAACATTTGCTACACCACTCTCTAGATCACTTCTTTTTTTCACTGCTGTTTTCAGTTAACAAAGCAAAGATACTCTCTTGGTGCAAAAAGAGGAACCACCTATCCTGCCATGGGAAGTTTCAGTGTCTGTGCCCAGTTTCTGCCCTGCACTATCCCTAGTGATTATGCCAGTTCTTTCCACAGCTTTTGTAATACTGCCCCCTGCATTTCATGAGGAGGCCTCACACCCTAAGTTATTGCTATTATATATCATCTTTGTTTTATCTCTTCTGAACAGTATATAAGGTCTGTCACATTGTCTTTGAAGTTTAGTATCATTTATTTAAGGCTGAGATTATCCAATAATATGTCTTCTTTCTTTAAAAGAAAAATGAGGGCATTTAAATAGAAATAAAATTATTTTTTTCCAGAAACTAAGTACATAACACATCTCTTCAAATCTTGTCATTGCAACTCTTAAAGAATAGAACAATATTTGATTTTAAAATATATTCTTGGTTATGAGTATTTAGATTTATTATCCCTGTCTTAATTTAACTGGATCAATAATATTAGCTTTTATCAAAGAAAAAAACTAAACTTTAAAAGCTAAACTTAAAGTAAAATTTTTATATAAATTATGTTTTCATATGACACACCTCATTGTATCTTTATAATACTGTTTTTAAAAATAATATAGGCTCAAATATAAAGATGTTATAAATTAAGAAATTTAAGAGAATTAATGTTTTTCAAAGTGTCATTTTTTTCACTTTTATGATGAAATTAGCTATTTGGTAAAATTGAGAGGATATTCTCTTATCATTATGATAAGGAACTCTCAAATAAATTTAGATTTTTCTCAATATTTCACAGATCTTATTAGAAATAAATTAAATTATATAAAATTACTAAGTGTATTTGGTTTATATTCATAATAAATTTTACAATTTTTACAAATCACGTGTTTCATAACATAAAAAATTGGTAACAGATTGATGGTAAATGTTTATGATTGAAGTGATCAAAGCAGTCACTGACTTCTGAGCCTGAATACTTCAATGCAAAATTGCCACTCAGTCAACAGCATCCCTTTCTATATCCCTTTAGCTGTTTATTCCTCATTCAAGTCAAGATTAATTTTTTTGGTAAAATTTGAATCTTTTAAGACTCTGTCAGTTGCTTAGCTTCCAAGTCACTTTATACTTGGACTTATTCCCCAGTTATATCTCTTCTCCTAGCACCCCAGTTTCCTTAATATTATTTTTATTAGTTAATTTGTATCTTCTAAATATCTGTCATTTTCAGTTGACTATGAACTTAAGGAATTGTAAGGCATTTTTGGCAGTGTCTGTCACAGAGACTAAAACACATATGTATTCAATAGATATCTGTTAAAATGAATGCATGAATGAATGAATGAGTGCAAGATCTTGCATTGGGAAACATTTAGCTACATAAATGTATGATATATCATATATTTTATGATAAGGAAACTATATCTGAGAAAATGTATAGTATAAATTAAATTTAATATCTCTGAATGAAGAAGCTTAGAACTGATCAAAGAATTACACTGAACATAATTAATACTTTAATTCCAGGCCACTGGATAATATTGGAAGGTCTGATTTTTAAAACTGCCTTTGAAGAATATCATCAGACTTTGTTAATATTGTCATGAATTTGTAAACATGTTGAAAGCCTTATAGCTTAATAGTGACAGATTTAGAGATGTTTTAATAATGTATAGTTTTATATGGTTCCTCCAAAAGTTTTCTACACTGAGAGAATTTTTAAAAATTTGGGGCCGGAGCAGTGGCACAAGCTGTAAAGTACTTACTTGTCTTAGGCATGCTATTCTAGGACGAATTGCAGTTCCATTGCCCAGCATCCCATATGGTTCCCCCAAGCCAGGAGCTATTTCTGAGCCCATAACCAGGAGTCACCCCTGAGTGTCACCAGATGTGGCCCCAAACCAAAAATAAAATAAAATAAATAAATAAATAAATAAAATAAAAAAATTACTAAGAAGGGAAAAAATAAACCAAGGTTCAAGTGGGATGGCATAAACTGCTCCAATGGAAATATTGCATGAGGGTTAAATCCCATGTTCTTCAAATATTGCAAGATGCAACAACTGAGTCCTTTGACAGGAGTAGTCCCCAAACCCTAAGGGTGTGAAACCCAAACCAAAAAGAGGAAGAAAGAAAATAACAATAAACTGGGAGGAAACAAAGGTTTGTACAAGTGATAAGGTATTTATATATTTTTGATCCTTTGTGTCTCATAGTGTCCTTTGAGCACTGCAAAATGTGATCTCTGAGTGGGATGTCAGGAGTAAGCCCTGAGCCCAGTTTATGTGGCTCCAAATCCAATAAATACATAAAAATTAAGAAAAGTATAAAAATTCAGGAATGTTGCAAAGGTGTTTTCCATTCATACAGTTGACAATAATTTGCTCCCCTGATTTTGCTTCACTGATTTAGGTCCTCCAAGAACCACAGAGTGTTATCCCTGAACACAGCAGGAGAAAGTTTTTAATCTGGTCAAGTTTGACCCCCAAATAAGCTAATTCTTATGTATCACAAAGTTTATAACATCTTATAAATTGTAAAGGATTTTGTAATTGACTAGTTTTTCTAATATTAAGACTCAAAAACAATTCCCATCTACTAACTGCTACTTCTAATTTCACAACAGGAAAAGTCTTCTATTAATATTCCACCTAATTCAACTCTGTTTAATAGCTTTCCAACATATTGTGAAGTATTTATAATGTGAAATAAATATTTCTCTGTTGCTCATTTTAGCCCCAAAGAGTTGTTTTTCATCTAAGCCAGCTAACTTTCAGAAAATTACCTAGTGAGGAAAATATATTTAAATTTTGGAATTATGAACATGCAGAAGAGTGTAGATAAATCTATGGAATTATCTAAAGTTTAGAGTTGAAATACCATATACAGTTCTGATCTGGATAACTGACAAGTAGCCAGGTGCTCTCCTTTAATTCTTAAAATACATTATGCACCCCAGACATTGAAAAATGTTTGACAAGAGCTGTTAAGACATCCATAGTATTGACTCTAGCCTCACCTTGAATTTTTGGTTCTGTATATTGGAATACTAAGAACTCATGCATTTGTCAAGGTTCAGGAGATAACTAAGGGATTTATAAAATTGCCCTTGTGGTTTGCTTTGGTTTGTTTTTAATATTTGTTAAAGAATAGACAGGAATGGAGAGCAGAAAATAGGTGTTGCTTCATTAACAGTGACTCATGTTGATTTAAAGAACAAATTATTCCCTTACTAAGCTTTAAACATTCCTGCTAACGAAAACATCTGAGGTTTATAATCCATTGTGATTCCCTAGAAATAAGATTTGAGGGGCCGTAGAGATAGCATGGAGGTAAGGCATTTGCCTTGCGTTCAAAAGGACAGTGGTTCGAATCCTGACATCCCATATGGTCCCCCGTGCCTGCCAGGGGCCATTTCTGAGTTCTGAGTGCTGCTGGGTGTGACCCAAAAATAAAAAAAAAAAAGATTTGAAATTATGTTTCTTGCATTAAGGGGCTCAGTTTTCCGTATATTTTTTGGATATATATATATATATATATATTTTTTTTTTTTTTTTGTGGAACCACTATCTTTCTGTCGCCATTGTCTTCATTGATTTTCCATTTCAGTGTCACTTTATCAATTTACCTTCTTCCAAGATTTGAAATTATTAAGTTATTTTTTACTTGTGTCCTGCCTTTCTGGAAGGGATAAACTATACAAAGGTATATCACTTGTAGGGCTCTGTAGTTCTTTACACTTAAGCAGTTAATTTTCTTCTTCATTAGCTTGATCTGCATCAGATGGAATTTATTTTTTCAAAGTACTTATCTTTTCAAAGATCTCCCTCCTCTCCGTTTTCCTATAATTCTCAAATTGTTCTACAGAAAGCAGGTTGTGAAATTAGTCTAGATGATTATCAAAGTGAGTTTGCAGGTTTTTTGTTTGTTTGGTGTTTGCTTTTTGCTTTTTAGGCCACACCTGGCAATGCTCAGGGTTTAGTTCTGGCTCTGAGCTCAGGAATTACCCCTGGCAGTTCTCAAGGGATCATATGGGAATCTGGGGACCATGTGGAAGGCAAGTGGTCTACCTGCTGTTCTATTTCCAGCCACAAGTTTGTAGGGTTTTTTATCCTCGGTCTTTTCTTATTTCTTTAGAAAAATTCACTGTGTGGCATCTAAGATGGCTTTTGATTTTATTCCAGTATTAATTTTATCTTTTCAATTTTTGGCTCCTAAACAAGTTTTATCAAAGGTCACATTATTGATCTGATATTTAATCTACTAAACTTGTCTATCTTTCATCTTAAGTTTCATTACTTTTTCACTCTTATTTAGTCTTAGAGTCAGACAATTGCTTCTGTTCTCATTTGCCCTCAACAATATCTCCTCATTCCAGAGATGCTCTTTAGGGATTGATATCAGTCATAAGCTAAAGGAATAGTTCAAATTTACACTCTCAGCAGATTTTATTCCCATTTGAATCTTGATACCGTTTGAATTTGTTGATGTCTTCCCTTTCTATTATAGAGCATTTACAGGGCGAGATAGAACAAAGGTTGAAACTTGTGCCTGATATGTGACTGCAGGCATGCTAGTGGCTCAAAACCCATCAACATCTATGGCGCCCCTAAACTGCCAGGTATGACCCTTGAATATAGAGTTAGGTGTAATCCCTGAGCACTCTAGATGTGGTAAAAAAAAAAAAAGTAAAGCTTTTGAAGCTCTCAATATCTTTGTTTTTCATAGCATTGTAAAGAATAGAGGTTATCTTTAATAGCTCTTTACATACATATCAATAAGTTTGATAAAACTTAGTGCTAAGCTTAATATTTACCTTGGTGGCATGAACAGTCTATTTCATAATAAAGAAATCTTGATGTTGTTCAAAGTAAACATTGGGAGGTATCTCAGTTTGAGATTCCTACCATTTCACAAGCTAGAGAGACATTTGAGACACATGTCCAAAATTTGATATGTAAAATCTTTCCATAAAAATATGTCATGTTTCTCCTGTGTTTCTCATTATCTCGGTATATTTTGAAGATTGAGAAAACACATAGCACCAGATATATGGGGGATATATCTTGTGGGACATGGTGTTAGATATGATATATATACACAATCTTGGTTTGTAATTGCTGGTCTTGCATAGTTTTTATTGTCTCCCATCATGTAAAATAGACACAAAACACTAGATTGGAATGCTATTTAGGCATTTTACAAGTGGCCTGATTTTAAATTTCTAAATAGATTAAGTCCCATTTGTGAATGAATGACAACACTACACTCTTTTCTTAACTTATAGTTATTTTTGGGGGGGGGGTCACACCTTTTGGCACTCAGGGGTTACACCTGGCTTTTTGCTCAGAAATAACTCCTGGCTGTCTCAAGGAACCATATGGGATGCTGGGGATCAAACCACCATCCCTCCTGTGTTGGCCATGTGCAAGGCAAATACCCTACCACTGTGCTCTCTCTCTGACCCCTAATTTATAGCTATTAATTCTTGACAATAACATTGAAATTTCTAGTCAAACTTTAAAAATGATCTGCCTTCTCATTCTCTGTACAACTAACTTCTGCAAAATTATTTCTCTAGAATCTTCCATATTTTAGTTACCTTGTACATTTGTTTGCTTCTTTTTACTATTATTTCTTTTTCCTCATTCATGTTTTAAAATGTGCATCTATATTTGAATATTAAAAGCAAAAAACAAAATCTCTAAAATTGAGGCAGGAGCAGAGGAAGGAACAAAATTTTCAGAAAAACCATTGGAAGTTTAGCAGGGGTCTCAAACTCAATTTACCTAGGGGCCGCAGAAGGCAAAGTCGGGGTGCAAAGTCAGTAGTAAACCTTAAACATTGGGGGGTGTGACTCAAACAACTAAAACAAAACAAAACAAAAAAAGATTCCTCTAGGGCAGGGCCACAAAATGTTGTATGGAGGGCCGCGAGTTTGAGGCCCCTGTTAGAGAAACAAAATTCAGGAACCAACACCATTAGCTTGCAGATTCACCAGTAAATTTGTCTTCAAAAAGCTGCCAGCATGATCAAACTGCATTCAACAAGGAGGTAGCTGATCCCCAGAAAACAATAACATTTCTCGTAGGCTCCTATGTACTGAGGCTTAAGCATTTATTTGCGTGCTTCTTCTCAAAGAGCAAATTTTGGAGTCTTTTGTACCTTCTGAATGCTATACGAGTGCAGTTACATAGAATTTGAACCGAAAAAATAAAACTTTATTTTATGTCTATCTTGTTTATTTGTTACTATTATTAGAATTATAGTTGTTGTAGTTGGTATTACTGGGCTGGAGAACAAACCCAGGGACGCACACATGTAAAATAACTCATTGTATTACCAAACTCTTAAATCCAACATTGTGATTTTTTACCTAGACCATTTGGCACCATTCAATTTAAGATGCTATATTCCTATATATCTCAGAACTCTTAGAATATTGGTCTGTTGTAGAACAGAAAAATAATTGATATTTACATTAAGAATATGCTTTTGGAGCCAAAAGGAATTAGTTTTTAGCTGAACTAACATTTTACTTTAAAATATCAAAGTTAGGTAGATAGAGATAGAGATGGTGTATTTTTCTACTACACTTTGGGAATCTGTTTGTTGTTACATGTGAGCAGTCAATTTAATTTTATGAGTTCTTATTTATTAAGATTAGGACTTATGACTATCATCAGATAATTTGAGTTTTACCAGACACTTCAAAATTTTTACTAGATCTTTATCCCACTGGTGCAAACTCAAAGGGAGTGAAAACTGCTCATTGTTTCAAGATCAAATCACCATTTTCCTTGATGACTTACAAACAGAAAAGCTGGCCAATAAATCCATTTAATCAGATCTCTCAATATTGTGGACAATTCTCTGGGTAGCCAGATATTATAAGTCTATCGTGGCTGCTTCTATTTTTACTTATTATTCTAGACGGAACTTGCTCTGGCACTGGGGTTTTCTTAACTATAAACCTTTCCAAAATTGTACCATTATTATTTAGTTTGTTTTGGCTTCAGGCTCTCTAGTATTCCTTTTGGGCTATTAGTCTTTCAACATGCAGTTAGTGGATTAAAGTCAATCATTTAATCCTTGTAGTATATCACTCTGTAGTATACTTTGGGAAATTGTTTTCACTGGAGTACCAGTGAAAACAGTCAGTCTGAGATATTGACACTATAGAAAAAACTGACAGTTTACTCCTTGTATTGATTCTATCTTCCGTACAAATAGAGATTCCATTCCCTACCACAGCCTTGTAAGCAGTGATTGCACAATTTCCAAATTGCTTTGTGAATTATTTATTACTTGGTCACGTTATAAAGGTCTCTTTTTCTTGTCTGATTTCTTGTGATTTCCAAGGTCTCCTATATATCAACAGGGCTCCAAACTTCTCATGGAATTTTTTTCCTTCTTCAGATATATTGCAGATCTGATTGCTGGATCATTACGATTATAAAAGATTTCTTTGCTGACCTATTGTTGAAAATTATATATTTTATATACATAAAAGTTTTATGCATATGTTTTTCACATCTTGTACTAGATAGAATTTCAGCAGGAAGTGTAGTACTTGGCAGTTAATTAGCATATTTCTCAAAAGTTTACGGTATTTCAAATTCATTAGTTTAGTAATGGGGAAGAAAAAATCTGCATATAACTGTGAATAAAAAATAAAGATGTTCACAGTTATTTACTTGCACTGATGCAAAGGTATGATATTTTGAAAATTTTTCCAGCCTTTATTAAATTTGAAGAATCTTTCATAGATATTCTTTTGAGATTTCATTAAATATAAGAATTTTTATTTTTTTGGTTTTTGTTCTGCGCCCGGTGACACTCAGGGGTTACTTCTAACTATGAACTCAAAAATAACTCCTGGCTTGGGGGACCATATGGAATGCCAGGAATTGAACCCAGGTTCGTCCTGGGTCAGCTGTATGCAAGCAAACATCATACCACTGCACTATTGCTCCTGCCCCAACTATAAGAATTTTTAATATTATAATTTAGATAATAAGATACACACTGTTGTTCCAGGTAATCAGAACAATTAGAACATTATGATTGCATTGAGTTGTCTGACAAAACTTTACTCAACAGAAGGATATCTGTGCTTTCTTCCTTTTTCTTCCCCTGAAACCCTGTATAAATAGGCTGGGACTAGTAGTCACTAAGTGAATTCGAAGTGGAGTTATTTAGTGATCTTTCCAGTTTGCTCTTCTTACCCATTTTTTTTAAAAAAAAAAAATATTTGTTTGTTTGAAGCAAGACATTTCAGTTCTACCTCTACCATTTATAAGTTCCATAACTTGAGGAAAGTAGGTTAAGTCCTTCTAAGCACAAATTATTCTTGTATAAGATTAAGTGATGGTGATGAGGATAATGTTAATAATAACATCTCTCCAAAGATTATTAGAAGCATAAAAGTAATTCATAGAATTTTAACACAGGTATCTATTAAGTGGTGACTTAAGGGATATAATTTATGATGATACTATTTTCATGTAGTAACCATAGACATAAAGAATAAATAAAATATACAATTAATAACTAAACATTTTAACAATCATATGGACAATTTTTAATTATAAAAATTTTAGGAGCAAATAAACATAAGATCTTTGATTTTGTTTTTGTTTTTTGTTGTTGTTGTTTGTTTGTTTTTGGGCCACACCCGGCGGTACTCAGGGGTTACCCCTGGCTATTTGCTCAGAAATAGCTCATGGCAGGCACAGGGGACCATATGGGACACCGAGATTCAAACCAACCACCTTAGGTTCTGAATCGGCTACTTGCAAGGCAAATGCCACTGTGCTATCTCTCCGGCCCCAGATCTTTGATATTTTAAATAGAGTGGAGGAGGTACAAATTTATTTCAAGACAGAAGTTTAGGTCTATTATGAAGATGTACAATAGAGGAAACCATCATCTTCTAGTTTTTCAGACAGATTGCTGTGGGTAAGGACAGAACTGAAAGAAGCTAGAAACAAAGCAGCAGTTAAACAAGAAGATGTTTTGGTGGCCATTTCTTCAGTCCTGCAGCAATGTTCTGCCAAAGCCAAGCAAGATTTGCTTCAGGATAGTGCTAATTTTTATTTTGTCTCCTCTTTTGTGCCAGAGTGTATTGTTATGGCCTCTTTTCATTTTATTCCTGGAATTTTGTAAGCAATTAGCTTTAAAATTTTTTGCCTATCTCTGGGGCTGGAGAAATAGAACAGTGGTAGGGCATTTGCCTTTCATGCAGTGGACCCCAGGAGGGACCAGGTTGACTCCTGGCATTTCATATGGGCCCCCAGCCTACCAGGTGCAATTTCTGAGTGCAAAGCCAGGAGTAACCCCTGAGCACTGTTGGGTGTGGCCCATAAACCAATCAGTCAATTAATAAATTTAAAAATAGGATTTCTGTGCCTATTTGTTATTCAGCTTCTGGCTTGGAATGCTGGAACATTAACATTATTGCAATGTCTCTGAAGTTTCATCTCCTCCATGCAGTCTCTCCCTATGGATCCACCTACTTGTTTTTCTTTTATCTAAATTCTTTCACATTGATAGACTTGATAGTATATATCACCCTCTCTTGCTTCTTAGATTAGATACTCTTCTATCTGGTTAATTATTTGCTGTAGACTTATTTGTCCAGCTAGAAAGCTGTAGAACAGTGAATTTTCATTTACTGTCCTTCAGTAGTTATACCACCTTATATTAATTTTTCTAAGTTCGCAGACCTCTGACTAGAGCTATATTGGTATCTATATGCTCACATTTAGGGTTATTACATTATTGTAAACTTAACAGCTTTTTTTTGAAGTGTGATCACCGAGCCTATGTTTTGGGAAGATTGTTGGGTAATCAAAATTGTTTAAAACATTGAATTTTCCTGCAAAATGTAGAAAGTGATAATGATATGATTACATTTATGAGCTCTCAGACAGTATGATATAAAATATACGATAAGACTGTATTTCGCAGTAGTGAGACAAATTTCACTTCTTTCTCAACACACACACGTACTCATTAAAATAAATGGCTACAATTTTGGAGAGTAAGAAAAATTGTGTAATAAGTGAAAATTTATCATTTTTATTGCCGAAAATACTGAGATGGTCATTAATAAGGTCTTTTATTATAATTGCATAAATTGGGCTTTGATTTGTGACCCTTGAGAATACTGCTACTGACTGGAGATTGAATTTGTTTTTATAGAAGGTAATAAGAATTTTGCATTAAAGTAATATGAATCATGTATATTTAGAAATAATATTAACAAGTGCAGGTGCTCTGACACATTAACTCTTGAAATTATTGACAAGACTAGTGTTTGGACATAAATACTACTCATTAATTCTTTTTGAATGAATAGCTGTCAAATGTAATGTTTAAAATGGGCAAATTTTCTTTTTTTATATTTTATTTAAACACCTTGATTACATACATGATTGTGTTTGGGTTTCAGTCATGTAAAGAACACCACCCATCACCAGTGCAACATTCCCATCACCAATGTCCCAAATCTCCCTCCTCCCCAACCAACCCCCGCCTGTACTCTAGACAGGCTTTCCATTTCCCTCATACATTCTCATTATTAGGACAGTTCAAAATGTAGTTATTTCTCTAACTAAACTCATCACTCTTTGTGGTGAGCTTCCTGAGGTGAGCTGTAACTTCTATCTTTTCTCTTTTGTGTCTGAAAATTATTATTTCAAGAATGTCTTTCATTTTTCTTAAAACCCATAGATGAGTGAGACCATTCTGCGTTTTTCTCTCTCTCTCTCTCTGACTTATTTCACTCAGCATAATAGATTCCGTGTACATCCATGTATAGGAAAATTTCATGACTTTATCTCTCCTGACAGCTGCATAATATTCCATTGTGTATATGTACCACAGTTTCTTTAGTCATTCGTCTGTTGAAGGGCATCTTGGTTGTTTCCAGAGTCTTGCTATGGTAAATAGTGCTGCAATGAATATAGGTGTAAGGAAGGGATTTTTGTATTGTATTTTTGTGTTCCTAGGGTATATTCCTAGGAGTGGTATAGCTGGATTATATGGGAGCTCGATTTCCAGTGATTAGATGTTTTTTTCTTGTAAATTTCTGTCAGTGCCTTGTATATTTAGGAGATTAGCCCCTTATCTGATGGGTATTGGGTGAATAGTTTCTCCCACTCAGTGGGGGGCTCTTGTATCCTGGGCGCTCGATATTTCCTTTGAGGTGCAGAAGCTTCTCAGCTTAATATATTCCCATCTGTTAATCTCTGCTTTCACTTGCTTGGAGAGTGCAGTTTCCTCCTTGAATATCCCTGTAGTCTCAATGTCCTGGAGTGTTTTGCCTATGTGTTGTTCTATATATCTTATGGTTTTGGGTCTGATATCGAGGTCTTTAATCCATTTGGATTTTACCTTCGTACATGATGTTAGCTGGGGGTTTAAGTTCAATTTTTTGCAAGTGGCTAGCCAGTTTTGCCAACACCACTTGTTGAAGAGGCTTTCTTTGCTCCATTTAGGATTCCTTGCTCCTTTATCAAACATTAGGTGATTGTATGTCTGGGGAACATTTTCTGAGTATTCAAGCCTATTCCACTGATCTGAGGGCCTGTCTTTATTCCAATACCATGCTGTTTTGATAACTATTGCTTTGTAGTACAGTTTAAAGTTGGGGAAAGTAATTCCTCCCATATTCTTTTTCCCAATGATTGCTTTAGCTATTCTTGGGTGTTTATTGTTCCAAATGAATTTCAAAAGTTCCTGATCCACTTCTTTGAAGAATGTCATGGGTATCTAGAGGGATCGCTGTTAAATTTTAAAGGACTTTGTAAATATAGGCAGATATTTGGAAATACAAGAGGCACAAAGTGGTGGATAAAATAAATGAACATATTGGAAGGTGCATATTTTCTGACATCACAGGTAAGTACAAAGCAACAATAATTAAGACTTTACAAGGCCAAAGAAAGTACAGGGTTATAGTGCCTTTTTAATGGTTTTTTTTTTTTTTGGGTGTGTGTGGCCAACTATAGCTTGATCCCTCATACATAATATGGGTCCCTAAGTACTTCCAGGAATGGCCCCCTTTGCACAGAGCAGGAATAGCCACCAAATACTGCCACATATGATCCACCTACCCCATAAAGAGACTACAATACAGACGTAAAATATATATATAGATTATTGGAAATGAGTTGATAGTCCAGGGTTCAGAGTATTATTTAAGTGTTAAGATGTTTTTTCTTGAATGTGGCAGATCTGAGTTTGGACCTCAGCACCACGTAGTCCAGCAAGCATTATATTGTGAATCCCCGAGAAACCTCTGTATCCCTTGGGCTTCCTGGGTAATCCCCGCAGCAGAGGGCTTGAGCAACACTAACTTTTCTAGCTCTAAATTGAACTACTGACACCCAGTTGGAGAAGAATTGCCAGGCCTCCTGGAATTTTGCTTTAGAAATATTTCCCTCAATCTTTAAAAGTTACAGTGTGTAGGGTGCTTGCCTTGTATGTAACTAACTAACCCACGTTTAAACTCTGTCATCCCATATAGTATCTCAAGCCCACCAGGAGCAATTCCGAGTGCAGATCCAGGATTAAATTCTGAATAACATAGCCATGTGTCACCCCAATACAAAACAAATCCACAACAAAGTGAATCCAAATAAAAACTCAAGTATAGAATGATCCCCCAAAATTAACATAGAATTATAAATGGTTCAAATATGACATATAAGGTACTTAGAGGAAAACATTGCTTACATTTTTTCTTGATATATTAGACTATAGTTTTCTTAGAATGACTTAAAACAACACTAACAGCAAAAATATAAATAAAACAAATAACATTTAAAGACTGAACTTCACCAGAATTAAAAGCTTTTGTGCACTAAGTCCACTCTCAAGAGACTAAAACTATAACCCTTAGATTGCTAGATATAGTTTCAAAAAATTGATCTGTGAAGAGCATAGTATTTAGAGAAGAAAATTAAACCTTATACAACAACAGTATTATGTTGCATTACCCAATTAAATGTCTGTAAAGGAATTGCAGTAATATTGTTACAAAAACTTACAAAAATAGCCAATAAACATGTGTAAATATACTCATTATTAGTCATTACAGAAATACATTTTAGAAAAATAATAAAGTAATATTTCAGACCCAGTGAGAGTCTTAAATAAAATAAGTATATACCTCAACAAGAGTGGCAAGGATTTATAGAAAAATGAAATTTTGCATTCACAGAGGCCTGGAATATAAAATGCCAGCTACTTTGGGAAATATTGGCAGTTTCCCATTCATGATAAACACTCAACAAAATGGGAATTAAAGAAACTTTTCTAAATATAGTCAAACACATTTACCAGAAGCCCTTAGCCAGAATTATACTAAATAGGTAAAAACTGAAAGTCTTCTCTTTAAGATCAGGCACAATATTGGGTTGCCCACTTTCATCATTTCTGTTCAGTATTATACTATTCTGTATTGTACTGGATGTATTTGATATCACATTTAGGAATGAAGATGATATCAAGGGCATCCAGATAGGAAGGAAGGAGTTCAAGCTCTCACTATTTGTGAGACATTATAGTATACTTAGAAAATATAAAGTGTTAGTAATTAAAATGTCATGGAAGACAGACTCTCAGATCATTAGAACAGATTTGAATATCCTAGGAGAGAACCCAGGTATATGACAAGTTAATTTTTGATAAAGTAGCAAAAAAAAAAAATGTGAAGTAGAACAAGGATTTCCTTTCAACATGTGGTTTGGGAAATCAGGTCAACTGCATGCAAAAAATTGAATTCAGACCCCTTGCTGATACTGTTTTGTTTTTTGTAGTTTAGTTACAAATAAAACATTATTTTGCAATGTTTCTAATCACCATGTAAGCTGTGTCTTGGATTCATTTACACTGTGCTTTTTTTTTAAATTCCAAACCACCTATGTAACTTTCAAATGGAGTTGGATTCTTTATCTCATATTTTTTTCTAATGAAGGATTTACCAACCTTACAAACGTTTTAAAATTGTGGCTCCGAAAGCCATACTATCTGTACTTATATTCATTAACTAAAGTGAAAACAAAATATTCACAAATAAATTTTTATCTTGCAGATTTTTTTTTTTTGGTTGGGGGTGAGGATTGGACCACACACCTGACAGCACTCATAGGTTTATTACTCTAAGCTCTGCACTCAGAAACTACCCTAGGCAGGCTTGGGGGTCCATATGGGATAACAGGAATTGAACCTAGGTTGGTCATATGTAAGAAAAAAGCCCTCCTTGCTATGCTGTCGCTCTGGCCTCTTACTTGAAGACTTTTATTTGTATCACAGTGCTATTCATAAACATATAAAGTATGTCATATGTCAGGGAGTTATATTGAAGTTTGATACAAGAATTGCAAAAATAGTATATGATATAAGAATTGAAAAATTAAATAAATTTTGATTTTTCTTGTTATTATCATCTAGTTTAGAAATGACCTGAGGAAGAATGTGGTGAATCCATTGAGCTATCAGTTTTAAATATTTTGTTGAGGGGCTGGAGCTTTGGCACAGCGGTAGGGCATTTGCCTTCCATGGGCTAACCTAGGATGGACCTCAATTTGATCCCCCAAACCAGGAGTGATTTCTGAGCACATAGACAAGGAGTAACCCCTGAGGTGTAGCTCAAAAACAACAACAAAAAAAATCATTGACATTGGACTAAGATTATTATTATTATTATTATACTATTCAATTGCATTGCATACTATTCAGATTTAAGTGGAGTTATATTGAAAACTTATTTTATTAAAAGTAAATTATTTTGTTTGTTTTTTGGGAGCCACACCTAGCTTTGTGCTCAGGGCTCAATCCAGGTGAAGATTGGGGAAGTAGATAGGCTAGGAACTAGATAGGTCAAACCCAGGTATGCCTCATGTCAGGAAAGTACCCTACCTCCCACACTATCTCTCCATTCCCTTTAATAAGTTTTCTTTAGTATGTAAATTAAACCTCAAGTTTAAGATTGTGAAGGTACATTTGAACTTTCAAAATAGAAACTTTAGTGATTTTTCTTCTTAAAGAAAATGAAATTTTTTTACATTAAAACAAACTGATTTTAGTTTTTAAAATATTTGTATAAGATTAGAGATTTTTATTGAGAATTCACCCTTTTCTTCTACCATTGCATAACAAATTTCTACTCTATTAGAAATAATAGTAGATCTGAGAACATTAGATGATTTGTATAAGAATCTGAATTTGAAACTTCAAATACTGAACTAATTTCACAAACAAAAATTTAACATATAAAATAACAAGGATAAAATGTATCATAAAATTTACAAGCTGCTTCAGTAATTACTACCTACTCTGTTTAGTAAGCAGGAACTCTTATCTTCCACTCCAAGTCACTGTTTATCTTATACTTGAACTGTTCCCTCATTTTATCCTTTTGAATAATACTGTACTAAAGTAAATCTCTGATTAATATTTAAATGTACATGTGGCGAAATAGTAACCTAATCAGAGAAAATAATTAACAAACCACCTCATTGTCCTATTCCTTAATTTCTACGAGGGAGTGTTTCTTGATTACTAGCTATGATTCCCTTTGACCTCCTTTCTAATTTAAAGCATGGTAGATTTCATTTTTGAATTTATTCTCTAACACATTATTATAATAGAAGAATATGTTCTGAATATGCTTTTGCATGGGATTTTTTTCTAAATTCAACTCCTTCCTTTTACAGTACTAAGATATAGTCTCTTAAGGATAATGTTTTTCCCCTTCAAGTTTGCTGATTTCATAATAGAAATCAAGAATAATGTTAGGCTTTCAGTAAGAATCCCTGAAACTATCTTCTGGCAGCAATTCTGTTATGCAGAGCTAGACACAAGATATAGCTCAATGTGTAAATGTAGATCAGTAATCATGTCACAGTTATGTTTCAACACCAAGTTTTATTTGGGTTGAAATTTTTTTTTTTGGCTTTGGGGTGACACCCAGCAGCGCTCAGGAGTTATTCCTGGCTCTATGCTCAGAAATAACCCTTGACTGGCACAGGGGGCCATATGGGATGCCAGAATTCAAACCACCATCCTTCTGCATGAAAGGCAAATGCCTTACCTCCATGCTATCTCGCCGGCCCCCTGGCTTGAAATTTATATAATTCCTTATATAGAATTTTCTAGTGTTGGTGTTTATATGTTACATGTGAGTATATATTTATGAAATATATATGTTTGTTTATATATAGAAAAAATTTGGATAATTTATATTTGAGACATTAGGGGTCTTCAGTGGTGCTCAGTGGATTCTATGATACAGAGAATTCAACCTGGGTGGACTGTGTAGGCAAATGTTTATTCAAGGGTCTATCTCTCTAACCCACTTTATATGAATAATTTTAGGTGTATTTTATTTAATAACCTTTCTATTTTATCTAATGTCTATTATTGCATTCCTAAAACTGAGGAGTGACTTTGGTTGGGAAGGGAAAGAATTGACTTTCAGGTTCCCAAATACATATATATTTTTAAAATACACATATATAACTTTACATAAATGTAAAGTTTTCTTTTTTAAAACATTTATATAATGTTTGTAATCCAAAATATAAGGAAAACAGTAATGACATGCATTATTCTTTTCACAAATTATACATTTTACAAAACTGTTCAATATTTATGATGAACGTTTAAAACTAGTCCAACCAGCATTAATGAACTTTATCAAAATTTATGTTGTGGATGGCCAGAGAGATAATACAGTGAGTGCTGCAGGTGTCTTACTTGCTGCCTACTCGTTAGATCCCCTCAGTCCCATGAGCCCACCAGCAGCAATTACTGAGTGCAGAGTCAGGAATAATACCCGAGCACGCCAGATGTGACCCAAAGACAAACAAAAAATTGTTGTGTAAAATTTAAAAAGTGCATCTTGGGGAGCTGGAGTTATAGAATAGCAGGTAAGAAGTTTGCCAAATCCATCTTGTTTCAGAGGATCAAAGAGTAGAAGCACATGCTTTGCATGGAGGAGATCCAACTCAATTCCCACATTGGATAGTTCCCTGAGCACCCTAAGCTTGCTCATACAAATGATTTGTGATAAGTAAAGTAAATGAAGGACCACTGTCTTATATCACAGCTCAAGAAAATTCTAAATATGTAAAATACTTAAAATCTATATCTTGTTAACTTCAAGGAAAAATTAAAGCTCAAAGAAAATTTTTCTTCGTTTATGTTTCTTTCTTTCTTTTTTTTTTTTTTTTAAGTTTGGGCATCACCCCAGGTGTGCTCAAGGGTTACTCTTGGCTTTGTGCTCAAGAATCATTCCAGGCAGAGTTTGGGGGACTTCACCAAAGTGGGTACATGGGATCAAATAGGCATCAGTACAAACAATGTCCTTAGAAACTTTACTATCACTACAACCTCAGAATTTTCTCATTTAAAAAAATTATTTATTCAAAAACTACTTACTGAAAACTATTTTTCGGGAAAATTTTCTACTGTATGCCAGAATCAGTTTTTGAAGAAATCAGAGATTAATTGAATATATACAGAAATAAGAAAAAGTGATAAGAGCAGAAAGAAAGAAATTTTTGTTGTCTTTGTGGCTTTGTAGTAACACTGCGCGGTGAGCATTTCTGGTGGTGGTTAAACATATGCGGTGCACTGAATTGAAGTATGTGCAAGGCAGTATCTTAATCCTTGTGGTAGCTCTTCATCAAGAAATAAAGAGATTGTAACTATGTGCATCGGCACAAAGACTAGGAAAAATGAGGTGAAGTATGACAATTAATATTGAAGCTTTGTGGGATAGAGATGAGGAAACCAGGAGATGGATTTGAGGAGACCGGATGCTGAGTTGCATCCTGTATTCCACTGTAAGTAACTTGAAATTGTAGAAATTTAACATAATTTAAATTTCTAGGAAATTATTTTGATTTTCTTACAAGAAATATATATCAAAAGGAGGGAATTAGTAATAAATAAGCCTGGTGAATGGTGAGGAACAGCTAAGAGAAAGTGACAATAGGCCAAGATAAAATGATAGAGGCATTTTTATATTTATCACAATACTAGTTCAGTTTTTCTATGAAACAGATAGCAAGATATAATTAAACATGTGTTAGAAAAAGCACCTCTTAAATAAAAAGGGAAAGAAGCATTTAGGAATAGAAACTCCAGCATTCTCAAAGTTACAGCTTTTTGAAACTGTCTATGATAGGTCATGAGATAAAGTAAGATTAGGAAGAATCTCAAATTTTAATTTTTTTTATTTTAAATTTTTTTTTTTGTTTTTTGTTTTTTGTTTTTAGGGCCACAGCGTTTGATGCTCAGGGGTTACTCCTAGCTAAGAACTCAGAAATTGCCCCTGGCTTGGGGGACCATATGGAACGCTGGGGGATTGAACCGTGGTCCTTCCTTGGCTAGCACTTGCAAGGCAGACACCTTACCTTTAGCGCCACCTCACTGGCCCCTCAAATTTAAGATCAGTTGTGAAGTTTTGGTCACCAAATAAGTCTCTGATAAAGCATCCTGGCATTCTGAGGGGCGGCATTGGTGCTCTGACATCCACTGTTCTCAATTAGCATTTGATTAGCATAATAAAAATGGCTTCTTATGAAACTTGGTGGAAGTTATCATGATACTGTAGCTGTTATCATTAGCCAGTAATCACAACAAATTCTTTGTTTATAACCTAGGGGTCATATGATGAAAATCATATAAAAATAAAGTTACAATACAAAACTATGGCCCTGCTACCAAAAGACAGTGAGGCAAAAAATGGTAACCAAGTTGAATGGAGCCATATTTCGGAAAAATAATAATAAAATAATGGTCACATTTGGGAAAATATCAATATTATTAATATTATTAATAAAATAATGAAAATAATAGTCTAGGTAACATGCCTCTGTGACAACCAGTATATAATGGAATCAATAGATAATCTAAAGAGATATTCTAGGATACTTGTGGCAGAGTTCAATTATTGAATAGATGATTGTATATTAAAAATAAAATATATAAATTCCCTGTGTAGGGTGTATCCTCCCCCAGCACGGCACCTCTAGCCTCTGGTCTGTGGGTCTGAGGATGCAAAGAAATAATTCACAAGCTGTCAGAAAAGTTATTCATTGGAATCAACTCGCTTTATTCCTCAGGACTTTTTTCTTCATTGAGTATCTCTGCCATCTGCTTTCTTTGCCCAGCTCTTGCTGACCTGTGCTTCTAAGACAAGTCTTTTCCTGCTGAGCACTGTCCCTCCCATGTGTCTTCTCTGACCCAAAGTCAGCACTCTTTTCCCACCAGGGTGGGGAAGACCCTGTAATGCAGGTGTGGTTTTACATATCAAAAGAGTTAAGGAAATAGGAAAGTGGGAGAAGAGCCTTTGTTAGGCTTTTACCTGGGTTCATTTTACAGTTGGAAAAAGGTTGACTTCAGAAGGTTTATGATTTTATGTTGTACATCAGACTTCAGGGTTGATTTTGGTGCCATGTGCAGGGTAAGGGAGTACTGGAATAGAAGGAGATTTGATTTAGGAATGCAGGATGCATTTTGAGAGGAGGATAATTTCCGACTATAACTTACTGAATTTAAAATAAAACAGATTGAGAGTATAGGTTTTGATTAGCTTTGCACACCCTAACCATTATCTCTATATAGCCATAGTCTCATATTCTATATTTTTCTTTAGGTGTATATAAACATATTTATAACTGCAACTGTGAAAAAAGATTGACAAATGAGACTATTAAGAATAAGAACTGGGGGCCAGAGAGATAGCATGGAGGTAAGGCGTTTGCCTTTCATGGAGAAGGATGGTGGTTTGAATCCCCTCATCCTATATGGTCCTTCGTGCTTGCCAGGGGCGATTGCAAAGCCAGGAGTAACCCCTGAGCATAGCCGGGTGTGACCCACTCCTCCCCAAAAAATAAGATCTAAGGGGCCTGAGTGATAGCAAGCGGTAGGGCATTTGCCTTGCACGGGACTGATCCAGGGCATCAACCCCCAGCTTCCCATATGGTCCCCAAGCCAGAGCAATTTCTGAGCACAGAGCCAGGAGTAACCGCTGAATGTCATGGGGTGTTTTCCCCTCTCCAATAAATAAATAAATAAATAAACAAAAAAATAAAGAATAAGAACTAAGAATTTAATGCTATACTAAGTTCCTCCATCTGCAGGGAGTTCATTTTTCTTTTCTTCTACCTTAAAACAAACATTTCTAAAATAAAAAGTGTAAGAACTAACAGGTAAAGTGCTCCTATGGTTATTACTAAACTCAGGATCATAGAGCCTTTTGACTCTGCTTTCTTCAATTTTTATAATTCTGGGTCTCATATCTAAATCCGCTATCTATTTTGAAATTATTTTTTGGTGTATGGCTTGAGATTGTGATGTGGTTTTATTATTGTGTGTGTGTGACTATGCATTTTGCACCAAATCATTTACTAAAGAGACTTTCCATTCTCTATATTGTACTCCTGGCCTTTTTTTTTTTTTTTACCATAAATTAACTGTATCTAAATTAGTGAAGTTTTAAATTTTATACTCCTAAGTTCTTCCTTTGATTCATGCATCTATTTTTGTTTTACTAAAATGCAGCTTTTGTAGCATAGTTTTGTATTATAGTTTGTAGTCAGGGACCATAGTGCATCCATTTTATTATTATTACTATTATTATTATTATATTATTATTATTTGGTTTTGGGGTCACATCCAGCAGCGCTCATAATGGATGGAACCATAATCCATCCTGGATCGACTGTATGCAAAGCAAACGTTCTACTCCTGTGCTATATCTCTCGGGCCCGCATTCATTCTTTCCTTTTTTCTTTGGGGGGGGCACACCTGTTTGATGCTCAGGGGTTACTCCTGGCTAAGAGCTCAGAAATTGCCTCTGGGTTGGGGGGACCATATGGGACGCCGGGGGATCTAACTGCAGTGCTTCCTTGGCTAGCGCTTGCAAGGCAGGCACCTTACCTCTAGCGCCACCTCACCGGCCCCGCATTTATTCCTTTAATATGTGAGGTCTTATACAAATTTCAGTAACATTTTTATTTTTTCTTGATCAATTTATTATCATTTTAATTGATAAAGAATTCTGTCTGCATGTTACTTTCTGTAAGTTTTTTTTTTAACTTATCCAGGAGCATGAGACATCTCTCCCATTTCTATTTATCTTACATTCTTTCTAACATATTGTATATCTAACGTACAAGTCTTTCACCTTCTTTGTTACAATAATTTTTTCCTATTATTTATCTTATTTTATTTTATTTAGTTTGGTTTTAAGGTCACATCTGGCAGTTTCCATATCTTATTCCTAGCTCTGTACCCATGTGGTACAGGGCATCAAACTCAGATAGACTATTCTTTAAGGCAAATGCCTTTGCCATTGTACTATTTCTGACCCAGAGTTTAACTTTCAATATAATTATATAATCATATCTATCAGTACCGTGAGCATTTACAATATTATAATCGTTACCTAATATGCTATAAAAAGAAAAAAATTCATTATTTCTATATTGTTTCTTCTTACATATAAAATGCCATACATTTTAATATATTTAATATATTTTGTAACCTGACATCTTATTGTATATTATTTGTAATAATTACTTAGTGTATATTATAGATTTCCTATATTATGACATCTGCAAGTAATGACAGCTTTACTATTTATTTTCTTTATATTTTTTTTGGTTTTTCGGGCCATACCCATTTGATGCTCAGGGTTACTCCTGGCTAAGCACTCAGAAATTACCCCTGACTTGGGGGGGACAATATGGTATGACGGGAGATCGAACCATGGTCCTTCCTAGGCTAGCACTTGCAAGGCAGACACCTTAGTTCTAGTGCCACCTTGCCGGCCCCTACTATTTCTTTTCAAATTTGAATTTCTTTTTGTTTTCCTAATTTCTCTGACTAAGATTTCCATACTATGTTAAATAAAAGTGGTGAGAGTAGACATACTTGTCTTGTACCAGATCCTAGAAGAAAAAAAAATATTTTTAACATTGAATATGATATTAACTGTGGATTTGTAAAAAAAAAAATGACCCTTAGTATGTTGAGGTTTATTTCTTTAATTCCCATTTCATTGAGAGCTGCTTTTAAGCCAAGTGTCTTAACACTACTGTTTTGGCCCTGTCTCTTTATTTTTAAAGTTTATATTTAAGTTAGAGTTTGCTTTACTGTCATCTTAGCTATATTTCATCTGAAACCCTTTTATCTTCCTGAATCTGGGTATCTGTTTGCTCTCACAGGTCTCTGATCAATTTAGACTCTTCACACATTACCTGTCCTTGTCATAATAGTTTTTATATTTATATAGCTAACATCATAGTTTCTAACTAATAATTCTATTTATTAATAATTTTATATTTTTATATTTGTACGTGTTATCTTACAACTACAAAATCGTAGATATACAAATATATTAAGAGGAAAATAAATTTAAATCATAGAGGTTCTCTAGTTAAAAGCAAACCAGTGGTGTATCAGTTTGATAAATTTGAGAAGCAAATATATATATATATATATATATATATATATATATATATATATATATATATTAAAGTGCAGAACAAGTAAAGTATTTGCTTTGCATCAGCTAAGTAGCGTTAAATATATTTGTATAACTTTATGTTATTTATATATATGGTATATCTTGAAATCTCTTACACATGTTATTTCACCTGTAATTATAAGGACTAGATAAATGATTGATTTTTCCATAGTCATTTCATTGCTCCAGTTTGCTAAATAATTGTGTGTCTTATTCTAGAAGTTAGATGGATAAAACTATAAGTCTAGATGGAAATATATAATAACATTATAACAGACCTGGAATCTGGTGCTATAATTCTAGCCAGCATAAATCTAAGATCAGAGATATAAATGAATGCATACACAAGCAGCACTATTTCCTCAAGCTTATGTATATTCCACTGCTAGCCCAGTGGCCTAATTTCGACCTTCCACAGCCTACTGTTTGAGAAAGCAAGAACCCCCATACCCAAATGCACAATATACATTTAAATTGAAATTTTACTTAATTTGATAAATATTGTCCTTTGAATTTCCTCTTTGATTAGTTATCCCATTGATATGGTAGATTGGGTTCTGCAGATCTGCTAAAAAATAGTCATTTTTGGACCCAATTATCTTTAAAATAAGTCATAACATTAAAATTCAACATAGGTTACAATTGAAATGAGTTAGTTTTACGTTATCAAAAATAAAATCTGACTAAAGATTTTTTTAAACAAAACAAAAATAAGTTAAATGTTATCTGTACATTTGATTTTAAATTGTAGTCACTCCATATTTATATTTTTCTGCTTCCCTTCTCAATTCAGAATATCTTTCTCATCAATTATATTAGAAGGCCATAAATCTATACTTAAATGGAAAATATATATTTGTTAACCTTTCATAGAAAAAATATTTGTACAGGAATTGCAGTTCCTAGAAGGAACTTTATTTGTTATTTTTAACATATTAGTTTATTAATATCATTGTGTTTGTTATTGTTGGACTAGAAAGACAATATATAATGATATATCTATACTTTTGTCTATAAAATTTAACATATACTGGAATATTTTTAATAATAATTTTTATTCTGATCAAAGAGTGAATAACAAATCTTTCACAGTAATATTAAAGTACATAGTGACAATGAATCAGGGCCATTTCCACCACCAGGGTTGTCTGCCCTCCACCCCTTTTCCTAGCATGTGTCCCATATCTCCTCTTTGTCCCCCGGCATGTTAGTGTAACTGTTCCCCTCTGTGTGTAGCTTGTTGTAGATAGGGTATCGATCTGTTGTCCACTTTAGGTTTGATGTTTTAAGTTTGATCATTTTTTAAATTCCATTCAGTGTTCATATGGCTGTTTGGTCCTGGTACTGTCCATTTTTATTTTCCCCCTCAATTCATGAGTCTGAACAAGATGATTCAAGTTGTGTGGTTCTGCTGGAAGGAGACAAAAAAAAAAAAGAAGAAGAAGAAGAAGAAGAAGAAAATCAGACATACAATTAACCAGGGCCGATCTCACATCAGTGTCCACCTTCCTCTATCTTTGTTCCAAGTGCATCCATCCCATACCACTCTGCCAGAATAACAGGGACATTTTAAGTTTTGATGGTTAAAATTTGATTCTCTTGATTCCATTGATGTTGTCTTTGACTTGAATATTTAGTTCTGA